>NC_133384.1:17120227-17195567 GCF_049309525.1 Garra rufa
CCTTAATTTGGGCTGAAATTACAATATTTTACGTTCATTTCATAAATTTATAAAACAAATGATTAATTATCAAACAAATTATTAATTGTTTAAATATGCATTTAACTTTTGTCACTCTGTTTTTTTGTGCCAGCTTTTGTTTGAGAATGATGTCGTTTGGAGAGGGAAAGAGTGGTGATAGCGGATCACATTACAAACGTTGTGTTCCTCCCTGTCAGCGTTATATTACTGACGGGGATACACACAGTTTCTGTGTGGTCTGCTTGGGAGCAGAGCCCGCTCAGTCAGCCCTCGAGGGGGCTGGCTGTCCCAGCTGCGATCTCCTTTCGCTGCGTGCTCTTCGCTCCTGGAGGGCTCTCTTTGAGGAGAGAGCCTTCACCAGCGTTCCCCGCGGTACTGGCCCCGCTTCCGCTGAGGCGGAGCGGCAGCTGCATTCGTGGGGATCGCAAGTGGATCTGTTGGAGGGAATAGAGACGGGTAACCCCCTATCTCTCTCCTCACCCGACAGATCTGCAGCTCGATCTATGGGATCGGAAGCCCGCATTGCGGTTACTTCCCCCTGTGGATCGGGCTCGGCACTCCAATTATCTTCCTCTGAGGAGGTTGATGTTGAGAGTGTCGCTGAGGAACCACTCCCTCAATCACCACAGTATGAGGAGCTTTTGGAGGTGGTAACTCGTGCGGTAGCCAAGTTGAACATAGAATGGCCCGCCGAGGAAAAACATGAGCCGCAGAGAAGCAGATTAGATGATCGCTTCCTGCGAAGTAAACCACCACCTCCAGGACTGAGCCTTCCCTTCTTCCCTGATCTCCACACCGAGGTGTCAAGATCATGGCTAAGACCTTTTTCAGCCCGCTTATTTGTTCCTGCCTCAGATTACTACGGTAATGTGGCAGGTTTAAATGAGTGTGGCTACAAGACGATGCCACGGGTGGAACAGACGCTTGCGAGCTATCTGTCCCCCGGCTCAGCATCATCATTGAAGGCTCCGTCCTTGCCCTCTAAGCCGCTGCGCACCACCTCAGGGCTTGTGGGCAAGGGGTACTCGGCGGCGGGTCAGGCTGGTGCATGCTTGCATACAATGAGTACGTTTACATGGACAACAATATTCCGATTTTAATGCGATTAAGATAATACTCTGATTAAGAAGCATCCATGTAAACTGAGATTTTTTATTAATTTAATCCGACTAAAGTCATAATCGGAGTAAACACAAATCGAATTAAGACAGGTGGAGTATTCCTATTTTAGTCGCATTATGGAAGACATGTACACACCTTAATCACACTATTCCCCATGTGTAGGACTTTTCGCCACATTTTGTGACAGGATACACACTAATGCTGCGTTCCAGGCAGGTTTTTGAGCTCGTAAATCATATCTTCAAACCACGACTCAGGTCTTTGTAGCGTTCCAGGCAAGTCACGCTAATCATTTATTAGTTTTAGCTATAGCTAATTTCCACCGTGTGCCACTCGCATAAACACAGCACCCCAGAGGCTTTATTGTTGTTTCGCGGGATGTAACTCGGAACTGGGAGTACGTCGATCTAGTACGAGTTCAGGGGTGGGAATTCACGGGTTTGACTGCCTTTCCAGTGCACTTTCACGGGTAGAAGTTTTGGAAAAACACGGGTTATGGGTTGCCTGGAACGCGGCTAATGCTCTCAGTTGGTCGCACGTGCTTATTGGGTTCATTTTTATTTATTTTTATTTTTTTTGCTACAACATGGGATTAATCAATGCTCATTGCTGATAAATGGTTTGTCTGTTATCATAATTTATAGTTTTATGGAAACGTAGTTAACATTCAACCCGTTCTTTTTCATTAGTATTATTTGTGATTTTAATTTTGTGAATGGGATTTCCGCTATTGGAATGTCTTAGGATGCTTTTTAATTTTACTATCGAATTCATGATCTTGGTTTTGCTAACATATATAGGCTACACCTATCAATTTTAAGATTAAAACAAATTTTTAAATGATGGATTTGTTATTTTTAATTAAACAGCATAACAACAATAAAATAAAACCAGCTTATATCATTTATTAACAAAAACTAATAAAACGAGGCATGGACTCCATCACATGCTGTGTTATATGCCGACTAAACAATTTATTACAGGGCGCGCAAACACTGAGCAACCAAATCAATTAATAAAAAATAAATAAAAGAAAGCCTCCAAAGCGTAATGTGAGGTAAACGGCAAAGATAACAGGGTTTTCAAAATGGAAACAAACAAACAAAAAAGTAAAACTAAACTGGCTTTTCGACTTGCGCGTGTTTTTTTTTTTTCCCTAAAAACTGACTGGCTCTGAAACGCTCGCTGTATGGAGCAGACGCTTTGGAGCAGAAATGCGACCACGGCAAATTTTAACTCACACATTCTAAAAAAATTGTTGCATATGTCCAGAGCCACTTCAAGTTTTTATAAAATTAAAACCGAAACATCCGAAACTCTATAACGAAGATGAACTGATAGCGTCGCGTGTGGACGTAATGTGTGTCATTAATCGATCTATGTACTATAACATGTAAAACGGGAACATGAAAGGAATATTCTAAAAGCAACTCATGTAAACAGCTTAATCATATTATTGTCTTATTCAGAATAAGGTCATTAATTAGATTACTGGTGTCCATGTAAACGTAGTCAATGTCTCTGTTGCAAGCATACCAGGCTGATCTGCTAAAGGAGTTAGATGACGGCGAGGAAGTTGACATCAACGAATTTCGGCGTACCGCAGATTTGGCTCTCTGCGCCACCAAGGAGACCGCCCGTGCTATTGGGCAGTCTATGGCAGCCATGGTGGCTGCGGAGAGACATCTCTGGTTGACTCTGTCTAACATGAAAGAGAAAGACAGGGTCTTCCTCCTGGACGCCCCGCTTACGTCTTCTGGCCTGTTTGGCGACGCAGTAGATACAGTCGTCAACAGGTACCAGGAGGCGTGAAAGCAAGCGGTGTAGTTCCAGCGGTACGTCCCTCGCCGATCTCTAGCTCCTGGGACTGCTGGGTGTGAGCAGTCCCAACTGAGTACCAGCTCCTCATACAGGGAGAGCCAAAAGAGGAGTGTTGCGACCCACACCCCACCACAGAGTCAGAGCCAGCAGCACTCCTCATCGGGGACTTACAAGGCTAGGCCCGACCTGAGGGTCGTGCTTCAGTCTCGGCGGCCCCTCACGAAGCGGTCCAGACATCACCTTCAGGACCGCTGAGGGCAGCCCCTATCAGGGAAGAGCGGGTTACACCACATTACACGGTGTCCGTTTCTCCTCGGTGCCCTCAGGAGATCAGTCTGCCACCCCTGCCAGGGTTACAGGGCGCAGCGGTCTCCAGCGAGTACATCTCTTGGGTCTTTCCGCCCGGAAACGTAGCAGAGCCGAGAAGCTCGCCACCCCCAATTTCGGTTAGTTCCTGCCAGTACACTGTTACAGGACACAGAACTAACGGTTCAATCATCATCAGAAACCAGCCTCGAGAGGCTGATTCTCTTAGTACACTATCTGGCAGCGTGGAAACTACTGCCAAATGTGTCTACGTAGGTCCTGCGTACTGTAGAAAAGGGTTATTACATCCAGTTCAGCGCCCCGCCGCCGCCGCCCTTCAACGGGGTCTTTCCCACCGTGGTGGGCCCCAAGCAGGTTCTGACCATGGAGCAAGAAGTAAAAACTCTTCTGAGGAAGGAGGCCATCGAGGTGGTCCCTCCTTACGACAGAGAGTCTGGGTTCTACAGCCGGTACTTCATTGTTCCAAAGAAGGATTTTCGTCCCATTTTAGATCTGTGTCTTCTGAACCGCTCAGTCAGGCGGCTGAAGTTCAAGATGCTTACTGTCAAACAGGTCGTGTCACAAATCAGGTCCAAGGACTGGTTTGTCACGATAGATCTAAAGGACGCTTACTTCCATGTCTCCATCCTTCCCCTTCACAGGAAGTTCCTGAGGTTCGCTTTCAGGGGCGAAGCGTACCAGTATCGGGTTCTTCCGTTCGGCCTAGGGCTCTCACCCTGTACGTTCACAAAGTGTGTGGATGCAGCTCTGGCTCCTTTGAGACTCCAGGGCATCCGCATACTCAACTACATCGACGATTGGTTGATTTTGGCTCATTCAGAGCAGTTGGTAGTTTGGCATCGAGATGTCGTTCTAGCCCATATGAGAACGCTGGGATTAAGACTAAACTCCAAGAAAAGTGTGCTGTCTCCATTACAGAGGACCACTTATCTAGGCGTGGTGTGGGATTCAATCACGATGCAGGCACGCATGTCACCTGCTCGGATCGAGTTGATGCTCACTGCAGTCAGGAGAGTCAGAGAAGGCCAGTCACTCACTGTGAGACAGTTTCAGAAATTGCTGGGTCTCATGGCAGCTGCGTCCAATGTGATACCTTTTGGCCTGCTGTACCTGAGGCCCCTACAGTGGTGGCTCAAGTCCAGGGGGTTCTCCCTTGAGGGGAAACTCACTTCGCATGATCAAGGTCACGCGGCGATGCCTACGTGCCTTACACATGTGGAGAAAACCTTGGTTCTTGAAACTGGGCCCGGTGTTGGGAGCTCCTTGTCACCGTGTTATGTTAGCGACGGATGCGTCCCTCACTGGTTGGGGAGTGGTCATGAGTGGCCGCCATCTCACATGGCACATCAACTGCCTGGAGATGCTGGCAGTGTTTCAGGCTCTGAGACACTTTCTTCCAGACCTCAGAGATCACCATGTGCTGGTCTGCTCCGACAGCATAGCGGTGGTCTATTACATCAATCACCAAGGAGGTCTGCATTTGCGCCCCTTGTACAAGCTGGTGCACCAGATCCTTGTGTGGTCCCAGGGCAAACTCCTCTCACTGAGAGCAGTGCACGTCCCTGGGCATCTAAATGTGGGAGCAGACATCCTGTCGAGGCAGGGGCCAAGGCCCGGGGAATGGATGCTTCACCCCGAGGTGGTGAAGCAGATTTGGGGAGTATTTGGTCCAGCTCAGGTGGATCTGTTTGCGACGAAGCAGAATGCTCAATGTCCCCTTTGGTACTCTCTGACTCATCCAGCTCCACTGGGGCTGGATGCCATGGTACAGACGCGGCCGCTCTGCTCCCGGGAGTTCTGGAAAGAGTGTGCCGGGACGGGGTTCGGCTAATATTAGTAGCCCCATACTGGCCGGGCCGAGTATGGTTCTCGGACCTGATATCTCTCCTCGACGGCTCTCCATGGGAGATTACGGTCAGGAGAGATCTCCTCTCACAAGCAGGGGGCGAAATCTTTCACCCCCGGCCGGAGCTTTGGAAGTTGTGGGTGTGGCCCCTGAGGGGGCACATCTCTTAGCTTCCAGTCTCTCAACTGAGGTTGTTGAGACCATCCTCCAGTCCAGAGCTCCCTCCACGAGGAAACTGTACACCCTGAAGTGGAGACTCTTCACTTCATGGTGTGGGGATCGCCAGCTTAACCCAGTTAACTGCCAAGTTGGTACAGTGCAGAGTTTTTGCAGGCTCGCTTCTCCACAGGGTTAACCCACTCCACCTTGAAGGTTTATGTGGCGGCAATTTCGGCCTACCGCAACCCTCTTGGTGGCACTTCAGTGGGTAAAGACCCCCTAGTTACACGTTTCCTCCACGGTACCATGAGGCTGAGGCCTCCTGTTCGTCACCGGGTCCCTACATGGGACCTTGATGTTGTGCTTGATGCCCTCTGTAGGCCCCCCTTTGAGCCTACAGAGGAAATCTCGGACAAACTGCTAACCTTCAAAACAGTTCTGTTGCTAGCAGTTACTTCCCTTAAGCGGGTTGGGGACCTGCAGGCCCTTTCGGTGGCCCCTTCTTACTTGGACTTTGCCCCTGGCATGGTCAAAGCATTTCTCTCCCTCGTGCGGGGTATGTTCCTAAAGTCCCTTCTGCTACTCCACAGCCAATTGAACTTCAGGCCTTCTGTCCTCCTCCTTTTCAAGACTCAGACCAGGAAAGGCTTAATTGCATGTGTCCAGTTCGAGCACTGGACACATATGTCCACAGAGCTGCCCTGTGGCGTAAAACAGATCAACTGTTCGTTTGTTTCGGTCCACCTAAGAGAGGTTTCTCTGCTTCCAAGCTTACACTTAGCAGGTGGATCGTAGATGCTATCTCCTCTGCTTATGAGGCATCGGGTCTGCCCTCACCCTTGGGGATTAAGGCCCATTTCACTAGAGGTTTGGCGGCCTCCAAAGCTATCTCTGCGGGGGTCCCCATTCAGGACGTTTGCAACACTGCGGGATGGTCCACGCCCCTCTCCTTCGGTAGGTTCTACGACCTAAATCTCAGAGCCACTCCTGGCTCATCTGTCCTTCTGCCCTAGTCGTGACATCACAAAAAAAAAACTCACAGTTGCAAGAAAAATTCTGACTTTTTCTCACGATTGTGTGAAAAAAGTCAGAATTGCAAGTTTATATCTCTTTATAACTCACAATTTCAAGTATCCATTGTTGAGAAAATAAAAGTGAGAATTGTGAGAAAAAAGTCAGATTTGCGAGATATAAACTCACAGTTGCGAGAAAAAAAGTCTAAATTATAAGTTTATATTCCGTAACTGTGAATTTATGTCTTGCAATTCTGACTTAATTTCTCAGAATTGCAAGATTATATCTCACATTTCTGACTGTATAACTCGCAATTGTGGGTTTATATTTCACAATTCTGAGAAAAAAGTCAGAATTGCTAGATAAAAACTCACAATTGCAAGACAAAAGTTTATATCCTGGAATTCTAACTTTATATCTCACAATTCTGACTTTATAACTTGCAATTGCAAGTTAATATCAAGCAATCATGAGAAAAAAGTCAGAATAGCGAGAAAAAAGTCAGAATTGCGAGATATAAACTCACAGTTGCAAGAAAAAAGTTTTAGTTGGAAATTTAGTTGTTTAAGTTTTAATTGGAATTAATTTAATAGGAAATAGGCTAAAACTAAAGGTTTTACCTTTTTTCCTTCAAAAAGTGAAAATGTCATTACTATCACACAATTTTGAAGATTCTAATTGAATAACCTCTCATAGATACATTTTTGCGTTTGTTAATTTATGCAAGTAATTCAAACTTATTTAATTTATGGAGAATAGACTATCTGGTATTTTTTCATTAAAGTGACATTTGTTTTCTTTAGTTTTGACTCATAAAGGCTAATATAAGTGATTTTGTGTTTTTGTTGGTTTTGCCAAAATTTTATGATATATGATGATATAAGATTAATATGTAAAGCTGTTAGAGGTGTCAGATCACTCTCAAATCTGCCTTCTTAGTTATGATTTGGCAAAACCATGAAACATTTGTCTTTGTATTATTTCCATACATTATAGTGTCAGTAAGTCATTAACCTATTTTTATAGAACATGACCTACTTTTTTTCTTTTCTTTCATTAACAAGCATGCAACTTAATTATGAAAAATACTACAATTTGTGGATTTTTTGTAAGTTGTATTTAAAAATCACTTGACTTGCATGTGAGTGATTAACGAAAGGAAGAGAGGGAGAGGAGGACAGAAGAGGGGAGGAAGTGATGTGATTGCAACACACTGCTCCCCAAGGTCGCCTATAATGGATGACTGCCCACTCAAGCCTCTTACTCTGCATTCAATCAGACCACCAATCAATTATGAGCATAGAGCACAAATGCCTGCCTGGCCTTTATCACAATACAGTCAGAGCTGTAGCACGTCTGCTCCAGGGAAGAGAATCAGCGGACAGCTTGAGTTACTGTTGTCTTTGACTCTCTGATGCTTCCTGATTTGGGCTTTTTTTTTACAAGAGCATCTGCTTCAGGAACAGTTTAAACTTTGGATGGTAGCTGTGTGGCTTTATAGAGAGCTGCTTGATTGCTTTTACATGTGCCAAATGTTTCGACAAGCCAGACTACATTTTCATTTCTTTTATACCTCTTTACTGTCTGTCTGAAAAAAGGAGAGCAGCTGTGAGTCGGTTAATTTAAAGGTTCGCTTCCAATTTTCCATATGACTTTAATCTGAAAACATCAACTGGAACTGGAACATGACTTTACGAAGGACTAAAAACCCAGACGGGGACTTTCTCATTTTCACAAGCCACTGGTCTTGACATATGGCGACTGTGGTTCTCCTGTGGGACGCAGGTTCAAGTCCCACTCTGACTCCTCTTGTTTCCCCAATGACTGCATTCTGCTGTCAACTATACGAGCTAATAAAAAAGCTAAATTCGTAGCTTTAAAAGATTTTTGCACCATTTCAAGTGATTCAGCACCTCTTGCCGGTTTCAGATTATAGGGTTCTTTTCTTGTCTAATAAAAGCTTGTGCTTGACTTTCAGGCTCTGTAGGGTTTAAATGGAAGTCTTTTATAGTACTAAAAGATGGAATCTCCTAAGGGGGTGTTGGATTTATGTTATTTGAAGTGCGTTTGTGATTCAGGGATTTTAAATGATTTTAGACTGGATTGGCTGTTGTGCAATGCAACTATTGTGCAAAACCACACAAAGAACATTTAGATTTTAAACTGATGTAGAATCACATTTTCATTTGGTCAAGTGGTTGTATTTCAAGAGAGTGGGAGCTAATGTTTTGGAAGCTACTTTTAAACTGTAACCTGAAGCTGATAGTATCAGTGGTGGGGATTTTAGTGTGACTCTTTCTGCAGGTTACATCACTATGCTGGTAGATGGTAACAAATGGTTGTCTTTATGAGTGAGTCTGTGATAATTCAGTCAACTGATTTGTTCAAAAACACTGATTTATTCAAGAACAAAACTAGTGAGTCTTTAGAAATGAGTCTGTGAATCATTCATGCAATGATTCATTCAAGGCCAAAACTCTTAATGAGTGATTCAGTGAAAAATGAATGCAATTGTTCATTCAATGAAATTGATTAATTCAGTAACAGAACTCTTGTGACTTTTTAGAAGTAAGTCGTTGAACCATTCACACAACCTTTTTCTCAAAAACATTGATTCATTCAGAAAGAAACAGTAGCTTTTAGTGAGTTTCTCAGTGAATCATAATTGATTCGGATGCATTAATTTATGTAGAAACATTAATTCTTTCAGGAACAAAACCAGCGAGTCACTGAATCATAAACACAACTAATTAATCCAGAAACAATGATCCATTTAGAAACTAACCCAGTGGTTAAATGCTGGAAGGTTGTGACAAGTGATTGACTTTATAAGTGAGTCAGTGAATCGTTCACACAACCATTCACTTAACAATATTGATTCATTCAAGAGCAAAGAGTGACTCTGAATGAGTGAGTGAATCATTTACTCAACCATTCGTTCAAAAACATTGATTTATTCAGGAAAGAACAGTAACTCTCAGTGAGTGATTCAGTGAATCATTCATGTAACTGTTCGCTCAAAAATATTGATTCATTCAAGAGCAAAGGAGTTGCTCTTAATGAGAGAGTGAGTGAATAATGAGTGAGTAAATCATTTACACAACCATTCATTCAAAAGCATTGATTTATTCAGGAACAAAACCAGTGACTCTTTAAGTCAGTGAATCATTCACACAAATAATTAATTCAGAAACACTGATTCATTTAGAAACTAACACAGTGAATCTTATGAGTGAGTCAGTGAAACATTCACACAACTATTCGTTCAAAAACATTGATTCATTCAGGAAAAAAACAGGAACTCTCAGTAAGTGAGTCAGTGTATCATTCACGCAACTGTTCGCTCAAAAATATTGATTCATTCAAGTGACTCTTTATGAGTGAATCAGTGAATCATTCACACAACTAATTAATTTAAAAACATTGATTAATTTAGATTAATTTAAACTAACCCAGTGGTTACTTATGCTGGTAGTTGGTGACAAGTGATTGTCTTCAATGAGTCATTGATAATGATAATAGTCAACTGATTTGTTTAAAAATATTGATTCACTCCTAATGATTGAGTCAGTGAATAATTCACGCAACTGTTCTTTCAAAGACATTGCTTCATTCAGGGACAAAACCAGTTACTCTTTAGAATTGAGTCTGTGAATCATTCACACAACCATTCTCTCAAAAACAATGATTCATTCAGGAGTAAAGGAAAGGAGGTGAAGTAAGGCCAAGTATTGTGACCCATACTAGGAATTTGTGCTCTGCATTTAACCCATCCAAGTGCACACACACCCAGAGCAGTGGGGGGTACGGTGCCTTGCTCAAAGGACACACCTCAGTCGTTGTATTGAGGGTGAAGAGAGTGCTGGTTATTCACCTTCCCCACCGACCCTGCTGGACCTGAGACTCGAACCCGCAACCTTTGGGTTACAAGTCAGACTCTCTAACCATTAGGCCACTGCCCCGTGGCAGTGAATCATTCACACAACAAATTAATTCAAAAACATTGATTTATGTAAATACTAACCCAGTGAATCTTATGAATGAGTGAGTGTTTTTTCACACAAAAACATTCATACAGGAACAAAACCAGTGACTCTTTATAAGCGAGTCAGTAAATCATTCACACAACTAATTAATTCAGAAACACTGATTCATTTAGAAACTCAGGGAATCTTTTGACTGAGTCAATGAAACATTCATGCAACCATTTGTTCAGAAACATTGATTCATTCCAAAACAATCTGTTGACTCTTAAATCTTAAATCTGTTTGTTTAAAAACATTGATTAATAACTCTCAATGAGTGAGTCAGTAAATCATTTACACAGCTAGTTAATTCTGAAACATTGATTTATTTTAAAACTGAAACATTGATTTATTTTGAAACTAAACCATCTCATGATTTAGTCAGCAAATCATCCACTGAACTGATTAATTGATTCATTCAAGAACAAAAGCTGTGACTTTTTATTAGACAGCCAGTGAATCAGTTACTCAGCCAATTTTTTAAAATCTTTGATTCATCCAGGAATAAAACTAAAGACTCTTTTTGACTCAGTCAATGAATTAATCACTCCAGAAGGAGACACCACCTACTGTGTATTGCTCAGATACATATTAGATAATACTGTTTAAATTTTGCAATCTGGAATCAACACTTAACTTAATTTTACAATAAATACAACTACGACACAAATGTATTTAACTAAGTACAAACCATAGTGATGAACACCTGAATTTACCTCAGTGTTTTACTAAAGACTCTTTTAATTTTTAAATCATTAATATTTACTATAATTAAAATTATTTAATCTAATAAATTTAGATTGGATTACCTCATTTTACTCTGTGGTAAAGCTGAAAGTGCAATAAAATGTGGTGAAAACCACAGAAATGTAGCTTTTTATCAGCTTTTTTTTTTTTTTGTTACTGGAAGAGCAATGCTAGTGAGTATGCTAACAAAATGAGCACACACGTGTAGCATGAGACTAACAGCTATCACAGCCCGAGGAAATCTATTGAAATTCGTTCCAGCTATCAAAATAAGCTATTGTTCTGCCTTCTTTAATGATAAGACGCCTCTGAGAAATGCAACGTGAGTAAGACTGATATCTTGTTGATTTCTTCACCTCACTCTCCTTGGCTTTGTTCGCGCTGCACGTAAATCAGATTTATTTTTCAAAACTTTATTACCGACTGTCATTTTGTAAGTGATGAAATCAGATTTGTTTGTTCAAGCAGCCTTGTCTATATCCAGCGGTATCTACAGCGGTTGCCATAGTGATGTATGAAGCGTCAGCACAACAGTGTCTGTCGTCATCTGCCCACAGCACTGAACTCATGAGGCGCGTCGGCAACACGAACATCAGAGGATTACTGTATTTACACTCGCATACTTACGCATTGCCTAAAAATGCTTGCTTGTCCGCTCGTTCATTGCATAATTGCCACAGATTAGCGTTAAAGATTGAATTCAGCCACTGCTGTTCCATATATAGCAATGATGTTTACAGCAGTGGCTGAATTCAATCATTTAAGCCTGGAAATCTGTGGTTACCATACAAAATGCTGAAAATCTGAGCAATCTAACTGAAAAGCATTATAAAATCTGATTTAACTTGTATTTCAAAAGATATATGGATGTGATTTAGGTGCTTTCATGCATGGTGTTTTTTTTTTTTTGTTGTTGTTTTTCCCAGACTATATTTAATCTTTATTTTGTCTCATATTCTACTAAATCATTTCTCATACAGGAAAATAAGAAAAAAAAATCTATCCATATATACAAATATATGATAATATAAAAAAAGACATAAATTTCATAATAGAATTTTTTGTGGTCTTGCACTCAATTATTACTATTTTCATTTTCATATGGTTAATGTTTGTTAATATATAAAAATCTGTTAAAATAGGACACAGTGTACTGTATTTATTTTTTTTGTGTATGTATTTATTTATTTTTTTACAGTTTACCTGTATTTTGAGTTTTGCACTTTATTGTGTTGTGTTTTTAGGGTTAAAATAATTATTCAATGAAAAACTTTCATTTAAAAGATGATTTAGTTTAAAAAAGATGATGTTGCTCAAAGGACTCAAAAAACAGTAGCTCTCGATGTTAGAGTCAGTAAAACATTCAAGCAACCATCGTTCAAAAACATTGATTTATTTAGGAACAAAACCAGTGACTCTTTATAAGTGAGTCAGTGAATTATTCACACAACCATTCATTCAGAAACATTGATTTATTCAGGAACAAAACCAGTGACTTTTTTATGAGTGAGTCAGTGAATCATTCACACAACCATTTGCTCAAAAACATTGATTCATTCAAGAGAAAAATAGTGACTCTTAATGAGTGAGTGGGTGAGTGAGTGAGTGAGTGAGTGAGTGAGTGAGTGAGTGAGTGAGTGAGTGAGTGAATCGTTCAAATAGCATTTCGTTCAAAAACATTGATTCATTCAGGAACAAAATCAGTGACTCTTTATGAATGAGTAGTGAGTCATTCACACAACCATTCGTTACAAAACATTGATTCATTCAGCAGCAAAATAGTGACTCTTAATGAGTGAGTGAGTGAGTGAGTGAGTGAATCGTTCACATAGCATTTCGTTCAAAAACATTGATTCATTCAGGAACAAAATCAGTGACTCTTTATGAATGAGTAGTGAGTCATTCACACAACCATTCATTACAAAACATTGATTCATTCAGCAGCAAAATAGTGACTCTTAATGAGTAAGTGAGTGAGTGAATCGTTCACATAACAGTTCATTCAAAAACATTGATTCATTCAGGAACAAAATCAGTGACTCTTTATGAGTGAGTAGTGGATCATTCACACAACCATTCATTACAGAACATTGATTCATTCAGCAGCAAAATAGTGACTCTTAATGAGTGAGTAAGTGAGTGAGTGAATTGTTCACATAACAGTTCATTCAAAAACATTGATTCATTCAGGAACAAAATCAGTGACTCTTAATGAGTGAGTAGTGAATCATTCACACAACCATTCATTACAAAACATTGATTCATTCAGCAGCAAAATAGTGACTCTTAATGAGTGAGTGAGTGAGTGAGTGAGTGAGTCAAGTCAATGTGTAGACATTCATTCTGAATTGGCTGAATATACAGATCTAATGATTATAGTCAAAACGTCATAGTATAATTTTGCCAAACTGTTTCACCATCAGACATCTTTGAGTCCAAACATCTTAAAACAGAAACGGCCTATTCCTTAAATAAAACAGCTCAAATGAATAAAACAATACACTGAGGGCAGTGTTTTCATAGTGTATCCAGATTGCGATTGACTCATCCTCTGTGCACTGCCTGGGCTGTGCTGAGCCATGAATCCTGCTCAGTTGAATCTGAGTTTATTGATAAATCTGTCTGCAGTCCACAGTTGGATGGGGGAATGTGTGAAAGCCGCTCTTTTGATCTAAATCAAACTTTTGAGAAGCAAAGACCTGCACCAGGCCTGTGCATTGATTAACACTGTCTTGAAAAACTGTAAGAACAGAGCTCCTCTTCTCTCTCTAAATAGTGAATTATCTTTTTCATCACCTTCCTGTTCAGAAAGTTACTGCCCAGAGATCATACCCTCTCATCTGAAAGATATATCGAGTTTTTAGCAGAGCCTTTTAAGTTGAGAATCAAGCCAGACTGTGTGCTTAAAGAATTAAGATTTTTCAAACATTTAAGTCATTTACTTGTGTCGTTTCCAACCTGTATGACTTCATTTTCATTAGAAAACAAGTAAAGAAAGTAGATGGTGGTTTTATTTTCCATGCATTTTCAATGGACTAAAACCCATTTAAGGGAACAGTTCACTCAAAAATTGAAATATGGTTACTCACCCTCAGGCCATCCAAGATGAGTTTGTTTTTTCATTGGAACAAATTTGGAGAAGTTTAGCATTACATCACTTGCTCAGCAATGGAACCTCTACACTCTGAACGGGTGCCATAAAAATTGTATTTTATTTTATTTCAGTTAGTTGCCAGTTTGCTGAAATTATCATGGAATTTTCATTTTTAAGTGAACTGTTCCTTTAAAGCATCACAAAAGAGTCAATAAATAAATAAAACTAAGAAAAATACAAAAAAAACTTCTAAAATTAAAATAAAAACATGAAAATGGAACATGGAAAAAACTGCTAATTCAAATGAATTATTAGTATAATAGTATATAAATAATGCTATTAATAATTTTTGTACTTTAACTTCAACTCTTACTCCTTTTATATTTAAATAACTCATATAAAAACTTCAAAAATTAAATAGTGTAATAGTTTATAAGTAATACTAAAATAACTAGTTTATTTTTATTTTGTTTTTATTTTTAGTAATTAACTCTTACTCATTTTATTTCAGTCATTTGCCAATTTGTTGTTATGTACTGTAATGTAATGAATGTGATGTACAAGAGGCATCATTGTGGAAATTAATTTTACATTTGAACAAAAAGTGACATGTCCAAAATTATTCATACCCTTTGCAAACTGTCACAGTCTATGGGAAAATCCAAAGTTCTATACCATTCCAAATAGTCCAAGCTATTCTAAAGCATCCTAATTACCCTGATTCATTGGGAACAGCTGTTTTAATCAACTCAACAGAAAAAACAGAAGCTATCTGCTGTTTGTTTATGGACAGTCATGGCTAAGACAAAGGAGCTCACTGAGGACCTGCGGCTACGCATTGTGGAAAGGGCTATAAGACCATATCTAAATGTTTTGAAGTTCCAGTGGCTACAGTGCAAAGTATTATTAAAAAATACAAGATGTTCCGCACTGTGAAAAATCTTAGAGGACGTGGTCGGATGCCAAAAGTGATAGTGAGAGAGGTAAAAAAGAATCCAAGCATCACCACCAAGACCATCCTAATGAATCTGGGCTCTGCTGGTGGCAACATCTCAAGGCAGACAGTCCAACGGACACTGGACACCGCTGGGTTCCACGGATGCAGACCAAGGAGGACACCCCTTCTCCAGATAAGGCACACAAAAGCCCGCTTGGCCTTTGCAAATGCTCATCTGAACAAAGAAGAAGACTTCTGGTCTTCTGTTTTATGGTCAGATGAAACAAAAATTGAATTGTTTGGCCACAATGATGTAGCCTTTATTTGGCGGAAAAAAGTAGAAGCCTTCAACCCTAAGAACACCATCCCATCCACTGTCAAACATGGTGGTGTTTTAGGGGTGTTTTTCAGCTGGTGGACCAGGGAACCTAATCACAGTAAACGGCACCATGAAAAAGGAGCAATACATCAAAATTCTCAACAACAACATCAGGCAGTCTGCAGAGAAACTTGGGCACCAGTGGACTTTTCAGCACGACAACGACCCAAAACACACAGCAAAAGTGGTGAAGAAATAGTTAGCAGACAAAAACATTAACGTATTGCAGTGGCCCAGCCAGAGTCCTGACTTAAATCCAATTGAGAATCTGTGGAGGGAGCTAAAGATCAGGGTGATGACAAGGAGACCCTCCAACCTGAAAGAGTTGGAGCTCATCGCTAAAGATGAATGGGCAAAAATACCAGTGGAGACATGCAAAAAGCTGGTCAGCAATTCTAGGAAGCGTTTGATTGCTGTAATAGCCAATAAAGGCTTTTCTATGGATTATTGAGAAGGGTATGAATAATTTTGGACATGCCACTTTTTGTTCAAATGTAAATGAAAGCAGAGAATTTTTTTTCCACAATGATGCCTCTACAAAAAAAAAAATCTAAAACTTATTCTTAAATTAAAATGTAAACATGAAAATGGAAATAAAACAGCTAATTTAAAGGAATAAATAGTGTAATACTATATAAATAATACTAAAATAACACGTCTGTGACCAAGACAATGAATTTAATCGAGAACCAACATTTGATTTGTAAACATTAAGTCAGTTTGGTATTGTGAACTAAAGCAAATGATTTATTTAAACAATGTGCCTCACTGAAATTATTATTTTATTATTTATTGAATTGGTTTAGAAACTCTCATGAATGCACCAAAGACTTTATTTTGTTTGTTTGTCACACAAAGCTATCATATGGCTTCAGATGACTTAGGAATATAGCACCAAGAATGGTCCAGTCCACATTTCTGATACTTTTATGCTGCTTTTGCTTTCTTTATTGAACTGGAATGCTTTGGTCCATATTCATTGGAATTGCATGGAAAGGCGACATTCTGCTAGCTCCAAATTGTCTTCTTTCATGTTACACTGAAGAAAGTCAGTCATATGTGTTTGGAATGAAATGAGGCTAAGCTAAAACTCCCTTAAATTTTCATGCACGTGTTTGTGTTTGCATGTAGGACAGTTTTGCAATGACAATTTATGAGGAGGGTCATGAGAGGTTGTATTAAAGCGCTGTGATATTCCATTATTTAATGATGAGGAGCATGACACCACCTGGTCACGGTCCATTACACCATTTATTGAGCTTCATCAAATTGTTTGAAAAGAAAAACATAAGCTGACATTGTGTTCAGAGATGGGTGAGTGTAGCGTGTAATTGTGTTTTGAAGCAGATAGATTGAAAACATAAGCCTGCTTCTATAAATAGATTTTTATAGTGAAGCACTTTATTTATTTTGACAGTAGGTTTAGTGAAGCATAATTGGGCTGTTTGTGTTTTAACTGACAGTGGCTAAAATGACGCCTTTGAACGAGTTATATACTTTGCTTTCGACGTTGTCAGCCGTTGACGTCAAGAGTGCGTCTCGATGTACTTTAGCATTCTGAGATGCTGATATTTGTGTTTAATTGAGGCAGACCTATTTTTACAGGTTAATGCTTCCAGTTAAATAAACATCTGTGTGTCTGGCACACCGCAGCAAATTACCCACAGCAGTTTATTCAGTTGTTGCATGATTTGATCTTATCAGGAACTGTTTGCTGCACATTTACCCACAGCGTTCTACGAACTCAATTCTGACGCATTGACTCGCTAAATTGGGCAAGATTAAATGTTTTGATTAGAGTTGGAGAGTGGACAGAGAGGAAGGAAAAACGATGCACTTAATTGTCTGGTTTTGGCCGCTGTAGAAAGACAATGGAAAGCTCACACTGCTTTGCTTTGACTAATTGGCTGGAGCTGAAGCTGATTTCAGTAATGCCTCTTCATGGCATTTAAATAAAGGAAGTTTGAGTGGGAAAGAGCTCTGTTCACTGTTTTCCCAATGATTCATAAATATCTTTGAATAGCATAATCTCTCCCCACTGAATCTACCAGCAGTACTGCTTGCCTTCATTGTAAAAAAAAAAAAAAAACCTTAATCAGTACATTGCCTTGTTTTACAGTAAATAAATGGTTTAAGTATTTTTAAAACAAGATGCACTTGCAAAGCAAAATTGCATAATTTGAAAATTGCTGAAATATATGTAAGCAATATAACAGGAGCCTGATAACGGCCTGCTGCCTTATGTCTGAATCACAGCCGTGCCTTAAAGCATCACAAAAGAGTCAAAAGGAATGTTGCTTTGGCAAGTAACTAAAATAAAATAAGTAGAAGTTGAAGTAAGAAAATTACTAAAACTAAAATTGAAATAAAATTCCAGCTAAATAGAAATATTAAATAAAATAACTGAAAATAACCAAAAAATGCTAACATAAAAACCTAAAACGTCTATTAAAATTAAAATAAAAACATGAAAATAGAAATAAAACAGCTAATTCAAAGGAATTAATAGTGTAATAGTATATAAATAGTATTAAAAAGTTTATTTATTTAATTTAGATTTTAGTTTTAGTCATTTTCATACTTTAACTTCAACTCTTACTCTTTTTATTTCAGTCAGTTGCCAGTTTGCTGAAATTTTCACAGATTTTTCATCTTTAAGTGAATTATTCCTTTAAAAGCATTACAAAAGAGTAATAAAAATGATAATGTTGCTAACATTTTCAGGGAATTTTCATTTTTAAGTGAACTATTGCTTTAAAACATCACAAAAGAGTCAAAAAGAATGTTGCTTTGGCAAGTAACTAAAATAAAATACGTAGAAGTTGAAGTAAGAAAATTACTAAAACTAAAACATTAAATAAAATAACAAAAAATATATACAGCCATATATACAGCCATATCTCACGTCTATGAGTGTGATATTGCGTTTGTACAACAGTTTGAAGGCATGAGTGTCAACAAAGTGTCAACTACTTCCGCCACGGATTCAAATCTAAAGTTGACAGTTTAACACCTGAGCCCAAGCCTCTGTTACTAATTCCAAAACATCACTTTAGAACTAGTAACAATGGAACGTTGAGTTGCTTCATTGAAAGCTTATTGTATTACTGTAGGAAAGCAGTGTATTATATGTAGCAGAGTATTATGAGAGAGATTAACTGAGCAATTGTTAATACCTGCATCTGATCCAGCATTTATTCTTCAGATCAGATCACAATGAACTTTAGTTTGAATATCTGCAGGAAAGCAATATCTTTGTCTTAAAGGTCCCATATTGTCAAAATCGAAATTTCCTGGCTTTTTTATGATAACTGAGGTCTAGGTGCTATGTAACTACCATATGAGTTTCAAAACAGTCGATCCACAGTAAACTGCATACAGCCTGCTTAAAGTAGCTGTTCATTTTCACGAGCCGCTGTGACTTCCGCAAAGATGTGACGTCCGATCTACTCAGTCACCGCCTTCAGTCACCACCCTGAGCACCAGTCACGTCCCACCCTCCTTTTGTCAAACCCAGACAATATCGTGTCCATAACATTGCTAAGCAACAACAACACGAAAACAAGTCGAGAAAACCCTGTTCAGTCGATAGATGTCGAAACTACATCATTGCACAGGCTTCAGAACAACGTGAATTTAAGAGACCATTGGCACGTCAACTTCAGCCTCTTTCACACAGCGATTCCGGTAAATACACGGATAATGTGTCCCATGATTTGTTCCGGAGTTGTTTGATTTGGTTCATTTACAGTTGTTTTCCGGAATCTGTGCGTGCTTTACACACAACCCATAAAGACATGTGACGTTTGGATGTGAGATGTAATGCGACGCGTACGTTTCACTAAACTGAAACTAACCTGAACAAACTGTGCTTCAGCGCTGATAGTGCGGAGCTGGCTCTGCCCGATCGCCGCTTCATTCCACTTTGCACATATTTTTTCGTTGTGAAGAGTCATCACTACAACACCGCCTTTATGGTTCTGGCTTTTGTTCACACAGCGCTCGTTCCCGTAATTTTCCAGAATCAGCGCGCATTGTGAAAGGGGCTTTACTAAAGCAACAGTTATGTAGCTTACTGCATTCGGTGTTTGAAAAAGAAAAAACATTAATGATCATTCTGAAATATCCTGTTGAGGATCAGCAGGCTAGGCTCTCTCTATGGCTCTGGGCTCAGCTAAAGCATACATGACCGTAGTTAAATGTGGTTGGCCTGGCTGTGCGTCACTCAGAAAACAACAGGCCAATCAGAAGAGAGGCTCATGAATATTAATTAGATGGGCCAAAATCGACCTGTTTTTGACAGAGCTCCTAAAAAAGGAGCTGTAAAAATATATTGAGATGGATTTTGGCACTTATACCGCAAATATATATTCTTAAGGACATCAACAACTAAAATAAACCTCCAGAAATGTGTACAATATGGGACCTTTAACATTTATATCGTTTCATCTGTTATGGTTGATTTTGCTGCTCAGTGCATTTGTTCGCTGCATCAAGCTGTTAGATTTACCCATAATGAATTATATCTCATGTGTAACCACTACAGAGACATCAGAGCTAGCGGTAAATTCCAGAAGATCTGGCCAAGGGAAGGCACTCTCGGTTGGGTTCATGAAAATTGTTTTGAAATCATAACATAATATTCTGCAAGTAATTGTGTGAAAATTAGGCTTTTTTAATCAAAACTATGTACCTGTAAATCATACATTCTGTAAAAAGGAATCAAAGTTGTCAAAGTTTTACTGCCTCTAGTGTTTATTAACTGGAAACTGCAGTGATTTGTACATATAGATATGTTATTTCAGTTTTGCAGAAATGTATATAGCGGCACATATTTCCAATGAGCCTATGTTGCAACACATAGTCAAATTCTGATGTTGTTAGTTTTTATTCATTTATTTAGTTATATTATCTACGTTTTGGTGTTTTATTGACATAATTTAGTTTAAATCGATATGTTTAATCGCTGTTTAGCCCTGTCCCATAATGTGTTCTAGTCATTTTGACCTGGAGAGGATTTTTTCTCCTTCAGAAATGTTAATGTTATCGCATTGGCTAAAACTTACTGACTTTAAAATTATGAAAATTGCTGAAATGTATATAAGCAATATCAACAGCCTGATAACCGCCTGCAGCCTCGTCTCATGTCTATGAGTGTGATATTGCATTTATACAACAGTTCAATGACACAAGTGTGTAAATACATAAAATAATAACAGAGTGTCTTTAAAAGCCCTCTTTTGTGCTGAACTGCCACGGATTCAAATCTAAAGTTGACAGTTTAACAGTTTAACACCTGAGCCCAAGCCTCCATTACTAATTCAAAAACGCCACTTTAGAACTAGTATCAAAAGAACGTTGAGTTGCTTCATTGAAAGCTTATCGTATTACTGTAGTAAAAGCAGTGTATTATATATTTATATATATATATATATATATATATATATATATATATATATATATATATATATATATATCTAAGCTTCGCATCGTGCCTAACAACGCCCTTCAGCCGCGATTTATTCACGATACAGCACGGCCTCAAGTACCTTATTGCTTTTATAAAACGGTTACCACACAATAAAAGTATTGAAATCAAAAATATATATTAATTTATATATATTAAGTTGTATGTTTTCATAAAGTAAAATCATTAACTGCCTTCCGCTGTAAAAAGTAGTCCCTAACTGCTGCAGCTGTGTTTACGTTGCTAAGGGTGGTTGCTAAGGGTGTTCAATGATACACAAAACCGTTGAGTGAAGCGGTCATAGCAGTGCCGTATCATGAATACGACACAGCTGCTGATCAATCAGAATTGAGGAATGGAACTAACCGTTTTATAAATATATATATATATATATATATATATATATATATATATATATATATATTAGTGGTGGGCCGTTATCGGCGTTAACGTGCTGCGTTAACGTGAAACTCTTATCGCGCGATAAAAAAAATATCGCCGTTAATCTATTCTCAAATTTGGGTTGGGAGCTGGGTCTAAACTACCCAAGCTATGATGACTTTCACCTTGATAGTTTAACGCGGATGTATACCGAAGACTGTAGAATCTGGTCGCGCGTTTAAGTCTCCTCCGCCAAAACACAGACGGGATCGCGTCGTCCTCCATTCATAAAAACCGAATCTACTATAGCGCGAAATGCCACGTAAATTCGTCGTTTTTTGGATTCATAAATCAAATGTTGGTCAGTCACTTAATTCAAATCGCGATATGGACTAGTGTCTGTGAAAACTGAAATGCAAAAAGACCGTTTTAATATGAATCCGATATGTTTCGTTTGCATAGCTGTATGTATGCATTGCGGAGACGAGCTTTTATTACACGCATACTGAAACACACGTGACGCTCCCGGTAATTTTTGGCATTTTCATCTCACATGAACAGATAAACTCAATCTCCCAAACTGCTGTGAGTGTCACTTTTACCGTTTCATTTGAGAAAACTAGCATCATATCATACTGTATGACACAGAAACTTCACGGCAACCTGTCAAAATAAAAGTACGGTGTAACATGTAATGGGTTGGGTAGGTGTTGACGTTAAAAAAAACACAATCTAATAGGTAGAAAAAATAATTTCATTGTTAGTTAGTTAGTAAACAGTACATCTTATTGAACATAATTTATTTTCATCAACAAATTATCATAGAACAGCTTTATGAGCTTTATGATCCATTCTCAAAGACTTACTTTTAGTCATTTTTTGGGAAGCACACATATTCTGAATGCCTTCAGCAGAATTCAAATTAGCCATTTTAATCTAGATTAATCTAGATTAATTCCAAGATTTAATCTAGATTAATCTAGATTAAAAAAATTAATCTATGCCCACCACTAATATATATATATATATAGTCCAGTATTATGAAAAAGAGAGTATTATGCTTATGATTATCTGCATCTGATACAGCATTCATTCTTCAGATCAGTCTCGTATTCACAATAAACATTACTTTGAGTATACTTTGAATATTCATTACAATTTTTACCGTTCTTCAATGTTTGATTTATGTTTATATAGTCAGCCATTAAAAAAAACAAATTGCAGTAGAAATATAATTATGTGTCGGTGCCAATAGCTTTGGGCAGCGTGCCGACATACAGCGTCGTTGCACTACAGGCGTCCTGAGTTCGAATCCCTGAAATCTCATGTATATTTTGCAGCATTAGTCAAAACATTTTTTCTTGAGAAAAAGCTTGTAAATCAGAATCGAATCAAATTGTGAAATTTGTGTGAAAACCCAGCCCTATTTTTTATTTTATTTTTTTGATAATTTTTTTCATATACTTATTTGTTTTTTCCTCCACCTTTTTAAACTTGTGGTGTTCCTAGTTAAAAATGACTGGTCTACAAGAATTTCTTTGAATTTTTCCTTTTTTTTGTGCCCAGACCTAGAGTCACTTTGGGTGGATCTTAAAATTCTTTTTGACCATTTCGATGATTTCTGAAAACGTTTGGCTTTGTGCGTCTATGCACGGATCCGTGGAGCGATGCAAATGCTTGGCAGCAGAGCAAAGTTAAGTAAGTCAGGCGGTGTCCTCTCTGAAGACAAACACATACTCTGAGAGAAAGCCTTCTGTTTACCAGAGCCAAGCGCGGCAGTCTTCCAGAGCAGCTTAAAACCTCTCGCACAAACACTCAATTAATCAAGTCCGTTTTAAATTCCACACATCAATCCGCAATAGAGTGTCTGACATTAGTTGCATGGCAAAGAGATTCTAGTACTTAATATCAACAAACTCTCACTGGAACACATCAGCAGCTCCAGTGAAGATGAATCTTTATACTCCATTTCAACTTCTCAAACAGGATTTTGGGGTTATTTTTACATATTAGAGGTGTTAAACCTGTCTGAAGTGTGTTCATTTACTAGTTGTTGAAGTCAGATGAGCTCTGTATCAATAGAATGCTAATGTCTGCATGCATAACTTACATGAGCAGCCTGTTGCCATATTTGAAGTGAGTGAATCGACGAAAATGAAAGCTCTCTATGGAGTACAGTCTCGAAATGCAATCTGATGCTCTAATTACCTCTTTTCAAAAGCACATTTGAGATTCGGCTCTGTCCCAGGCCTCCACTATTACTACAATGAAAGAGCTCTACTGTATAGAGCTGATTTATTGCATGAATAGCTCAATGTGAGCAGTGTTTATTGCGGCTATTGGAAAGCATTTATTTAAACAAAACGTCAGCGTGTGAACAACTGCCTCGTCAGAGTTTCTTTCCGAGCGGTGAAAGGTGGACGGTATCGATTAGGTATAAGACACAATATGTGTCCTCAGCTACACTCCGGGAAATAGAAATGCCAAACTATGGCCCCTCCAGCACTTTCCTGCTAAATTAACAGCTTGATCAATGACAGAGAGGACACCTATTCTCTTCTGATGAGGAGTCACTCTGTCAAAAGCAATAAAGCTGAGCCCCGGTGAGATGTAGAATAAAATGAGCCAAAAGCGCTCCTACTTCTGCTGCATGCGGTTTTAATGCGGCGAAATATACTTGTTATAGATCATGTAAATATAGCAGTGCGGGTTTGATGTAATTTAGTATAATGATTTGGAAACTGTCTGAAAAATGGGATCTTGCTAATTTGAACAAATACTGCACAAACATATGGAACCCCGTTTCCGCCATATTCCTTTATTTCGACTTTTTATCTTACGATTCTGACTTGTTTTCTCATAATTGCGAGTTTACTTCTCGCAAATCTGACTTTTTTCGTAGAATTTTTTGCAGTTCTGACTTTTTTCTCACAATTCTGAATTTTTTCTGAGAATTGTGGGATATAAACTCAGAATTACAAAAGAAAAAAAACTTCAAATTTCGAGACTTAAATTCACAGTTCTGACTTCTTTCTCGAAATTCTGAGCTTTTTCTCTGAATTGTGGGATATAAACTTACAATTACTAGAACACAACTTTTTGAGACTTAATCTGACTTTTCTTAGAAATGTGGGATATAAACTCACAATTACGAGAAAAACCTCAAAATTTAGAGACTTAAACTCGCAGTTCTGACTTTTTTCTAAGAATTGAGATTTTATCTCCTAGTTGTTGTTTTTTCTCACAATTGTGGGGAATAAACTCCCAATTATGAGAAAACAACTTAAAATTTTAAGACTTAAACTCGTAGTTTTGACTTTTTTTGACAGTTTTTTATTTTATTTTTATTTATTTTTTTCGCAATTCAGACTTTTTTCTCAGAATTGTGGGATACAAACTCGCAATTACGAGAAAATAACTCAATTTTTTTTACTTAAACCCGCAGTTCTGACTTTTTTCTTGCAATTCTGAGCTTTGTGGGATATAAACTCACAATTACAATGAAAAAACTCAAAAGTTTGTTCATTCTTTAGAAGAAATTAATGTTTCTGAGGAAAACATTCCAGAATTTTTCTCCATGTAGGGGACTCGAGTTAAAGGTCCAAATTGCAGTTTCAATGCAGCTACACAATCCCAGCCAAGTAATAATGGTCTTATCTAGTGAAACAATTTGTTATTTTCTAAAAATCAATCCAAATGTATATACTTAAATGCTCATCTTGAACTCGTGACATTGTGCGTCGACGTAGGTGGAAGTACCGACCCAGTTTTTAGAAAGCAAACATGCAAAGAAAGTCAAACACCCTTTGCAAAAACAACAATGTCGAATGATTTTGGAGATGGAGTTTTTCGCCTACCCTACCTTTTTGAACTGGAGTAAACAGAAGAACTAACCATGTGGCATCTTTCCAATGTGATTACTTAAGGAGTGTAGTCTCAGAGCTAGTGTAAAAGCATTTGTGGTTCAAAAGTATATCTTTTTTTTTTTTTTTTTGAAAATGATTGATCATTCCATTAGATTAGATCCTTATTCCTCGGCTGGGATCGTGTAGAGCCCTTTGAAGCGACATTGAAACTGCAATTTACACTATATGGAGAAAACTCCTGGAATGTTTGTCTTAAAAACCAATAACGAATCCAAAAAGAGATGCTAGAACTGAAAACTGGAAATGGAAGGTCAAGCCGAGCACATTGCATTGTGGAATATGTTATTCTCTGCTGTAGATATTTTGGCAAATGTCATGGGTCATCAGGGTATTCTGTGATGAAAAATTCAATACTGTGCACAGTATACATACTATACGCTATAGGAAGAGAAAAAAACAATATGCCAGCATGCTGTTCCGAATGCCTCTGTGTGAAACAAAGAGAGTCTCATGTGTTTATGTGTGGATGCTTGCATTTATATGGTGGGTTTCAGCATGTGCCATCAGGCAGCACTGATAAGACAGTGGAGCATGAAACTGGCAGGCCAGAGAGGATGTGGTTCCACCTCCAGCTGGGGATTGGCTGATTAATTGGATTCATTCATTAGTTTGATCTACCAATTTAGCACTTTGGAAGATATTAATCAGTTGCTTATTTAAATGTCACCTGGAAGCAGCGGAAGGGAAATGAGGCCGGTGGGAAATGGAGTCTTTTCAGTAGCTATTCCACAATTGGATCATCTGGATTGGCTTATTGAGGCATTCAGGAGCACAGCGAGCTCTCAGAACCGCCATTATGAACACCCTGAAATTAAAAGCAATTTATACACTCTTGTACGTATTCTTTTGGGTATGAGATTGTGTTTGAACGTCTGCCAATTATCCCTCATGTCAGTTTGCTTTCAAGACGGCGGGATGCTGCGCTGATGCTCTCAGGAATTCTTTATCTGTGGATATTTAAGTCAGACACGCAGTAATGGTGTGTTCAGATCATAGATCATGTCAGACAGATCATATATTTATGTTGAGTTGAATTGAGTGTACATGAACGCTACCATCAAATCGTAATTACGAGTGGGAGCATTTCAGTGAGAAAACATGTCAAACACAATAGACGCAGCATCTGTATTGACTGTAGGTTTGCTGAAATGATTTATATAATACATATATCATTTCTAATATATAAAAATAAAAATCTAAAAACATAAATTATAAAATATAAAATAAATTGTATTATTTATATTTTTTTTTATTTACAATAATACTACAATAAAAAATACAAAATATGACAGTACTGTGTTAATTGGATAACATTTTTAGTTTGTGTTTTTGGAAGAATATATGTATATATCATTTTTACATTTATGTCTGTTTTAATGTTTCTTTGTTTCTAAATTGTTCAAATGAATTATAACAAAAAAATATGATACACACATACAAATATATGGAAGCCTGTTTCTGCCACAGAATAAAACATTTTAAAAAAGGTAATTGCGACTTTTTATCTCATGATGCTGACTTGTTTTCCTAAGCTTACGTCTTGCAATTCTGACTAATTACGAGAAAACAACTCAACATTTTGAGACTTAAACTCGCAATTCAGATGTTTTTATTTAGAATTGTGGGATATAAACGCAAAATTTTTTAGTTTTTTTCTTATTCTTCCAAGACTAAAACTTGCAGTTCTGACTTTTTTTCCTCAGAATTGTACATTTTTATTTTGCAATTCTGACTTTTTTTCAGAATTGTGTAATATAAAATCGTAATTACAAGAAAAAAAAAACAATTTGAGACTTAAACTCGTAGTTCTGACTTTTTCACTCAGAATTGTGAGTTTTTATCTTGCAATTCTGACTTTTTTTCGAATTGTGGGATATAAACACAATTACGAGAAAAAAAAACGAAATTTCGAGACAAACTTACAGTTCTGACTTTTTCTCAGAATTTAGTTTTATCTTGCAATTTTGACTTTTTTTTTTTAGAATTGTAGGATATAAACTCTTAATTACAAGTGAAAAAAACTCAAAATTTCAAGACTTAAACTCGCAAATCTGACTTTTTCTCTCAGAATTGCGAGTTTTTATCTTGCAATTCTAACTTTTTTTCAGAATTGTGGGATATAAACTTACAATTACAAGAAAAAAATCAAACTTTCAAGACTTAAACTCGCAAATCTGACTTTTTCTCTCAGAATTGTGAGTTTTTATCTTGCAATTCTAACTTTTTTTCAGAATTGTGGGATATAAACTTACAATTACTAGAAAAAAATCAAACTTTCAAGACTTAAACTCGCAAATCTGACTTTTTCTCTCAGGATTGCGAGTGTTTATCTTGCAATTCTGACTTTTTTTTTAATTGTGGGATATAAACTTACAATTACAAGAAAAAAAATCAAACTTTCAAGACTTAAACTTGCAAACCTGGCTTTTTCTCTCAGAATTGTTTTTATCTTTTTTTCAAAATTGTGGGATATAAACTCACAATTACGAGGAAAAAAACCTCTACATTTCAAGATCTAAACTCACAGTTCTTTCACAGTTTTTTCTCAGAATTTAGGTTTTTACCTTGCAATTCTGACTTTTTTTAGAATTGTAGGATATAAACTCTTAATTACAAGTAAAAAACTCAAAATTTGGAGACTTAAACTCGCAATTCTGTCTTGTGGCATATAAACTCGCAATTATGAGTATTTTTTTGAGACTTAAACTCATAATTCTGTCTTTTTTCAGACTTATAGGATATAAACTCTTAATTACAAGGGAAAAACTCAAAATTTCAAGAGTGAAACTTACAGTTCTGAGTTTGTATCTTGCAATTCTGACTTTTTTTTTTTTTTTTTAGAATTGTGGGATATAAACTCGCAATTACCAGAAAAAAAAAAAAACTCAAAATTTCAAAACTTTAACATGCAGTTCTTTTTCTCTCAGAATTGTTTTTATATTGCAATTCTGACTTTTTTCCAGATTTGTGGGATGTAAACTCTTAATTACAAGGAAAAAGCTAAAAATTTTGAGACTTAAACTCGCAATTCTGACTCTTTTTTTTTTCAGAAATATAAACTTGCTATTACAAGAAAAACACAACATTTCGAGACTTAAACTTGCAGTTCTGACTTTTTTTTAGTTTATATCTTGCAATTTTTTTTTAGGATTGTGGGATATAAACTCGCAGATACCAGAAAAACTGTGAGACATAGACTCACAATTGCAAGAAAAAAAAACTTTTTTGCGAATTGCGAGTTTAAATCTTGAAATTTTCAGGGGGGTTTTCTCGCAATTGCGTATCTGCATCTCACAATTCTGACTTAACTCTTAATTGTGTATTATAAAGTCAGAACTGCAAGTTTATATCACACAATTCTGAGGAAAAGGTCTGTACTTTCTCGAACTTTGTGGGAATTTTTTTTTTTTTTTTTTTTTTTTTTTGCAATTGCGAGTCTATATCCCACAATTCTAAAAAAAAAAAAAAAATGCCATAATTGTGAGATTAAAAAGTTGGAATTTCCTTTTCCTGGCAGAAACAGGCTTATAAACAAATACAATAGAATTAATACAATTCAATTCACAGCACCTTCATATATTAAATAAAAGCATAAATAGTAAAAACACACCTGTTGCATCTTCTGTATTTATCATTTTGTACAAGCGGAGTTAAAAAAGTCTTTAGTACATCATCATCTTACTCCGAGCACAGTGTCCTGAACCCACTTGATTATGACGAATATCAACAATAATATGAACTTCCCAGAAGGACTTGAACGTACCATACGCATTTGGCACGTCTTGGCGTTACATTTATGTATGTGTATTCTTACGAGACTTGCTTCCTCACACAGTTCACGGCTCTCCTGGCAGGCACAATTTCCGAGACTGAAGAAATATAAATCTCCTCTAGGTTGTTATGGGTAAATACTGTAAGCTTCAAAAGATTATAGTCTAAGCCTGGGTTTACAAACCAAGGCTGCACACAAGCACTGGGGGAATCTGGAAGTATTCTGTGCATGCATACACATATACGCACACACACACACGTTCACTGATGACAGACGAGGCAAGAAATGCTATATAATACTGCTTCCTCTTAGCCAGATTATGCCTTCTTACGATACTGAGGACGTTGTTTACAGAGGTCATGGTTTCAGTGTGGGAGTATTTACAGCTTCCATATTGTCCTCTCACAGTGCATTATAACTGTGAAAAATATCTGCAGGATTTATGTTGGGTGCGCAAATTCCCTAGTAAATCATGACAAAAGCACATGTGTGTGTGTTTACATGGGTTTGGAAGTGTGTTTGCATTTATCTTGTATAAAGTGAATTCAGACTGTTGTTTTTCAGTTACATTTTTGATAAACAATTCCTACCGTTCCATTATCTGATGCATTTGGCATCACGAATCCTTCTGGGAGAACTTGAATATTTTGATAATTATCTAATTTTTGCTCTAATGTTGGTTAGTTATGTTTATTTCAAAAAATATTTCAATAGCATTCCACAGTCCAGAATCATTGTTCATTAATTAATGCAATGGTTTATCATCTGAAGCAGCATATACTGTACTTTAAAAAATATGTTTCACAATGTTTTAATACAGAATCCTAATAGCAGGAAATGGTAAATCAGTTTAATGTTTCTGCAGTATTACAAAATAAAGCATTACAAAGTGTGTAAATCACTTGTTTTTCTAAAGTAAAACTTTCTAAGCGACACCAGCAGGTAAAGTTACAGCAGGAGTCTGCGTCTCTCTTGCCTCCCCTGAGCCCATTGAATATTAAAAGACCCCTTAAAGCCTCGGTGGGTTTGTTGGGGGGTAAATGAGAATGAATGTAGGAAAAACATTTGAGAGGAGGCAATGCAATGTCGAAGTGGAAACACCAAATTGCAACACAAAAATGCAGTGCCTTGCAAAAGTATTCATACCCCTTTTCACGTTTTATGTTTCTGCCTTATGTTAAACTGTTTTAAGTTACTTTTTTTCAACATCAGTCTACACTCCATACACTATAATGACAAAGCAAAAACAGAATTGTCACAACTTCGTAAAAGTATTAAAAATAAAAAACAAAAATAAGTACATTGCATAAGTATTCATACCTTAACTTAACTAAAGCACCTTTACAGCCTCAAGTCTTTTTGGGTATGATACGACAAGATTTCCTCATCAGCATTTGGCAATTATCTGCTATTCTTCTTCTTTCAAGCTCTGTCAGGTTGGATGTGGGCAGACACACATTTTAAGGTGTCTCCAAAATTATTTGATTGTATTCAAGCTTAGGCTCTGGCTGGGCCACTCAAGGACATTCACAGAGTTGTCTATAAACCAATCTTGCTGTGTGCTTTGGCTTATTGTTCTGTTGGAAGGTGAACCTTCTGCCAAGCCTGAGGTTCTGAATGCTCTGGACTGGGTTTTCATTAAGGCGGGTTTTCATCAATATTTAGGTGCATTGAGCTTTTCCCCACAGCATGAGACTGCTACCAGCACACTTTACTGTTGAGATGGTACATTTAAGGTGATGAGCAGCATTTGGTTTCCTTCAAACATGATGCTTGGAATTGAGGTTCATCAGATCACAGAATCTTGTTTCTCACAGTCTGAGGGTCCTTTTGCACATTCTAAATGTGTTTTAACCACTTTAACCAAGGCCCTTTTCCATCAATTGCTCATTTTGTCCAGGAGGCCAGTTCAAGGAAGAGTCCTGGTTGTTTCAAACTTCTTCTATTAAGAGTATGAACCTTCAATGCAGCAGAATTTTTTCTGAACTCTTCCTCAGGCATGTCGCTTGATGCAATCCTGTTTCTGAGCTCTACAGGCAGTTTTTTTTTTTTTTTACCTTAGACATTGTTTTTTCACTGATATGCATTTTCAACTTTTCAGCTTTTTTTATTAAGACATGTGTGCCTTTCAAATCATGACCATACAAATGAATTTGCCACAGGTTAACTACACTTAAAGTGTAGTAACTTAGTAGTAACAGTATGAATGCTCCTGAGCAAAATTTCAAGTGTCTCAGATGGAATCATTGAAGTGTTTTATTTTTAATAAATTTGCAAAGATTTTAAAAACCTGTTTTTTGCTTTGCCATTATGGTGTATGGAGTTTATATTGATGTGGGAAAAAGTAACTTAAAGCAGTTTAACCTAAGGCAGCAACATGACAAAATGTGAAAAAAAATGCAGGGGTATGAATACTTTTGTAATACACTGTATATCCCATATCCTTTTTACATATTCATTGTCATTTCATATCTCCTATCTCCATTTTAGAGATATAAGTGTCTTTTCCTCCGCTCTTCAGGCTGATAGATGCCTAAGATAACCTTTAGAGCGATCCTGTATTACACGCGACTGTGGCTGACGACTGATCCCATGGGGTCTGCTGGACCTTGTGGGTTAAGTGATGCCACATCTAAATCATAAATCAGTCCAGCAACCAGCTCTCTTGACCTGAAGGTCATTGTTTCATTAACTTCCTGCCACTCTGAATTTTCCATCCATATCTACTCACAAATACAGTAGTCGTTGATTTGGCGGTGCTCCTTTCTCTTCACACACACACACACACACACACACACACACACACACACACACACACACACCTTTACTTTATTGCTTATGCCTTATTGATTCTTGAAGTGGTAATATTCTAACTGATCTACAGTGTTCATAAATCTTCACTGTGTTTGGGAGCAGCCACAGTCTCTCTCATGTTGATTGACAGCCCGTTGCCCCCGGTTTACTCTCAAATAGGCGTCAGATCTCTGGCAAGGGGGAATTGAACGGACAGAAGCCTGTTCTCAACTCTACGGCGGCCCATCCGCAGGGGAGAACGGCTTTCTTTTGGTTCACGCCGCTTACGCTGTGGGTGGGTAAACAGTGTCTGTGCTTCTCTTTTCAGGAGATTATCAGATAAAGAATGGGGAGGATGACACACAAGCACAATCAGATAACACCCCTCCACTCAAGCAGCCACTTCGTTTCCTCCCTCGCTAAGAGAAAGGATCCACATCTTCTGTGGAAACCGAAATAGAGGGTGGCAGCTACCTTTGATTAAACTGAGAGCAGGAGAGGAACAGTTGGTTACTACAACAAAACAAGGATGTGGGTTATTTCCACAGTGTTATTTTAGCTGATCGCTATATTGCCACAGATAAAATGTCTTTGAATTTCAGAGGATTTGTCTGGGAATACTTGGATAGAGCTGAAGACGCTGGCTTTATTTAAACTGTCAGTGCTTGGAATTGACTACTGGTGCAACCAGTGGCGTTATTATTGTAACCCCATAGCGCATCTATGTAATGTGTAAGCAAGAATCTCTCCACTCACAGGCAGAATTCTTTGCTTTCGCACAAAACTGGACTTGTGCTTTTAAATATACAGTTGTCAGTATTTTGTCCTGTCCTGTTCTGTTTTCCCAGTGTTTTCCCCCCTATGTTTCTAGTTTATATGATTTAATCCTTGTTCTCCCCCTTTTGGTTTAGTCCTTTTGGTTTTGTCTTGCCCATATTTGTATTTCCCCCTCGTCATCTCGTTATCTTGTTTGTTACCACGCCCTATGTTCTGTGTATTTAAGTCTGTGTCTGATCACTCCTAGCTGTCCGTCGTTAACGTTACATGTTCTCATTTGATGCTCCTGGTTTTTGTTTATTTGTTTGTATTTCAGTGTTTTGTTTAATAAACTTTGTTTATATTCATTTATTCCGGTTCTCCTCCTCCATCTCCACTCCTCAACCCGCCCAGACTGTGACAACAGTGTTCTTCTGTGAAACCAAACCATATATTTCACATATTGTGTGTACATGCTTAAACTTTGTCTAAGCATCAATGAAGACCAGGACATTTTATTGTAGTGTCTATTTACACTAAGTGCAAATAGCCTGTTTTGTTGGCGGAGGCTATTTACACTAACTCCACCCTTGAACGTTTGGTTGGGATAGTCAACATTACAAATAACATCGACTGAACAGCAGCTCCAGTGGCTTAGGTGGTAAAGTGCGTAGCAGTGATTTTTGACACGATGGACCCAAGTTAGAATCCACATTTTGCCAAGTTCATTCTCATATCAGATCACATCACATATCAGATCAGAAAGGCATTTATTTTCAATAAAATGAAGGAAACAATCGAAAAGTGTGAAATAAAGTGCCTCACAGGTTTATCGGTTAAGGTTAGGGGTAGGTGTAGGGAGGGATTTATTGTCCGAAGGTGGCATCCATCTAATAATTTTAATAAAAATAGTTTTAAAGAGTGAGGCATTTAGTCATTCATTCAACCGATTTGTTCAAACGGCTGATTCATTCAGAAATGAGACAAGTGACTGTTTATGAATGGATTCCTGAATCATTGAATCACTCAATTCGTTCAAAAACATGGATTCATTTGTTTCACACTCATTTGTTTTGATTTCTGCATGAGTCTCTCTCACACACTCACTTACAGGTAGGCTCTGCAAGCCTCATCTGGAAACCCATCAATACATTATCTACCGGAATCGGCAGACTGGCTGGCAGGTCACTGGAAAATTGGCCACATTTGTTGTTTTCATTGTTGATTTGGCATATGATATTTAAATGAAATTTTGGCCAGCAGTTTTTGAAATTGCAGTATTTCCCCATTCAGTTGGCCTTGCATGTCCAAAATAGCTGCCCAGGAAGCTTTGCAAATATGGCCAGCGATTTAACTGACTTTCAATAAGAGGTACTTTGATTTCATTTTTATGAATGAGTAGCCAGTCCCCTTTTAGTTATTGCAAAACTGCCAGTAACCATATTGACAATGCCCATAGCTGCATCCCAATTTAGGGGCTGCATCCTTAGAAGAACACAGACTTTGAAGTCCGTGAAGGTTGAACAGAGACCGTATAGCCTATGGAGAATTGCTCTTGTCGTCCAGCCATTGTGGCAGCTGCCGGTCACGTTTGTACCACATATATTTCAGAGTGATATTCAAGTGTCTGAAAACAAAACAGGGTTCACATCTAAATATGTTCACCTTGTTCTACTTATGTACATTATTAAACATATTTACCATCTATTAAATTGCATCTTGGTAAGATACACATTTTTTAACAACTTTAGTTTTTTCCTCTCCTGTCATCAATGGCACGCAATGAATCTGAGGATAATCTCTGCTGTGAATGATCTATTTGGGAAACAAAGGACAAAAGCCTTTGAAATAGGACAGCCTTTGTCATGTCGCTGCGATGTATTCATTCTTAGAATACAGTGTCTGAGGAAAGCAGGAAGCAGCCCTAGAATTGAGACAGCCAGTATCAAAATGGTAAACATAATGGTTTCTTATTGGTATCTATAGGGTCTTACGCACCACATAGTTCTAAGAAGCCAGCATGGTGGTCCTTAAGGCCGGGACACACCAAGCCGACGATCAGCCATCTGGCCTCGTCAGGCAGTTGGTGGGCGTCCGTGAAGCGCGTCGGTTCAGTGTGTTCTGCACGTCGGCTCTCGTCAGCTTTCGTCGGGCTCGCGTCGGCCAAAGTTTGCCCGATTCAACATGTTGAATCGGCGTCGGACTTGTCCGGGCCGTCTGGGAAAGAGAGCGCTCTGATTGGCTGTTCAGACATCGAATCAGAGCGCGTGGAGGACTTGAACGTGAAGTGACGTAACAAGCAAAGGAAGGTGTCAAGAGGGAACCGGCTCGCTGTCATCATTTCGCAATTCGCACAATTCTATATACAATACTGCCATCTGTAGGTAGGCAACGGTATATCTCCTCACACATATTTTTGCACGGCTTTTTAAAAATGCCAGGTAGCTGGTGTTTCGTATGCGTTTGGACAATCAGCATACACTTACGTCACTGGTAGTTCCTATAGAACTGTTTTAAGACCTTACTCTGAAGTAGGAGCTAATTTAGTTCCCCCAAAAGGAGTTCCTAGAACTAAATACGTTCCTATAAGTTCCTGAGGTGCGAGCACGCCAAAAAGCAGGAACTTCCGCCAATAGTTCTATGAACTATGGAAAAGTTTCTCCAGTGCAAAAGCCCCTTTTCATGCTCTTTTCATTGTGCGTTTACATTCCATTTCCGTTATCACAAAACACACAACAAAATCACCCAATCACGGCACCCTCCATTAGCAAGTTGTTGATGCTTGTAAAGATCGCGAATAAAGACGTCACTGTTGGCCGCTTCAGAGTTCCTGCTGCTGGTGTGAATGCAACCAGGAAAACGGCCCGAGGGGGAAATTGATTCTCTACAAACCACCATGCTGGCTAATTCCTAAACCTGAGTTATTAGAACTACGAAAGCCCCTATAAAGGTTCTATATTGGTATCTATGGTTCCACAAAGAACCCTTAATATCCATGGAACCATTAAAGGTTCTTTATAGTGGAAAAATATTCTAGGATAACATGATTCTTTAAAAGCTGTTCTTTGAGGAACCAAAATGGTTCTTCTGTAGGGGCTCTTGCACTGGAGGAATCTTATTATAGTTCCTAGAACTATTTCTAGAAGTACCTGCTTTTTGGCGTGTTCACACTGCAGGAACTAGGAACATATTTAGTTCTAGGAGCTCTATGTGGGGGAACTAACTTCAGAATAGTGTCTAAAACAGTTCTATAGAAACTACCAGTGATGTAATTGTACGCTGATTGGCCAAACGTATAGGAAACACTTTTATTTTTAAAAAGCCATGTAAAAATACTTACTCTACAAACATAGAAAACAAAGATAATGGCATTTAGCTACCTCAGCCTTGATGATATGTAACACTGCAATCTGAAAAAAGATTTTCATGCTCTTTCAATCACATAAATTGTGCATTTACATTCCATCTCCATTATCACGAAACCCACGACACACAACAAAAACAGTTCTGATGACAGCATCCTCTATTCAGCAGTTCTTGACGTTTGTAAATGCCACACATAAAGACATCACCATCGGCCACTTCAGAGTTCTTGCCACCAGTGTGGACGCAACAAGGAAATTGTTTCCTGGGAATCACCATGCTGGCTAGTTCCTAGAACTACACAGTGCAAAAGCCCCTAATGGCATCAAAAACAGGTTTCTGCGACCTTCATTTTTAAGAGTGTGGCACCTTTGCATTGTACAAAGGTTTTTCAGATTATTAAAATATTTTCCACATTAAGAAAAAAATGGATTCTGCTGTGTGAATATGGCCACATACTGATAATATAGATAGAGAATATAGAACCCAGGTCCTGTTTCCACACCATTTCCTTCTTTTATCAACCATTTTATCTTATTTCTGCCAATGAATCTCTCTTGTGTGTTCTTTCTTCCACTACCCTAGTTCTGTAATGTAATCTTTCTTATTTGTTCTTTTTCATCCTACATTACTTGAGTGCATCTGCTGGTTCAAGGTCTGATCTGAATTCTCAGTACAGATGTTGAGCAGCATGTGAAATGTTAAAGAAAGATGGGTTGTACGGAATCTTTACAATAAATTTGCATACTAACTAGCCATACCTTGACCCCTCGACCTCAATCTAATTAACAGCACATACAAAGAAGAGCCAATCACAACAGAGATCATTTGAGATCATTGATAGACGTCTTAAAGGCACAGTGTGATATAATATATATAATTTTGCTGTAAGAAACCTTGAGTAGCATTATAAGTAGACTTGTGTCTTGCTTCATATCTTACAGTCCCATACTGCCAGGAATCACGTGTCTGTGTTCCAAAATAGGAGTGAATGTCATAATAGTGATGGGTGTCCTCTGCGATCACAAACACAGTGACCCACATAAGTGCTCACAGGAGAGTGAAAAGACAGCGTAATAAATCAAACATTTACACCAGATCAATCCACAAATCAATCAGTCTCTTCTGTAAAGGTAACTGAGGTAAAATCCACTCCTCTCTGAACAGGTTCAGACGTATGTTTGTATGTACAGTTGCAATCAAAATTATTCAACCCCCTGACCTGCAAGACATTTTGCTGCAGAGAACAACGTTTTGTGAAAACAATTCAACAAAGGCATCAGTAAACTATTAAAGAAAGTTTATTAATACACTTTTGAGTAATTCTGAGAACGTAAGTTGATGAATAATGAAAAACATTTATGTTCAAAATTATTCAACCCCTGAAAGTAAATTTGGTGTAGAATCTTTTATTCTTTAAAACCACCAATAAACACTGCTTGGAAGTGCTTAGATGCTTCTGTCACCTTTCTGCTGCAATCTTGGGCCATTCCTCCCCTGAAAAAGCTTTCAGATCACTGATAATCTTTGGTTTTTACTTTGCCACTGCTTGCTTCAAATTCAACCATGTATTTTCAATGAGAATTAAATCTGTAAACTGAACAGGCCACTTAAAAACACTCTATGACTGATTCCTAAACCAAGCGTAAGTAGATTTGAACGTATACTTTGGGATGATTGTCCTGCAGGAAAGTCCATTGATTATTAGCTTCAGACTTTGCACAAAAGGCATCACAATGTTTGCCAAAATGTTCTGATATTTTAATAAATCAATGATATCCTTTGTATGGTCAAGTTTTCTACTTCCTGCTATAGTATGTTTGACGATGGAGATAGTGTTCTTCTGCGTATAAGCTTTGTCTTTTTTGCACCAGACATACTGCTGATCCATACATTCAAATAGTTCCAGTTTGGACACATCACTCCATAAAACATTTTTCCAGAACTCCACAAGTCTATCCAAATGAATTTTGGCATGTTCAAGGCAGCCTTTTTGTTCTTCTTGGTCAAGAGTGGTATTCAGCAAGATTCCTCAACATGAGGACTACACTTGTCTAGTGTTCCTCTTGTACACAGCATTGAAATATTTTTCCTCCTTTCATCGGGTCATCTTGCAAGCCTTTGGCTGTACATTACAAGTTTTCCTCAGTTGATCTGATCAAACATTTTATGATATTGTGCTTTTTTGTTCAACAGTCTCAAAGGTTTTCTGGTTCAACACACTTTAATCTAAGGAATACGGCTGCCAGCTGTGTCTCTAGGGACTTGTAATGTCTTAGACATCTTCATGTAGTTTTAGACTTTCTAATAAAACAAACTATTTCTGACTGTTGACTTTACCATATTTGCTACTCACCTTCAGCACATGCATGGGCTAAGAGTATACTATGTGTTACACCCCAAGCTAATTTCATTTTTAATAAGTTTGTAAAGGCTTAAGACAATTTTTTAAGACAATTACCATAAAAATAACTGTCTTAAAACAGCAATGTTGAATAGGGGTTGAATAATTCTGACATAGATGTGTTATTAAAAAATCCTATAACTCAAAAACATTACATTATATATTGACATTATCACTTTTTAATATGACAGAAAACTGTTGTAGATGCAATTTAGTCCTGGATCTTCAGAAAGAGCAAAAAACATTTGTAAAGTACTGCAGTCTCTGGGGGGATTGGGGGTTGAATAATTTGGATTGCAACTGTATGCATGTATGTATGTATGTATGTATGTATGTATGTATGTGTGTGTGTCTTTTCTATGAGAAGTCATCTTCAATGATATACGGTTCTGTAAATGCCACCGTCTCTGTCCATGTATGAATATCAGAGTGAACAGGGGGATCACAGAGCGAAATATCACCCATACTAAATATAAGCCGATCTAATCATAGAGGGGTGAGAGTAATTAAACTGCCCACCTATTAGTTCTGTGTAGCACAATGCTGCTTCTGATAGAATATGTTCAGTTATGTTAGGATGAAGAGTAGGGCTGTATTGAAGCATGAGATGTAAAAAGTGTGCTGGCAGACAGCAAACCCACAGGCCGTTTACTGAACGGGGTTATTGCATTAAAAATGGCAGTTTTTGTAGTGAATTAGGTTTGTGTAGACTGATTGTCAAAATGAATGTATCTTGTATGAATGAATAGTTCAGTAGTTTTGAATGAGTTATAAACTGTACTTTTTAATTTACTGCATTAGTATAGAGAAAATTGGCAAATTGAATCAGATTCTAATTGAAAGTTTATTGAATCAGAATTGTACTGCATACCGCACCCAGGCATAGCATATTTTGTATTGTTTTTAGACATATGTCAGTAAAATAATCAGTACTTATTATTTTTGGATGGGGTTATTTTTGGACTGCTCTTAAATGGCACTTAAAACCAAAATGAGTTATTGGTCGCATTACATTTCTGATCAGAATAAGCTTCAGTAATGACCATATTTTTTCAAGTTTGGCTAAATGAGACTATTGTTGGATACAATAATATCTTGCACATTAGGCTTTCTGCTCTTAGCCGCTATTGTTGGATATTGTTGGAGTCTGGTATTTGCAATAAGTGTGGATCTCTGGAGACTGTGGGTATTTGAAAATGAAGGAATTCTATTCAGAGAAGAATTGAGATGAGCAATTGGGGACTAAAGAGATTTCACTGAAAGTACTGTTACATAATGCTTCTCAGCAGGTTTATGTTTAAAATGTTCTTTTAAGTTACTTAAGGACAACAGTTATGATCAATACAATTTAGAATGTTGTAGTTATTTCTACTGAAGTAGAGGTTTTTGTTTGGAGTGGAGCAGTGAATTTGATTGTTGAAAGCCAGCCTGAAAGTTAAGATTACTCTGGTTGCTGTGATAAAACGTTGGGTGACCAACAAACTTCTAAAGGGATAGAAATGAAAATGCTGTCAGTAACTACTTACACTCATGTCTTTCCAAAGCTGTAAGAAGACAAACTAAGATATTTTTGATGAAATCCAAGAGCTTTCTGACCCTGTATAGACCGCAATGCAACTACCACATTCAAGGCCTGAAAAGGTAATAAGTGGTTCAACTGTAATTTTATGAAGCTACAAGAATACTAAAGAAAACAAAAATAACTTTATTTAACAATTTCTTTTCTTCCGTGTCAGTCTACACTGTGCGTTCATGAGAGTACTATGACGAATGAATGTGGTAGTTGTGTTGCTGTCTATGCAGGGTCCGGAAGCTCTCGGATTTCATCAAAAATATCCTAATTTGTGTTCTGAAGATGAACGTCTTACAGGTTTGAAACGACTTGAGGGTGAGTAATTAATGACAGAATTTTCATTTTTGAGTGAACTATTCCTTTAAGGTTCTTACACATTTTGTTCATTATAATAGTCTTCAAAAGTAAACACAACTTCAAGATGTTCATGTCTTTCTTTCTTCAGTCGTAAAGAAATAACGTTCCCTTCCGGGAACTCGAGCCGCGTCAGGAACGCTATGGGGAACGCCATTGGCGGGCCGCACTCTGAACTGTGTATAACAACCAATGAAATGACGGGGGTGACGTCACAGGCGCGGTGACGTCACCGACCAGGAAGTATAAAGCACGTGCGTTTGAAGCCGGCGGCAGCTTTTGTCATTCAGCGAGAGCGCTCTGTGTCTGTCTTGCCAATACTGCTGTTTTTGTGTCCAGTTTGACACACTTTTATTTGAGTAGTATGGCATCTTTACAACCTTTAAAGAAAAAGAGTTTGGTGGCGGTGAAGCGCCCGCATAAACAGTGTGTCCCTCCCTGCCAACGCTTCATTGTTGGTGGGGATACACACAGTTTATGCGTGGTCTGCTTGGGAGCGGAGCACGCTCAGTCAGCCCTCGAAAAGGCTGGCTGTGAGCACTGTGAACGCCTGCCGGTGCGCGTGCTTCGCTCCCGGAAAGCCCTCTTCGAGGAGGGGGCTTTCACCAGCGTGCCCCGTGGGTCTGGCCCTGCTTCCGTCGAGGCGGAGCGGCGGCTGCACTCGTGGGGCTCGCAGCTCGATCTGCTGGAGGGTATGGAGACGGGTGACCCCCTATCTCCGCCCTCACTCAGCGGATCGAGCGATCTCCTCCTGGATGCGGAAGCCCGCACTGCGGTTTCTTCCCCCCGGGAGGAGGTCCCCGAGTTCCTCTTGTCTTCCTCCGAGGAGGTTGACATCGAAAGTGTTTTAGAGGAACCACAACCGCCATCACGCTCGCCTCACTATGAGGAGCTCGTAGAGGTGCTGACAAACGCGGTAGCCAAACTTCACATCTCATGGCCCGCGGAACAACAGCAAACACATGAGCCGCAGCGAAGCCGATTAGATGATCGCTTCCTGCGGACAAAGTCAGCACCTCCAAAACGGAGCCTTCCCTTCTTCCCCGATCTCCACCAAGAACTTTCGAGATCGTGGGAGAAGCCATACTCCTCACGCCTTTTCTCCCCCGCTGAAAATTATGGAAATGTGGGGGGGGCAGAGGAGAATGGCTATAGGGCGATGCCACGGGTTGAACAGACGCTTGCGGGCTATCTGTCACCCGGCTCGGCGTCGTCCTTGAAGGCTCCGTCCTTGCCCACCAGGCCCCTTAAAGTTAAATCTGGCCTGATGGGTAAGGCATACACGGCAGCAGGTCAAGCAGGGTCTTGCCTTCACACCATGGGCATCCTGCAAGCCTACCAGGCTGACCTGCTGAAGGAGTTCAGCAGCGGCGAGGAAGTTAGCGTAACAGAGATGCAGAAAACTGCAGATCTCGCTCTCCGCGCCACCAAGGAGGCCGCCCGTGCTGTTGGGCGGTCTATGGCAGCCCTGGTGGCTGCGGAGAGGCATCTCTGGCTGACCCTGTCCGACGTAAAGGAAAAGGACAGGGTCACGCTTCTGGACGCCCCCCTGCAACCATCTGGCCTCTTTGGTGCCGCGGTTGATACCGTTGTGGCTAGGCACCAGGAGGCCCGCAAGCAGGCGGCGGCGTTCAGAACATTTCTTCCTCGCCGCGTGTTCTCCTCTGAGGCTGCTGCACCATCAAAGAAGCAGCCTCAGCCGTGTACGAGCTCCCATCGTGAGGCACAGAAGCAGAGCGTTGCTGCCCGTGCTCCCCCGGCCCAGCCTAGGGGACCCGGAAAGCGACGCTCTAAGTCGGGGGCTTCCAAGACGAAGAGGCCTGACCTGAGGGTCGTCCTCCAGTCAAGGAAGTCCTCGACTAAGCGGCCCTGACGGTTGTGGTTCAGGGCCGTTGAGGGCAGCCCCTCTCGAGGGGGTTTGCACCGTACCTCCAGGTGCGGGTTTCAGACCCCTTCGTGGCCCTCAGGAGATGAGTCAGCTAACCCTGCCAGTGTTACAGGGCGCGGCTATCTCCCGCGAACATCCTCTAGCTGTTCCGCCCGGAAACGTAGCGGCCCTGGAGAGTTCGCAGCCCCCGCGGGGGTCTCCCGAGGAGCTAGTTCAGGAGCTTCCTGCCAGTTCGCTGTTACAGGTCTCCGCGTTAGTTCCTCGAGTAAATCCAGACACCAGTCTCGAGAGGCTGGTACCCTTAGTGAACTTTTTGGCAGCGTGGAAACTACTGCCAAGAGTCTCAAATTGGGTCCTGCGTACTGTAGAGAAAGGTTATGCTATCCAGTTCGGCGCCACGCCGCCACCTTTCAACGGGGTATTTCCAACTCTAGTAAGCCCCGAGCAGGGTCTGGTGATGGAACAAGAAGTAGAAACTCTTCTGAGGAAGGACGCCATCGAGGTGGTCCCTCCTCAAGACAGGGAATCCGGGTTTTACAGCCGGTACTTCATTGTTCCGAAGAAGGATGGGGGGCTTCGGCCCATCTTAGATCTCAGGCTGCTGCAAGAAGCTGAAATTCAAGATGCTTACTGTCAGGCAGGTCGTGTCACAAATCAGGTCCGAGGACTGGTTTGTCACGATAGATCTAAAAGACACTTATTTTCACGTCTCCATCCTTCTTCAGCACAGGAAGTATCTCAGGTTCGCTTTCAGGGGCAAGGCTTACCAATACAGAGTGCTTCCTTTCGGCCTAGCTCTCTCACCCCGCACTTTCACAAAGTGTGTGGATGCTGCTCTGGCTCCGTTGCGACTCCAGGGCGTCCGCATACTCAACTACATAGACGACTGGCTCATCCTAGCCAGCTCGGAGCAGTTAGCGGTTCAGCATCGAGGTGCTGTTCTCGCTCACATGAAAGAGTTGGGGTTGAGACTCAACGCCAAGAAGAGTGTGCTTTCTCCACTACAGAGGACCACTTACTTAGGCGTAGTGTGGGACTCGATCTCCATGCAGGCACGCATGTCTCCTGCACGAGTCGATTCCATACTGACCGCAGTGAATGCAGTAAAGCTAGGCCAGTCACTCACTGTCAAACAGTTTCAAGTACTGTTAGGTCTTATGGCAGCCGCTTCCAACGTGATACCTTTTGGACTGCTGCACATGAGACCACTACAGTGGTGGCTCAGGACCAGGGGGTTCTCCCCGAGGGGAAACCCGCTCCGCAAGATCAAGGTTACGCGGCGTTGCCTACGTGCCTTGGCCATATGGAGGAAACCCTGGTTCCTCTCTCAGGGACCGGTTCTGGGAGTGCCTGGTCGCCGTATCACGCTAGCGACCGACGCTTCCCTTACCGGCTGGGGGGCGGTCATGCGTGGCCGCTCAGCCCAAGGCCTATGGAGCGCCCACCATCTCTCGTGGCACATAAACCGCTTAGAGATGCTGGCAGTATTCCTGGCCCTAAAGAGGTTTCTCCCAGACCTAAGAAACAAACACGTGCTGGTCCGTACAGACAGCACTGCGGTGGTTTACTACATAAACTACATAAACCACCAAGGAGGACTCCGCTCACGCCCCTTATACAAGCTGGCGTACCGGATACTCCTTTGGTCTCAAGAGAAATTCCTCTCCCTGAGAGCAGTCCATATTCCTGGACATCTGAATGTGGGAGCAGACGTCCTGTCGAGGCAGGGGCTGAGGCCCGGGGAATGGATGCTTCACCCAGAGGTGGTGAAGCAGATCTGGAGAGTGTTTGGCCAGGCACAGGTGGACCTGTTTGCGACTCAGGAGACATCGCACTGTCCCCTCTGGTACTCTCTAGTTCCTCCAGCTCCACTGGGGCTGGATGCCATGGCACAGACGTGGCCGAGGCTGCGTCTGTACGCCTTTCCCCCGATCGCTCTGCTCCCGGGAGTTCTGGAACGGGTCCGTCGGTTTCAAGTGCGGCTGCTACTAGTAACCCCATACTGGCCGGCACGAGTATGGTTCTCGGACCTGGTATCTCTCCTCGACGGCTCTCCGTGGGAGATTCCCGTCAGGAGGGACCTCCTGTCTCAGGCTGGGGGCGCAATATGCCACCCCCACCCAGAGAAGTGGAGGTTATGGGTGTGGCCCCTGAGGGGGCACAACTCATAGGAGCGGGTCTCTCAACCGAGGTTGTTGAGACCCTTCTCCAATCCAGAGCTCCCTCTACGAGGAAACTGTATGGCCTTAAGTGGAACTTATTTGCGAGATGGTGCCGCGAGCGCCACCTGGACCCAGTCAACTGCCCGGTCGGTACAGTTCTGGAGTTCCTACAGTCTCGCCTATCCGCAGGGCTAGCTCACTCCACTCTAAAGGTATACGTGGCAGCCATAAGTGCCTACCACGCCCCTTTGGGTGGCCTCTCAGTAGGTAGAGAGCCCTTGGTCATACGGTTCCTCCGCGGTGCGCTCAGGCTGAGGCCTCGAGTGACACCCAGGGTCCCCACGTGGGACCTCGCTGTGGTGCTAGAAGCTCTATGCAAGCCTCCATTTGAGCCCATAGAGGAGTCTACGGATCGCGCCCTCACAATTAAGACGGCGCTCCTGTTAGCACTCACTTCTCTCAAGAGAGTAGGTGACCTGCAGGCCCTTTCAGTGGCCCCATCTCATTTAGAGTTTGCCCCAGGGATGGCCAAGGCCTTTCTATATCCCAGGGTCGGGTACGTCCCGAAGGTCCCCTCCCTAGCACCGCAGCCAGTAACACTGCAGGCGTTTTATCCTCCTCCGTTCGCGGAGCCGAACCACAGGAAGTTCAATTGCATGTGCCCAGTCAGAGCCTTAGATGCATACGTCCACAGAGCTGCCACGTGGCGTAGAACAGAGCAATTGTTTGTCTGTTACGGCCCCCCAAAGAGAGGGGGCCCGGCTTCAAAGCCTACTATCAGTAGATGGATCATTGATGCCATATCTACAGCTTAAGAGTCCTCTGGTCTCCCATCCCCGATGGGACTCAAGGCTCACTCTACTCGAGGTCTGTCGGCCTCGAGGGCTCTGACGGCAGGTGTCCCAATACAGGACATCTGCAATGCTGCGGGTTGGTCCACGCCCCTAACATTCGTTAGGTATTACGAGCTCGACCTCAGAGCCGCTCCAGGCTCGGCTGTACTCTCGGCCTAGTGCGCTAGGCCTGGAGGGTCAGCCACCTCCCTAGCCAGGAGGAGACTTCTCAAGGCGCATTCTTTCTGCGGAAAGAAGAGAAGTCGTTTCGCCACTTTAAAGAGATCTGCAAATTCTACCTTTTGTCCGTGCAAGCTAGACAAAAGCTCTTTCAGTCCCTCTTGTCCTGGCAGAACCCCCAGACAAAGGACTAAGACTCCTCGTGAGCCCGAGGGCCGAGGAGTGCCTCTCGCACTGGCTGGCGAACCAGGAAGAGGTCACGGTTCTCGTGTGCCTGAGGGCCGAGAACTGCACAGCCCTCTTGTGGAATGCTAGACAATGGCTTAATTCTCCTCGTGCTCTGACGCAGCATGCTATCAGACCGAGTGTATTTCGGTCCCTCTGGTTTCTGGCTTTCCCCAGACCAAGGACTAAGACTCCTCCTCTGCCTTCAATAAGGCCGAGGAGTGCCTCATGCACTGGCTGGCTACCAGGCAGAGGCCCCTACTGTCTTCCCCGTGAGCCCGAGGGCCGGGGATTGCAGTGCCCTCTTGTCCGCGTAATGCTAGAAAATGGCTTATTCCCTCGCGTCCTGGCGGAGCTCCAGGCCGAGCCTTGGGTCCCTCTTGTTCTGGCTGAACCTCCAGACAAAGGATCACCCTCTCCTCGTGTGCCCGAGGGCCGAGGAGCCTTGAGGTCGAGCTCACCGTCCTCGTGGGTCTGCGGACCGAGGACTTCCCACACCATCTGTCCGCCGAGTGCTAGACAGTGGTCATTCGGTCCCTCTTGTTCTGGCTAACTCCCAGACAAAGGACTAAGACTCTGCGTGTGCCTGAGGGCCGTGGAGTACCTCTCGTTCTGGCTGGCGACCAGACAGAGGAAGACTACCATTCCTCGTGTGCCCGAGGGCCGAGGACTCAGGGCCTTCTTGTCCGCGGAATGCTAGACAAGGGCTCTCTCTTTTTCCACCCTGGTTGAGCAGACACTCGCAGGGCTCGGAAATTATGGGGGCGTTGGTAGTCTCGTTCCCCATAGCGTTCCTGACGCGGCTCGAGTTCCCGGAAGGGAACGTCTCGAGTTACGTATGTAACCTTAGTTCCCTGAGGGAACGAGACGCCGCGTCTCGGACCATAATTCCCGCACCCTGCGGCGCTCGCTTCATTCCTAGAGCTGCCGCCGGCTTCAAACGCACGTGCTTTATACTTCCTGGTCGGTGACGTCACCGCGCCTGTGACGTCACCCCCGTCATTTCATTGGTTGTTATACACAGTTCAGAGTGCGGCCCGCCAATGGCGTTCCCCATAGCGTTCCTGACGTGGCGTCTCGTTCCCTCAGGGAACTAAGGTTACATACGTAACCCGAGACGTTTTTGAGGAAAACATTTCAGGATTTCTTCTATGGTGCCCCGAGTTTGAACTTCCAAAATGCATTTAAATACGGCTTCAAATGATTCCAGATGCAGTTGTAAATGATCACAGCCAAGGAAGAAGGGTCTTATTTTTTTTTAAGTTACAATTTATATACTTTTTAACCTCAAATGCTTGTCTTGCTCTGCCTGAACTCTGTTTTTTCCGGTTCAAGACAGTTAGGGTATGTCGAAAAACTCCCATCTTGTTTTCTCCCTCAGCTTCAAAATCGTCCTCCATTCTGTTTTACTCTTTTTTGTACAGGGTGTTTGATCTTCTTTGCATGTTCACTTTGTAAACACTGGGTTGGTACTTCTGCGATGTAGGGTGATTTTTAAATAATTTTTTAAGTTGAGGTAGAAAATAAGATGGGAGTTTTTCAACTCGAACCGGAAAAAAATGAGCCACATTTAAACTGCATTTTGGAAGTTAAAACTCGGGGCACCATAGAAGTCCACTATATGGAGAAAACTTCTGAAATGTTTTCCTCAAAAAACATCATTTCTTTACGACTGAAGAAAGAAAGACATGAACATCTTGGATGACAAGGGGGTGAGTACATTATCTGTAATTTTCTGTTCTGAAAGTGGACTTCTCCTTTAAGCCTCTGACAACTCTTCAGGTCTCTATTGTAAAAACTTTTTTTTAATGGTTTGAGTTTGAAATGAGTGTGAGTACAAACACAATGAGGCTGTAAAAGTAAACTGGTGAATAGATGAGTTTACCTGTCTGGCATGATGACATTTATTGCCCACTCTTTTGCTAAGATTCACACTCCAGCCCAGTAGGTGGTGATAATGAACCTAATTTTAATTTGTGAACCACAAAAATGAAAAAGAAGATAAGTATATAGTATATAGTAGACACAATGCATCATTAGTTGGTCTATTGGTGGCACAAAATGTAAACAATACCACTGAACTGAAGGAAACTCTGATATTTTGATGATTATTACTGCTGAAAATGATCAGTTATTGTAATGTTTTGAGCTGTACTAATCGGTCAGATCCAGGGAAAACATTTAGAGTATTATAGACTGCCAAAAGTTATAACAAATCAAGGAGAAGAGTACAGAAAACTGTCTGAGGAACAAAAGGTTTTTGAGGTTGGCCAAACTGAACCTGGATTTCCAGGGCAAGAATGTTGACAACATTAATGTTTGTTCTTATCATTTCCAGTCAGGCAGGTTAAATATTAGGCTAGTATCTTAATTAATACTGCTCGTATGTATCTTTACCACCTATTTACTTTAGTTTGTCAAAATATTGCGCCCTTTCCTTCTTACTAAGTCCTTCTCTATATGATTTAGCAGCTTCCACATGTTTTTCAGTGGTTTAGACAGCATAAATTAGCAGAACAGCATATTCAGTAGTACATTAACCGCTGTTGTTTAACTTCGAGTATCATCAGTATGGCCACGCATCCGGGTAATTGACCAAACCGTGACAAAAGTGCAAACCCTCTATAATTAAAAGTAGCCTATTTCATGGATATTGAACACTGATGAATAATGAGGAGTTGTGTGGTATTATAAATGAAAGCTTGGGATGAGCATCCCTGATGAAGGAATACAAACAAACACTGTCCTGCTTTCTTCTAAATCTTTCTGTCATCTCTTCTCCTCAACTCCACAGTTTTCTCCATAGGTGGGCCCAAAGCCCATCCATTACAGACAGCTTGCCAAACACATCTCCATTTTTTCACAAGCCTCTTCAGAGCAGTAAAAATGAGAAATACTGAGAGCTATTGCTAATTGAGCAGTTTAATCACTGTTTGTTGAATGCTTCCTTCCTGTTCATGGCATTTTGAAAGAATGCACTTCAAACTGCAACGCTGCATCATTTTTAAATCCTCAACAGCAAGATTTCAAATATTTATTAAACAACAGCTCACAAATCTTCATCAGTCTCAATGTAAATGTCGATTGCATGTTGAATGGCTCAGTTTTTATATCCTATTTCATTTCTTTTTTTCAGATCCTGACTTTAAAGACATAGGAGTCCCCAAACCTCTTCCCTGTGGGTATTATTCATTCATCTATAAGCATCCTCTATATGATTACATCTAATGGCTTTCCATTTTTGTAATTTGTCTTCTCATGTCACCCTCACTGCAGTTTGTGAATTCGAGATGGGAGGACCTGAAGGCATCATTGAATCGCAGCAGATCACCAAAGACGGCAAAGCCTTGCAGACCGAGGCAGTGGACTGCAAGTGGTACATCCGTGCGCCTCCTCGCTCCAAGGTCAGTCCCCTGCAGTCAGCCCCGTCCCAACTTCCCCCGCTATGTGATGATAACACCAAGTTGTTTCCCTGTTGTCGTTTTGTTACCCAGCCTGCCACGTTTCTGACATATGACAGCTTGTATCTGCCTCAAGCTGTGCAGTAACCGCCTAACACGCTTCAGTGTTTGGCTTCCTGTTTTGCAGTCGTTTGCATTATGCGGCCATTGCGAAAACATCTCGGGGCGGATTTGTATGTGGTTAGGTTGAATTTTGTTGAGGATAAAAATGTGGCTGCTTTTGGGTGTGTTCTTTCTTTTATTATTTCTTTCTTTTAATGTTAGCATCAACAACTCTGTAACTGATGGATTCGCCCTGAGTTATTAAGTTACCTGTGGAACCGATCAGTAGCCATATGACTAAACACAATAAATTGCCTCCATTTCCTGTTTATCTTTAGATAGCAATAGTGTTGACTGGAGAGCAAAAATCTGTATTATGCCATGGCGTGCTGATAATATTTGTGCTTAATGTGATTTATTGCTTCAGAAATTGATTTTTGTTCTATCTGATGTCCTTCCAGAGGCACAAATCAAAAGCATATGCCCTTGTCCTTTTCACAGCGATTAGTTTCACACAGCTATTCAAGCATTTTTATCATCTACCAGAACTGCTCAAAGAGACCGAACATTTCAGCGCTGTGACTCATGATTGCGTTTGTGTGAATTTGTACATAGTGCTTATTATGAAGACATAAACTTTTTCTCCTCCGGTTACTTCACAGAGTGTTGGCTGATATACCATTTATACAGCAGACTGTGAGCAGAAATAGTATATATTATATATATATATATATATATATATGTATGTATATGTATGTATATATATATATATATGTATGTATATGTATATATATATATATTGGAAGTAATTGTAACACTTAAGATGGCAGATTATGGAATGATCTTGTTTATGAATCTGAATTTTTATGAGGTGGCTAATTCGTACGATCTCACTGGTACGATTTTGATTTGTCTAGACCCCTGTGATGGGTTGCTTTAGGGGTAGGTTTTGGGGAACTCATAAAATATAGTGCCTTGCAAAAGTATTCATACCCCTTCATTTTTTTCACGTTTTGTTATGTTGCTGCCTTATGGTAAATTGCTTTGAAGTACTTTTTTTTCCCACATCAATCTACACTCCATACACCATAATGACAAAGCAAAAACAGAATTGTCACAACTTCGTAAATATATTGAAAAAAAAAAGTGCATTGCATAAGTATTCATACCCTTAACTCAGTACTTAGCTGAAGCACCTTTACAGCCAGTCTTTTTGGGTATGATGCAACAAGCTTTGCACATCAGAATTTGACAATTATCTGCCATTCTTCACCTCACTTCAACTCGCAAGCACATTTTCAGGTTTTTCCAGAAATATTTGATTGGGTTAAAGCCCAGGCTCTGGCTGGGCCACTCAAGGACATTCACAGAGTTGTCTATAAGCCACTTTTGCTGTGTGCTTAGGGTCATTGTTCTGTTGTAAGGTGAACATTCTGCCCAGTCTGAGGTTCTGAATGCTCTGGACTGGGTTTTCATTAAGGTTATCTCTATATTTTGCTGTGTTGAGCTTTTCTTCTACTCTGATGATTCCCTCGGTCACTGCTGCTGAAAAGCAGCCCCACAGCATGAGGATGCTATCAGCACACTTTACTTTTGAGATGGTATTAAGATAGCAGTTGAAAAAAATCATGTTTCCTCCAAACATGATGTTTGGAATTGAGGTTCATCAGACCAGAGAATCTTGTTTCTCAAAGTCTGAGGGTCCTTTAGGTGCTTTTTTGCAAATGCCAAGTGTGTTTTCATGTGTGTTCACTGAGGAGAGGATTGAGTCCTGCCACACCACCATAAAGTCATAAAGTTTGTCATTCTGTAGGTTTTTGCTGTTGCCACATATGATCATGGAGCTTAACTAGAGTGGCCATCAGGTTCTTGGTCACCAGTCTAACCAAAGACCTTCTTCATCAATTGCTCAGTTTGGCCAGGAGGCCAGTTCTAGATAGTGTTGTGGTTGTTTCAAACTTCTTCCATTAAGGGTAATGGAGACTCCATGTTTCTGTGGACCTTCAGTGCAGCAGACTTTTTTTCTAAACTCTTTCCCTAGATTTGTGGCTTGATGCAATCCTGTCTCTGAGCTCTACAGGCAGTTTTTTTTTTTTTTTACCTCAGGGCTTGGTTTTTGTTCTGATATGCATTTTCAACTGTTAGACCTTTTATTAAGACGTGTGTCCCTTTCCAAATCATACCCATTCAATCGAATTTGCCCCAGGTTAATTTCACTCAAAGTGTAGTAACATCTACAAGCAATATGAATGCTCCTGAGCTAAATTTCAGCTGTCCCAGATAAGGGTATGAATACTTATGCAATGGAATCATTTAAGTTTTTTTTTTATTTTTAATAAATTTGCAAAGATGTTAAAAACTGTAAAACTGTTTTTCGCTTTGCAATTATGGCGAATGCAGTGTAGGTTGATGTGGAGGGGGGAAAAAAGTATTTTAAAGCAGTTTAACATAGCAGCAACATAACAAAAATGTAAAAACAATTAAGGGGATGATACTTTCGCAAGACACTGTACTTAAGATTTAGCAAAAAAAAAATAAGGTTGAATTAGCCACTATGTAAAATAAGTAAGAATTGCCATGAGATCAGGTTTGTAGATCTGAACCTAATTTGAAATACATACTTTATAAAATATTTTATAGACACTACCATTCAAAAGTTTGGGGTCATGTTTATTCTGGAAAAAAGTTTCACGGTTTTCACAAAAATATTAAGCAGCACAACTGTTCAACATTGGCAAAAAAAAATATTTAATTCAAGAAACATTTCTTGTTATCAAATCAGCATATTAGAATGATTTTTTTAAGGATCATGTGACACTGAAGACTGAAGTAATGGCTGCTAAAAATTCAGCTTTGCCATCACAAGAATAAATTATATTTTAAAATACATTGAAAACAGCTATTTTAAATTGTAATAATATTTCAATGTGCTCAAAAAATACGGTAAAACATTTATACAGTATTTTTGAGCAAACAAATGCAAACTTTGTGAGAATAAGAGCCTTAAAACAATGTGTTCCGAAGATGAACGAAGGTCTTATGGGTTTGGAATGACATGAGGGTGAGTAATTAATAAGAGAATTACCATTTTTGGGTAAACTGTCATTTTAAAGGGCAATAAGGGATTTGACTTTGACACATGCTATTGGGGATCTCTATTTTTAAATGTTAATAATATATTAGCCAAGCTACTTGTATACCTATGAGTGAACCGACTGACCTTAAAAGGATTTTGTCCTGCTGTTCTTATCGTAATGTACATTTGTGGTCCCCAAATAAGTGTTATATTCTCTGTTTCATTGAAAATGATGATTTTCTGTAGCAGCTCTGAATCAGTGTCATGTTTATCTGGCCCTGAAATCTCACAGGAATGATTGTTTGAAGCACAGATGGCGGGGAAAGCATCGTGCCTTGCTCTAGACACCAGCTACTGTTGCTCAAATGGCTTTCCTCGCCACATCTCACAGGTCTTCATATATCTCATCCAATTAAGTCCACAAGCGTATAACCTCCCAGACATGTACATCTCATCTTAAGCTGTTTCTTATTTGATTTACTGTCTGATAGGAAGAGAAAAAGGGGCGGGGTCTATTACATCATCGTGTTTGTAGCAATTCATCCAAATGAGAATTTTTGACTCTGAGCTGCAACCGCTGCTGATTTTTCTGTCTGCTCTGGTGGGAACATCAGTGGATGCAGGCTACAAATAAGTCAGCGCAGAGGGGGATGTGAACAGCACCTCAAACACATCCACATGCCCTGAAGAGACAGCAGTCCCCAACTGGCCAGAGGTTGACGTCTCGATGTCAGGCAGCCCTGACTAATTTATTCCAGAGGAGCGGTCGAAGGGAAGAAAGCTGAGTTATTGAGATACAATAACTCTGCTGGGTAATTAGAGTGTGTTTGAAGAGTCAAGCCAGATTCTGGAGTCTGGAGGGGGCTTGTTTCAGATGGAGGGGTGAAGAAGGTTTCTATTCAGTCATTTTCACTGATTCACATAATGTTTAAGGTCAGGCAAGTAATCGGGTTCCACTTGTTTTGCTCTCAGTGGGACAAGATATAACTATTATAAAAGATTATAAAATTTATTATGGGACAAGGTATAACTACAATACTATAGTGAAATTGGAGAGACAACTTTCCCAGTATATTTTTGAAAAAAATCAAATAAAAAAAATAATAATAATGTTTATACACATAACATATACATGTCTTTACTGTCACCTTTGATCAATTTAATGCATCTGTAAAAATAATAATAATAATACATATGTATATATATGCACACACACACACACACACACACACACACACACACATGTATGTTTTTATTATATAATTTATTATTTAATTTAGATTTTACAGTAAATGTTTTCTAAAAAATGATCAGAAATCAAGATTAATTGACTATTTTCTGACTGTATAACATGTAGTATTTAGCAGTACGAAAAAATATTAATATAAAATAGATTTAAATGAGAAAAAGTAATAAAATAATAATAATATTTATACACATAACATATACATGTCTTTACTGTCACTTTTAGTCAATTTAATGTATCTGTAAATAAAATAGAAAATTTTATATGTATATTTAATATATATTTAAATGTATATTATATATATGTGTATAACTTTTTTATTACATTATTTATTATTTAATATATATTTTACAGTAAATGTTTTCTAAGTGATGCTCAGAAATCAAGATTAATTGACTATATTTTCTGACTGTATAACATCTAGGCTATATATATATAAATGTGTATAACTTTTTATTATATTATTTATTTTTTATATTTTATTATTTTATTTATATATTTTACATTAAATGTTTTCTAAAGAAAGGTCAGAAATCATAATTAAGTATTATAGTATTTAGCAGTGAGAAAAAAAATATTCATGTAAAATAGATTCAAAAACGAAATTTTTCCAGTATTTCTGGAAAAAATATTATAATAAAAATAAAAATAAAAAATAATTATTTATATACACATAACATACACGCCTTTACTGTTATGTTTGACCAATTTAATGCATAATTAATTAACAATTAAATTAAATGTGTATAACTTATTTTATCAGATTATTTATTATATATTTTACAGTAAATGTTTTAACATGTGTTCCGAAGATGAACAAAGGTCTTACAGGTTTGGAACAACATGAGGGTAATTAATTAATGACAGAATTTTCATTTTTGGGTGAACTGTCTCTTTAAGAAAAAGCAATTGGGCAACTTTTATGATATTTTTTATAACGGTTTGCATCCTTTCTGTAGATTTAAATCCATAATCTCCATTCTTTGAAGACCATTCTTTAAAAGTTCCACAGAAAGTCAGTCAAACATTTTTGGTATGACATAAGGGTGAGTAGATGACAAAATGTTAATTTGGAGGTGTACTTTTCCTTTAAATACACTGCCGGAATGACCCTCACCATGCATGAAAAACCAAATAACACTAGTTGACAGATCTGACAGAATCAGAACTTCCCAATATTGGCACAGAGTGTTCTCTTCAGAGCGGCTGGAGTTTGCAGTCTAGTGAGGTGATTTTACATTTAATGAGCACTTGGCGTTCCATTATGACAAGTAAATGAAGCACCCCAGTTCAACCAGTGAGCAAAGGCTCATGTGTTACTCAACAGCTCAGTAAATCTTCTCACTGTAATAGCACTTCGTCCAGCACATTTCCACTTTTATAGGGGGACCGGTCAGTGTGTCATTCCAGCAGTGTTCGTCACTTTGTCCTAGCCACCCCACGATATGCTCACACCTACAATAACAATAACAATGTAGTCTTTCTGGACTGCTGCGGTGTGTACAATCTCTCATCATCAGCAAAACAGCATGCGGGCTTCACTTATACCCACACTGTACATAAAACCCCACTCACTCACATCTAAACAAATGAAACATACAGTATGAGGCTTTCCAATTCCCTCTGAGAATCACACGAAGATGATAGACTCGCTACAGTATGTGCCAGCTTGTTAGAACTTGTTAGGCACAATTTACTAGGCGGAATATGAGGAACATGCAAGACGGTAATTAGACAGAATTGATTATAAAAAGCATTAAGGAACCCGACCGGTTATTAAGACAGACTCGCCTAATAATCTATCAACCTTAGGGTAGCTGAAAGCAAAATCCAGAAACTGATATTGAAAGTACATCCACTGACAACTGAGTAGCCAATCGCTAACACTGCCTTATAAACCCTAAGGTAGAGGAATATATAATGTGACAAAATCAAATATTTAATCAAAAGATTTGGGCTATCCTTTGCACAGTCTTATTTCTTACATTGCACTCTAATTAGTTCAAGTTCAAGTTGCCTTTATTTGTGCTGAGTTGTGCTGAGTTTTGGGGAACTCATAAAACATAGTGCCTTGCAAAAGTATATTTTTTTCATGTTTTGTTATGTTGCTGTTGTATATAAAACTGTTTTAAATTACTTTTTTCCACACCAATCTAGACTCCATACAGCATAATGGCAAAGCAAAAACAGAATTGTCACAACTTCGTAAATGTATTAAAAATAAAACACTGAAATAAGTACATTGCATAAGTATTCATACCCTTAAGTCAGTACTTAGCTAGTCTCGCGTAGCCAGACCTTCAGACTGACGTCTTCCGGAAATCCGGTCAAATTCAACTAATCAGATGACGACTTCAACATTCCTGAAGTGTTTCCAGTTAAGTGTACGATATGCATCAGACGTTTAGCCAACGTTCCGTGGGCGTGACGCCTGAGGCTGAGACTAGTACTTAGCTGAAGCACCTTTACAGCCACTCAAGCTTTGTCTGCTTGGATGGGGGCATCCTTGGAATTGAGGTTCGTCAGATCAGAGAATCTTGTTTCTCACAATCTGAGAGTTCTTTAGGTGCTTTGTTGCAAATTCCAAGTATGTTTTCATGTTTCTTCACTAAGGAGAGGATTAAGTTGGGCCACACTGCTCTAAAGCCCAGATTGGTAGAGTGTTGCAGTGATGTTTAACCTTCTGTATGTTTCTCCTATCTTCACATATGATCATGGAGATCAACTAGAGTGACCATCAGGTTCTTGTTCACCAGTCTAATCAAGGCCCTTCTCCATCAATTGCCCAGTTTGGCCAAGAGGCCAGCTCTAAAAAGAGTCCTGGTCGTTTCAAACTTCTTCTTTTAAGGGTAACAGAGACTACATGCTTCTGTGAACCTTCAATGCAGCAGAATTTTGAACCTTTCCCCAGATGTGTGGCTTGGCTTTTTTTTTTACCTCAGGGTTTGGATTTTGCTCTGATTTGCATTTTAACTGTTAGACCTTTTATTAAGATGTGTGTGCCTTTCCAAATCATACCCATTCAATTGAATTTGCCACAGGTTAACTTCACTCAAAGTGTAGTAACATCTACAAGCAATATGAATAATCCTGTGCTAAATTTTTAACTGTTCCAGAAAGGGTATGAATATTTATGCAATGGAATCATTTAAGTTTTTTTATTTGTAATAAATTAACAAATATGTTTAAAAAAAAAGTTTTTTGCTTTGCCATTACAGTGAATTCAGTGTAGATAATGAATAAATAAATAAATAGTTTACAGCTTCTATTTTATGTTTTCCTTAAATATTATTAGAATATGATGCAGGAATCATTTGTCATTTTTTTATAATATTTAAAGTAATATTTTTGTTGCTTTTGTCATTTTGACAACTCCAGTCCTCATGAATTCCAATGAATTGTTAACAGAGAATTATTTGGTCTGTTCCTCATATCAAGTTATTATATACCTTAAAGTTATGATGTAACAGAAGTAGCGACAGATCTTTTCTTCTGTATTGTGACACACATCCAAGTGAAATAGCCTGTTAAAAAAGAAAAATAGGTTATATATTGATTATATTATATGAAAAAGTAGTTGATTGGATGAAGGCAGATCTGAATGTGAGCCTACAAGCTCAAGCTCAGTACCAGCAGCACTCATGCAGCCCCACCAGGGCTCCTCACCAGGCCATCGCCACACATGCTGGACACCATCTTAGTCGCACAGGATCACAGGACATGGTTTCAGTAATTCATGCTCTTGGGCAGGTTGTCTTCAGCAAACTGTTTGCGGGCTTTCTAGTGAGCCAGCTTCAGATGAGACTTCCTTCTGGGATGATACCTATGCAAACCAACTTGTTGCAGTGTGCGACATATGGTCTGAGCACTGACAAGCTGACCTTCTACTTCTGCAACCTTTAAAGCAATGCTGGCAGTACTCATGCTTCTGTTTTTTGAGGCCAGGTTCTGCACCTGACGCACAGAACAAGTTGGAAACCCTCTATATCTCCCTGTCCACTGTAGTGTAACTTGGTTTCAGGGTGTTACTGAACCTCTAATAGCCTTGGCCATCTTTGTGGAGAGCAACAATTCTAATTCTCAAATCCTCAGAGAGTTCTTTGCCATGAGATGCCATGTTGAACATCCAGTGGTCAGTATGAGAGAATTGTACTTAAAGCATCAAATTTTAACTGCTCTAATACAAGATACACAACTTTGTATAGTCCTGTCAAGCAGACAAAAACATAAACATGATGAATAGGACATTTGGCTTTGCATTGTTAAACAATGCACTGCTGTTATCACTTAGGGTGTACTAATTTTGTTGCCAGCTATTTTGACAATAAAGGCTGTATGTTGAGTTACTTTTAGCGGACAGTAAATCTATACTGCTATACAAGCTGCACATTGACTACTCTAAAATATATCCAAATGAAATATGAGGGGTGTACTTACTTGTGAAATACTGTATGTATGGATGTATGTATCCACCTTTTTTCCTCATAAAAGTGGGCAATTTGTAAATGTAAAAAAAATAAAATAAATCGAAAAATTTAGAGAAAATCGCCTTTAAAGTTGTCCAAATTAAGTTCTTAGCAATCCATATTACTAATTAAAAATTAAGTTTTGATATATTTACGGTAGGAAATTAATTTACAAATTTTCTTCATAGAACATGATCTTTACTTAATATCCTAATGATTTTTGCCATAAAAGAAAAATCTATCATTTTGACCCATACAGTGTATTTTTGGCTATTGCTACAAATAAACCTGTGCTACTTTTATATTTAAAAAGTGGCCTGGAGATTTTTCAAAAATGCACATTTCGTGTTCCACTAAAGAAAGTTATACAGGTTTGGAAGGACATGAGGGTGAATAAATGATGACAGAATTTTCTAATATTTCAAATGGTGAAAATGGGAGTCTGGATGAAGAGAGGTGTGAAGTAAGCTTGATTAGGGTTAGATTGAGTGAGAAGAGAGCAGATGGTTCGTTCTAACACCTCTCTGGTTTTTAGAGAGCCCAAAGGAGCTGGAGTGAGAGGATGTAGTTTATTACTGTGCTTTGAGAGCTCATCACTGCAACTTTTTGAAACCTCTCAATTCTGTGTACGACCTGAATTTCAAACACAGCCCTCTGTGTGTTCTTGTCATTGATCTCTCTGTGCAATTATCATCAATCTGAGGCTTTTCTGACTACAGAGATCTGTTGTTAAAGCAAACACAGTTTACCAGGTAATCTAGATGTCACTGATATGACAGCTGGGATAAGGGCATTGAAACCACTGAAGGAAAAAAAAAGATTTCGACAGAAGTGTCCATTTCCTTTGTGGAAATCGAGTTCTCGGGGTGTTAGAAGTAATAGATTTCCAAAGGGTGTAAGAGTCTTTTTTGCTCTTCTCTTTCTCTCTCTCTTTCTTAGATCTACTTGCGTTTCCTAGACTACGAGATGCAGAACTCCAACGAGTGTAAGCGTAATTTCGTGGCGGTGTATGACGGCAGCAGCTCGGTGGAAGACCTAAGGAATAAATTCTGCAGCACGGTGGCCAACGACGTCATGCTGGTGTCCGCGCTGGGCGTGGTCCGCATGTGGGCCGACGAGGGCAGCCGAAAGAGCCGCTTCCGGATACTCTTCACTACCTTTCAAGAGCGTAAGTCATAGACACAAACTCAAACACACTCACTGCAATTGACCCTTCTCATGGAGTTTGATTGACAGGCGATCTGACCAATCATAACACAGAATCTTCCATTTTTTCCGACAAACCAACGAGGAGAGTAGATTAACGTCAGTGGACTTGAACTCGAAGATACCCTCTGTTGTTCATTCATGTTTATTTTGTGCTATTACTAGTAAAAAGGAAGAGATGATCGATTAACATATTGCTTGAACAACACAAAAGAGCCGCAAAACTGTATTTATTGTTCAAGCTGAGGTCAAAAATGTACATACACCTTGCAGAATCTGCAAAATGTTAATTATATTACCAAAATAGGAGGGATCATACAAAGTGCATGTTATTTTTTGTTTAGTACTGACCTGAATTTCACATAAAAGACATTTACATACAGTCCACAAGAGAAAATAATAGTTGAATTTATAAAAATTACCCTGTTCAAAAGTTTACATACACTTGATTCTTAATACTGCGTTGTTACCTGAATGATCCAAAGCTGTGTTTTTTTTTTTTTTTTTTTCTTTTTTTTTTTTTTGTTAATGATAGTTGTTCGCGAGTCCATTGTTTGTCCTGAACAGTTAAACTGACAGCTGTTCTTCGGAAAAAACCTTCAGGTCCCAAAAATGCTTTGGTTTTTCAGCATTTTTGTGAATTTGAACCCTTTCCAACAATGACTGTACAATTTTGAGATCCATCTTTTCGTGCTGAGGACAACTGAGGGACTCATATGCAACTATTACAGAAGGTTCAAATGCTCACTGATGCCTCAGATAGAAAAATTATGCATTAAGATCCGGGGGGGGGGGGGGGAACTTTTGCAATTTAAAGATCAGGGTAAATTGAACTTATTTTGTTGTCCTTAGTGTAAAAAGATGGATATCAAAATCATACAGTCATTGTTGAAAAGCATTAAAATACACAAGAAATACTGAGAGGAACTCATGAACAACTATCCCTAAACAAAAAAAACAAAAACAAAAAGAACTGTGGATCATTCAGGTAACAACACAGTAATAAGAATCAAGTGTATGTAAACTTTTAAATGGGGTAATTTTAATAAATTCAACTATTATTTTCTCTTGTGGACTATATGTGAATGTCTTTTATGTGAAATATATTATTCAGGTCAGTACTAAATTAAAAAATAAGATGCATTTTGTATGACCCTACTATTTTGGTAAAATAATTAACATTTTGCAGATTCTGCAAGGTGTATGTAAACTATATATATTTCCTCTTTGTTTTTGAGTTGAAATAAAACCTAAACTCTGTAGACATTTCTTGACAATTTTCCTGAAGCCCACCTCACCTCACCTCACAGCAAGGTTGGGTTTATACCCTTGTGTACATGTTTGTATGAAATTTGACAAGCACTGACATCTTACACTTCAGCACTTATTCCCTGTTTTATAGCCACTCACTTATAAAACACACTCTCTCACTCTCATTTTCACCAGCACATTCATACCTGACAGAATGCTAAACCGAGCAGGACTCTGAAAATGAAAACAGCTCATCCATGTGTCCATTAAAGATACACGGGCCATCTATTTAGCTGATCACATTCTGCCAGCGATTTGAGCCACAAACACACTATAAATTTTGCATAACTCTGCCGAATATAAACTGGTTTATACTGGTTTACGCAGGTTAGGAGCTGGTGGACCCACACAGGCTTTAACAAAAAAGTTTACCCAAAAATGAACATTTTGTCATTGTTAACACTTTTTTGCTCCATGTGTAATTTATCTTTGCAACCTGGCAACCTTTTGCACACACTCTATCTTAAAAAACACTGATGATCTGAAAACAGTGATCTTTATTGCCATATTCTAATCAAATGGAAGCATAATACAGCCAGTCTGTGTTCTTCACCCTGTCGTTTGTGCTGTTTGTTGCTACTTAATTTGCCATCAAACATCTCAGTGACGAACTGTAATGGATCTTAATTGTTTGTGATTGAGGTTGCTGAATAAACACACTTAAGTAACATCTGTGCCACAATACAAAGTCTTTTGTTTTCAGCTAAATAATTGAAATTACAATTCTCAGACTTTTAGTCAACTAAAACATGATTTACTAAAATTCATACACTGAAGAGGTTCACTCATTTTAAAAATTAAAAAAATTAAACATTTTCATTTTTGGGTTAAATAACACATTTTCTGCTCTGTGCTTAATTTATCTTTGCAACCTGGCAACCAATTGCACACACTCTGTCTTAAACGCTGATGATCTAAAAAACGTAATAAATAATTGACTAAAATTAGATTACAATTCCCAGACTTTTAGTCAATTAAAGCATAATTTACTAAATTTATTCACTAAATAGCTTTACTAAACATGATAAAAACTAAGAACACATTTCAAAAAAAAAAAAGATCAATGGAATAGATCACTCAAAAATGAAAACTGTCATCATTTACTCCCCCTCATGTCATTCCAAACCTGTATGATTTTATTTCTTTCTTGGAACACAAAACAAGATAATTTATTAGAAGAATAAAATCTATCTAATCAAAATGTTTGGTCATCAACTTTCTTCACAACATCTACTTTTGTTTTCTGCAGACAAAGTCTTTTTTGTTGTTGTTTTAAGCAAAATCAAAATTGCAATTATCTGTTTAACCATTATGCTGGATAACTAAATGTTACTGTTTACTAAATTCATTCACTAAATAGCTTCACTAAATATGATAAAAACTAAGCACACCTACTTCAAAAGAAAAAAAAGATTAATGGGATAGTTCACCCAAAAATGAAAATTATGCTTTAATTGACTAAAGAATTTTAATCTAATTTTAGTCAACTATTTATTATGTTTTCAGATCATAAAGTGTTTTTTTAAGACAGAGCGTGTGCAAATGGTTGCCAGGTTGCAAAGATAAATTAAACACAGAGCAGAAAATGTGTCCCTTTAAAGATTTCACCCAAAAGTGAAAATGTTTAATTTTTGGGTGAATCCTTAAATCAGACAGTTAAGATCCATTACTGTTTGTCACTGAGATGTTTGATGGAAGATTTAGTAGCAAGAAACAGCACAAACAACAGTGTGAAGGAACACAAATTCGCTATATTGCACTTTCATGTTTTCAGATTATCAGTGGAGTTTTTTTTTTTTTTTTAGATAGAGTGTGCGCAAATGGTTGCCAGGTTGCAAAGATAAATTAAACACGAAGCAGAAAATGTGTCCCTTTAAAAAGTTATTTCACCCAAAAATGAAAATGTTGTCATCATTTACTCCCCCTCATGTTCCAAACTTACAAAGATGATGTTGAGAAGAAAGTTGCTAACAGAGCTAGATTTTTCTTCTAATACATTATATTCTTTTGTGTTCCATAGAAAAAGTAAAAACATACAGGTTTGGAACAACATGAGGGTAAGTAAATAATGACAGAATTTTCATTTTGGGTAAACTAACCCTTAAATCTTTTGAAGTATAGGTTTTATCATATTTAGAGAAGCTGTGTTTCAGTTGACTAAAAGTCTGGGAATTTTAGTCTAGTTTTAGTCAATTAAAACATTTTAGTTATGCTGCATAATGGTTAAACAACAAAAAAGACTGTATTGTGACACAGATGTTACATAAGTGTGTTTATTCAGAAACCTCAATCGCAAACAAACAATATACTTAAGATCCACTTTTGGATTTATTACAGTTTGTCACTGAGATGTTTGATGGCAGATTTAGTAGCAACAAACAGCACAAACGACAGTGTGAAGGAACACAGACTGGCTGTGTTATGCTTTCATTTGATTAGAATATCGCAATGGATTTTACTGTTTCCAGATCATCAGTGTTTTTAAAGAGAGAGCCTGTGCAAATGGTTGCCAGGTTGTGAAGATAATAAAAATAAAAAAATAAAAAATTAACATTTTGTCATCATTTACTCCCTCCCCATGTTGTTCCAAATTTGCATGACTTTCTATCTTCTATAGAAAACAAAAGAAGATATTGTGAAGAAAGGTGGTAACTGAACTATTTTGGTTAGATATTTCTTAGATATTATCTTCTTTTGTGTTCCAAGGAAGAAATAAAATCATACAGGTTTGGAACGACATGAGAAGGAGTAAATGATGACAGTTTTAATTTTTGGGTGATCTGTCGCAGGTGTTTTTAGTTTTTATCATATTTAGTGAAGTTATTTAATGAATGAATTTTATGAATCATGTTTTAGTTTACTAAAAATTGTTATGCTGCATAATGGTTAAACATATAATTGCAATTATTTTGCTTAAAATTCTAACAAAAGGACTTTGTATTGTGGCACAAATGTTACATTAATGGGTTTATTCAGCAACCTCAATCGCGAACAAACAACATACTTCAAATCCACATTTGGATTTATTACAGTTCGTCACTGAGATGTTTAATGGCAGATTTAGTAGCAACAAACAGTGCAAACGATAGTGAGAAGGAACACAGACTGGCTGTATTATGCTTTCATTTGATTAGAATATCTCAGTAGAGATCATGTTTTCAGACCATCAGTGTTTTTTCAGAGAGAGTGTGTGCAAATGGTTGCCAGGTTGTGAAGATAAAGTAAAACACAGGGCAGAAAATGTCCCTTTAAAGAGTTAGTTTTTGATATCATTTACTACCCCTCATGTTCTATAGAAAACAAAAGAAAATATTGTGAAGAAAGAACCAATCTATTTTTGGTTAGATATTTCTTGTAATAAATTATCTTTTTTTGTGTTGCAAGGAAGAAATAAAATCATACAGGTTTGGAATGACATGAGAGGGAGTAAATGATGACAGTTTTCATTTTTGGATTATCTATCCCATGTGTTTTGAGTTTTTATCATATTTAGTGAAGCTATTTAGTGAATGAATTTTATGAGATTGTTTTCAGACCATCTGTGTTTTTTCAGAGAGAATGTATGTACAAATGGTTGCCAGATTGCACTGAATAAAACAAAACACAGGGAAGAAAGTGTGTCGTTTTAAAGGGTTATTTCACCCAAAAAAAGAACGAAAATTTTGTCATCATTTATTCCCCCTTATGTTGTTCCAAATTTGTAGATATTGTGAAGAAAGTTGTTAACTAAACCATTTTGTCAAAGTCCCTGTGCAAATGGTTGCCAGGTTGTAAAGATAAAGTAAAACGGGGAATTTTTATTTTTAAAGTTATATTTTTGGGCTTTTATGACTTTATTGGACAGAACAGTAGAGAGATGAAAGGAAATCAATGGGTAGTGAGAGGGGGCGGGATTGGCAAAGGATCTCGAGGTAGGAATCGAACTCGGGTCGTCGTGAGCACAGTTGCGCTATATGTCAGCACACTAACCACAAGTGCTGAAAATTATGAAAAATGTGTTTTTTTTTAAAGGAAATAAAAATATTTTTTGAGTATTAGGTTTTCGTATTAGGTCACAAGTTTTTGCTTTTGTTTTTATATTGAAAACAATGGCTACCGTCAACTGTTTGGTCACCAACATTCTTTAAAATATCTTCTTTTGTACTCATACAGGTTTGACAGAATTTTCATTTTTAGGTGAACTGTATCCCTTTAAGAGACAAGCTCTTGTGGGGGGAATTAAACCCTGGAGATCTGGCAACCCTAAGAAATAAAACTCGTAGAAGTCTTTAGCATTTTTCCTCTTTTGTTAAATAAAATATAGACATTTTGAATATAGAAAGTTTTTATTTTTTAAACTACATTTTATTCTCGTCTTTATTTGTCAAATATACAGCATATTAATATAATCAGAGTTAGTGTTCATTGATGTCAATGTTGTCTCATCTTAGTTGAGAAGAGAAGGTTGTCATCATCAGTGTGGGGTTAATGCATTATAAATAACGCAAGTTACGTAATCAGATTACAAATGACTAGTAAACTAATCCATTACTTTTAGAGTTACTTTTTCAAATAAGTAACGGTAGTTACTTTGTTTTCCCATTTATTCACTGAAACCTCTCCTGTCCCATGTTGTAAGAAATCAGGAATAAAAGTCATTGCACACAGTCCGAAATTCTTATCCAAATTTGTTGCACGTTAAAAAATAAATAAAAAATTGATTGGTTTTGCCACGAATTTTGACGATTATGAAAAACTCATACAAAAATTTCAGACTCAGTGTGCAAGAGATACTTCCTTCAGGCTGAGGCTTATTCATTTCACTTTTGATGTAAAAGAGCCTTCTACAGTTGCCAAAAAAATATAATTTTGGGGGGTTTATTATTAAAAATAAATAAGTCCAGCTCAAATGAAAAAAAGAGTAACACAAAAGTAACGTAATGCATTACTTTCCATAAAAAGTAACTAAGTAACACAATTAGTTACTTTTTCATGGAGCAACATAATATTGTAATGCATTACTTTTAAAAGTATCTTTCCCCAACAATGGTCATCATAGTTTCTGTTACTAACTAACACTATGTCGGGATATATTAAGACATATTTGGTAATTAGTTCAGGAACATTACCCTGCAGCCTTTGAAAATCGGCTGCATATCTACCCATGTTGAATATAAAGATCACTTCCCCTGTTTCCTCTGCTAAATACCCTTTATAAAAACATACAGGCTACAGGCGAGACCACAGATGCACCGAATTACAGGATTATTCATTGAAGGGATGAGCTGTTTCTGTAGGGACGGGGCATTTTCTAGGAAGCATGAGGGCTGTGATGGTGCCCCGCCACCCGGGCCTCTTTGATTCGGCGGGCCTGCGCAGTCGGGGTCGCATCTCTCCGGGTGGCAGCGCTGGCAGAGTCAGACACTATAAAGCGTAATGGGGGTGGAGAGAAAGTAAAAAGAAGGAACTTGAAGGATGGGTGCTCTAAAAGAGGATGAAGTATTGTGAGAAAGGAGGGACAGGAGAGGAACAATAAAGATTGAGTGTCTGGCTATGAGAGGAAGTGCTGAGAGAGAGAGAAAGAAAGTGGATATGGGTGATAAAATGGGGGTTTAATGTTTGGCTTGTAGCACACTCGTCATTAGTGTGCACGGCCAGCATCAAACGCCTTTCTTTATAATGGTCCCACCGACGTTCCTGTGACGCCCCGTCGCCATTCGTTTTGTCCCCGTGGCCCCTAAAAACGACCCTAGCCAAATCACAACGTGCCGATGCTGATAGGTAAAAAATTAAAAGGAATTGATGCCACCATCCTCGTTGTGCCCCGCAAAAGCAGCAGACATATATAGTTAATGTGTGCACTTAAGATATTAATGTTTTTTTTTTTTTTTTTTTCAGGAATTTTTAGTCACACTTTAGTTTGGGGACCAATTCTTATTATTAACTGACTAATAACTACTACTTTTGCCTCAATAAACTCCTAATTTGCTGCTTAATATTAGTTAGTAGTTGTTATGTTTTGGTATGGGGTCAGATTAAAGCATGTAGAATATGGTCATGCAGAAAAAGGCATTAATATAAGTAAAGGATAATGTACAGGCAGCCGGTAGTTATCGCAGAAATAAGCCCCGACAGTGTGATCAGGACCCGACGCGAAGCGGAGGGTCTTGTATCACACTGAAGGGGCTTATTTCGCGATAACTACAGGCTGCCTGTACATTATCCCGCTTATTACACGGCTACTTGCCACATAAGGAAAAAAACTGGACATGAATATGAATTTGAAACCTTTTATTGGCATATTTGTTTTAAATTAACATTTTTATCCTTCCGCGAAACGATATAGTACCACGTGACTAACATTCAAACTATGTACGTTAGTAAGACAATTTAAATAGATTAATGTCGAAATTTTCCATTGTTAATTGTGGTTGTCCAGTGTTTGTCACAAGATGGCGCCAAACGGTAATCTTTGTTGGCACGGAGGGATTTTAAACATACAAGTAGTACCGGCTTATGCGTTATTACTTTGGAGCGGTGATTATTTGAAAAGAACGAACCTGCAAATGTCTCAACTGACCAATCAGAATCAAGCATTTCAAAGAGCCGTGTAATAAGTACTAATAAACAGCCAATATACTAGTAATATGCATCTTTAATTTTGGAAATAGATAATTTAATAAATGAAGACAGATAGATACCGGTAAATGAATAGATTATTTTAATAAAATATAACAAATATAATTACATTCGAAGAAAAAAAGAATTGTATATGGAAACTAGATTTTTGTACTTTTATTATTTATTATTATTATTATTATTATTATTATTATTATTATTATTATTATTATTATTTGTTATCACAATATATTTTTGGCAGTTACATTTATTATATTGACAATAAATGTTATTTGTTTTTAACAGTTAGAAAATGTAATATTTTATTTAAATATTTAAATAAAACAACAAATATATATGATTGCATTAAAATATTCTAACAAATATAATTACATTTATTTAAAAAAAAAAAAAAAGAATTCCCTTATGGAAACAGTAAATTTTTGTATTTTTATTTTTATTTTATTTTATTTTATTTTTTGTTATCACAATATATTTTTGGCAGTTACATTTATCATATTGACAATAAATGTTATTTGTTTTTAACAGTTTGAAAATGTTATATTTTATTGAAATATTTAAATATTACAACAAATATATCTGATTGCATTAAAATATTTTTATTTCTTTAATTTTGGGAATAGATAGATAGATAGGGTCCTTGGTTGCAAAAAGTTTGCCAACCCCTGGCGTCAGGACTAGTAAATGAGCAATTTTGTCCCCAATTCCAGACTACAGCATAGCAGCAGAGCTTCCACTTGCTCTGATTGATTGCGGGGCTTTAATGGACATTAGTGTGCGTTTAAAGAGAGCGGCGGATGTCCTGAAGCATGCAGGAGAAGAATGGTTGAGAGAATGAGGCTGTGGTTTGGTGCGGAGGCCCTCCAGGGAGCAGAAAACACAAAATGCTCTTTCTGAGACAGAAAGAGGCAGCTGCGCGCCTGCGTCAGTCTCGTGAATGGCGATAGGTGGATTTGTGTAGGAGCCCAGTGTCCTTTGTGCAGCCCTATCCAGTGAATGAACACAGGATGTGCGGTTGCCCGGGTAACACCCCTGCATAACTTGTTCAGGCACTTACTTATGCACTGCCTCTCTCTCTCTCTCTCTCTCTCTCTCTCTCTCTCTCTCTCTCTCCCTCTCTCTCTCTCTCTCCCTCTGGTTTGCTTGACTCAGCAGCTGAAGGGGGAAACCACCAAAGGGTCTTGCCCAATACCTTTAAATAAATCAGACTGAACGGGTTCACTCTACTACAGAAGCATATTATGCTTTAAGATGAATGATTTAATAGATTCAAATTCATTCACACACTGCAAAAAAATATTTTTTTTGTCTTGTCTTTTATAACAAATATAAAAACTTATTAAAAAGGAAAGTTATATATATGTATAAAAGTCAAGTCTTGTTTAAAATTTTAAATGTATAAAAAATTATGCTTAAATCATTTTTTTACTGAATTGAGAAAAATAAACTTCATTCAATGTGAAAACTCCAGTCAGAGATATTTTTTTAAAATGACTTAATTTTAGATTTTTTTACTTACTTAAACTTCTGCCATTTTGAATCTAAATATATATTCAAAGACTTTTATTTTATTTTTTTCAGAAAACAATATTGTTTCTTACCCCAGTCAGAGATATTTTTAAATCACTTAATTTCAGATTTTGTTGTTGTTTTAATCATAAACATACTTCATTTTGAATATAAATATATATTCATTTTATTTTATTCTATTTTGTTGATTTTATTTATTTATTTATTTTTATTACTTAATTTTGGATTTCTTTGGTTTTAAGCAAGTTTACTTAATTTTAAATATAAATATATATTAATTGTATTTTATTTTATTGATTTAATTTTTATAACATTTTATTTTTTTATTAATTTTCATTTTTTATTAATTTTGTATTATTGTAATTTCAATATATTTAATACATTTTATTTTTTTTATTTTTATTTTTTTACTTATTTGATTTTTTTTAATTACTTTGTTTTGAGCATAAACTTACTTCAATTTGAATATAAATACATTTTAATTTATTTGTTTGTATTTCAATTTTATTTATGTATTTATTTAATTTCAGAAAACAAAACCCAGTCAGAGATTTTTTTTAATTCCTTAATATTTAACATAAATACATATTAAATAAAATATTATATTTACATATTTTTTCATGTTTTAAACACAAACTCTAATTCTTAAGACTTAAGTGAATGTATCTTGATTTTAGAATGTTAAAAAAAAATCCAAAAATAAGTAAAATATATATTTTTGCAGTGCATCTTGTGTACAATAGCCAAATTTTATAACTTAGTTTGTCCAGATTCTTACATATATTAATAATCCAGGCAAGTTTTAGACTATTTAAATCTAAAATCAGGACTTTTATTTAATTTTTTTGGTCTCCACATTGTTGTCTTGTTGAAAAAATGTTTAATGCATACAGTGGTTAATATGCAAATGGATATTTTTATAGTTAAGGTTTCATTTGTTAATACTGGAAAACTATATAATGCATAACATCTACAGCATTTATTAATCTTAGATAATATCAATTTTAACTTTTACTACTTTTTTAAAATCAAAAGTTTTACCATTAGCAACATGAACATAACTAACATTTACAAATATTAATAAATGCTGTTAAAAATCTATTGCCAAATGATAGTTCAAATCAGCTAATGCATTAACCAACGTTGACAAATGAGACCTTATTGCAAAGTATTACCACTTTCATTATTAAGGTCTCAGGAAATTAATATATAAGCAGGTTGAATCACCTTTAAATAAAGTCCAGTCTCCTGAAGTGACTTACTTTGGACAAATACAGGCCTGCAGCACTACCTTGTGGTGGAAAGTGGAAGTGAATCAGAACATAAAGTCAAGAGTCGTGAGGACGGCGCTGCTCGAATGATGACTCATCCTAATTTACGTTGTTATTTCTCACCTGGGAACAGCTCGCGAATACAGTCATTAATAAATCCTCAAGGTACACCCAGTCAACCTTGAAGCTCTGTTATTTTAAGGGTTTCTTGTACGAACTGGGTGATCTATGTCCTCTGCAAACGGCAAAATAATCGTGTCAAGTGAGGAATATGGGAAGTGACCACACATTGGTGGGCGTGTGAGGTACTTATGAATGCGGGGTTTATTGAGACCGAAGCTCCGCCCCTTTTGAAAGTCACCTTGGCAGGGTGAATGTTACAAGACGTTCTTTATGAATACTTTCTCATTTATCATTTCATGACTTCAGCAGAGACATCCATTCATTTTTCAACTCAAAATGAAGAGTTTGAACACCCTCCCTTATATATATATATATATATATATATATATATGTGTGTGTGTGTGTATTTTTTACATGTAACAAAAATATAAGATTAACCTTCTTTGAACTTGAGTGATATAAACACTTTTGGAAATATTAAAGTACTAGCAGTTTGTGCCTGCTTTAAAGGCACAGTATGTAATTTTCGCAGCTAGATGGCAGATATTCAAAACAAACCTGATATGATGACCCTGTGATTGAGTGAGGAATCATGGGAGTTGTAGTCTTTATCCCCACAGCCAATGCAATCCGACTGGACTCCTGCAGAAACCGTTTATAGATTAACTAATGTATTAAAGATTTATTAAAGGAGTAGTTCACTTCCAGAACAAAAATTTTCAGATAATGTACTTACCCCGTTGTCATTCAAGATGTGCATGCCTTTCTTTCTTTAGTCATTAAGAAATTGTTTTTTGAGGAAAACATTTCAGGAATTATCTCTATGTAGTGGGCTTCAATGGTGGCCGCAAGTTTGAACTTCCAAAATGCAGTCTCAATGCAGCTTCAAAGGGCACTAAACGATCCCAGCCAAGGAATAAGTGTCTTATCTAGCGAAACTTTTGTCATTTTCTAAAATAAAAAATACAAATTTATGTACTTCTTAACCTCATCCTTCATTAGCAATCACTTCAGCGTCCTTGTTTCGCTTCCACAACTTTTAGCCCCACCCTGCTTCATACTACAGTTACCTTAATAAGTCTTTAATAAATTAGCTCATCCACAGACATGATTTCTGCCCGAGTCACACTTAAATGTTTCAGATCATCAAACAAATTGAAATATTAATCAAAGATAACACAAGTAAACACAACATGCAGTTTTTGAATTAAGTTTTTTATTATGAAGGGAAAACAAAATCCAAACCCACATGGCCCTGTGTGAAAAAGTGTTTGCCCCCTAAACGTAATAACTGGTTGGGCCACCCTTAGCAGTAACAACTGCAATCAAGCGTTTGCGATAACTTGCAATGAGTCTGTTACAGCGCTGTGCAGGAATTTTGGCCCACTCATCTTGGCAGAATTGTTGTAATTCAGCCACATTGGAGGGTTTTCGAGCGTGAACCGCCTTTTTAAGGTCATGCCACAGCATCTCAATAGGGTTCAGGTCAGGACTTTGACTAGGCCACTCCAAAGTCTTCTTTTTGTTTTTCTTCAGCCATTCAGAGGTGGATTTGCTGGTGTGTTCTGGATCATTGTCCTGCTGGAGAACCCAAGTTCGCTTCAGCTTGAGGTCACGAACAGATGGCCGAACATTGTCCTTCAGGATTTTTTGGTAGACAGCAGAATTCTTGGTTCCATTGATCACAGAAAGTCTTCCAGGTCCAGAAGCAGCAAAACAGCCCCAGACCATCACACTACCACCACCATATTTTACTGTTGGTATGATTTTCTTTTTCTGAAATACTGTGTTACTTATACACCAAATGTAATGGGACACACACCTTCCAAAAAGTTCAACTTTTGTCTCGTCAGTCCACAGAGTATTTTCCCAAAAGTCTTGGGGATCACCCAGATGTTTTCTGGCAAAACTGAGACGAGCCTTTATGTTCTTTTTGCTCAGCAGTGGTTTTCGTCTTGGAGCTTTGCCACGCAGGCCATTTTTGCCCAGTCTCTATCTTTTGGTGGAGTCATGAACACTGACCTTAACTGAGGCAAGAGAGGCCTGCAGTTCTTTAGATGTTGTTGTGGGCTCTTTTGTGACCTCTTGGATGAGTTGTCGCTGCGCTCTTGGGGTAATTTTGGTCGGCCGGCCACTCCTGGAAAGGTTCACCACTGTTCCACGTTTTTGCCATTTGTGGATAATGGCTCTCACTGTGGTTTGCTGGAGTCCCAAAGCTTTAGAAATGGCTTTATAACCTTTTCCAGACTGATAGATCTCAATTACTTTCTTTCTCATTTGTTCCTGAATTTCTTTGGATCTCAAAGAGGGGGGGGGGCAAACACTTTTTCACACAGGGCCATGTGTGTTTGAATTTTTTCCCCTTCATAGAAAAAAACCCTTCATTTAAAAACTGCATGCTGTGTTTACTTGTGTTATCTTTGATTAATATTTAAATTTGTTTGATGATCTGAAACATTGAAGTGTGACAAACATGCAAAAAAATAAAAAATCATCACTTTTTCACACCACTGTATTAAAGGCACAATATGTACGATTTTTTGATTAAAATATCCAAAAACCACTAGAACAGTGTTTACTGTGCAAATTATGTGAGAATGGGACAGACCGTTCCTTTTTAAGCATCAGGACTTTATAACACTAGTTAAAATTACGTATTTCTCTGGATTTAAACACTCTTAGCATTTGTGCACAAGTCAACAAAATATATGACACTGTTCTAGTGGTTTTTGCATATTGTAATCAAAAATCTTACATTTTGTGCCTAGAGGGTTTGCATATTTTTGGTGTTCAACAGAAGAAAGAAACTCATACTCTTATCACTTGAGCTTGAGTAGGGCCTAAATGATGACAGAATATTCATTTTTGGATGAACTATCCCTTCAAGTATTTTAATTCACTGTTTATGCCTATACAGAGTCTTCCTTTTGCTTAAACCAGAATAATATTAATAGAAATATTACAAAATATCAGCTCAGCTTCTACAGACTTGTTTCCATGCATATTTGAAAAGCTGGATTAAAATTCATGCCTAGCAGAAGGCAACAGAATTTGATTTGGTTGGTTTGAGTAATGGGTTTCTAAATTTGAACTGTATTGATGCACAGACGCAGTCAGATAGACATCCAGTGTGATTTGTGAGATTAATTGTGTTCAGAGGGTAAGATTATAGACAGCATCTTATTAACTGGAAGAAATGAAGTGTAATATGACATTAGCATTATCTATTATCTGTTTTTCCTTCTCATCAGCTCCCTGTGAGGCAGATACTTTCTTTTGCCACAGTAACATGTGTATCAACAACACGCTGGTGTGCAACGGAATCCAGAACTGCGTCTACCCTTGGGATGAGAACCACTGCAAAGGTAAATCGTGCTTTTTCATTCAATATCATCTCAGTGTTCAGAGGTTTGTACGCGGCCTTCATTTTTCTTTAAATGAAAATCAATACTTGGGGAGAAGCATTGTCTTTTTGTTTGTCCCCTTCACGCTTGATAGCTAGTCCACACAAAATATATCTCACTGGTTTCACAAACCTACAGCTGTTAAAAAATACCTTGTTATAAAGCCCTCAAACCTCTAGCTGGGGTTCATTGATTGACTTTGCATACGCCACTGTAATGCCGCTGGGAGAAATGAGCTCGCAACTAGAAATTCATTTGTATATGTGAATGACTGTGGTTTGAGTAATAGCATCAATTCTTAAGTGCTGTTCGGCTATATCTGTGCTTATATTTCACATAAGCTGTCCAAGCTGAATTAACTGAACGTCGGAAATATTGCCGGGAGCCTCCGTAGAGGATATGAGAGTGGTGTTTTAGCACAGATGGGTTTTAATAATAGTAGTTAAGAGTCATCGTTTTAAAACAAAAAAGTTGGTTTTTGCTCATTTATTCAGACAATATTTCACCTGAAACTTAACATCCTTAATATCTGTCCATCAGAACTGGTTTTTAATTCAATGTATAACTTGATATAATAAAAACTTAAGTTAATTGAATGATATTATTTTTGGGGGTCCATTGAAAATTTAAGATGAAAAAAGACTTTTAGGCTTTCTTTGTATGTTAACTTTAGATGTTTAACACATTTTTTAACACATTTATTAAAGTAAATTGTATTGCTGTTTGCATTTGCTTTCTAAAGACTGGTTGAAAGATGAATGGCATTTTTATTTAGCCTTAGCTTAAAATTGTAATAAAAAGAACATAAAGTAAAAAAACAAAAAGGAAATCAATTATAAATACAAACAATATGCAATAAATGTCAGCTTTATGATACAGTGTCTAATATTTCCCTCAATCCAAGATGAACACTAAAAAAAATAAGAAGTAAAAAAGTAAATATTACAAAATAATTAGTAAATATATATTTACACTACCAGTCAAAAGTATTTGAACGGTAAGATTTTTTTTATGTAATGCTGCTAAAATTCAGCTTTGAAATCACAGGAATAGATTACATTTTAAAATATATTCAAATAGAAAAGAGTTATTTTAAATAGTAAAAATATTTGACAATTTTACTGTTTTTTCTGTACTTTGGATCAAATAGATGCACTTAAAAATACATAAAACATCTTACACACACGCGCACACACACACACACACACACACACACACACACACACACACACACACACATATATATATATATATATATATATATATATATATATATATATATATATATATATATATATATATATATATATATTTATCATATATCATATATTAACTTTAAACTCAATATTTAATATTTCCCCCAGACCAAGATAAATACAGTATATAATAAAAAAGTAAGAAAAAAAAACAATAATACATGAAATATTACAAAATAATTAATGATAAATTATAATATGTACAAATAAAATTATTTGTAGAATATGTATATACAAACCGGACTGCCACCAACATTTTCCGAGGCTATTATCATGTTAATGCCTAAAAAAGTTGGTCAAAAGTTTCTTTCCAAAATGCTTTTCTAATAGACTCTGCAAAGTAATCAACAAACTAATTCATACAGTTTTATTCCAGGAAGGAGCACTATACATAAAACTAGATGTCTACTCAATACAATTTATCACCCTCAGGCAATTAAGTACAATTTGATAGCAATATCCCTGGTTGCCGTAAAAGCTTTGACTAAGTGGAATGGCACTATTTGTTTGCAGTCCTTGAGAAATTTGATAAAAGGAAAAAGTTTATAAATTAGATCCGAATTTTATATAAAAACCTGTCCGTATGAGTTTTAATTAATGAAACATTATCAGAAACCTTCCGTCTTCAAAGAGGAACCAGGCAGGGCTGTCCCCTTTCACCCTTTCACCACTTTTATATGATACTGAAAAAAGCACAAATGTCAGGGCATGTCAAAACTTCTTCAGGGCCCCAAAATACCCTCAGATCCCAGAGGGTTAAC
>NC_133384.1:17196067-17234943 GCF_049309525.1 Garra rufa
ATATATATATATATATATATATATATATATATATATATATATATATATATATATATATATATATATATATATATATATATATATATATATATATATATATATATATATATATATATATATATATATATATATATATATATATATATTATATATATATATATATATATATATATATTTATCATATATCATATATTAACTTTAAACTCAATATTTAATATTTCCCCCAGACCAAGATAAATACAGTATATAATAAAAAAGTAAGAAAAAAAAACAATAATACATGAAATATTACAAAATAATTAATGATAAATTATAATATGTACAAATAAAATTATTTGTAGAATATGTATATACAAACCGGACTGCCACCAACATTTTCCGAGGCTATTATCATGTTAATGCCTAAAAAAGTTGGTCAAAAGTTTCTTTCCAAAATGCTTTTCTAATAGACTCTGCAAAGTAATCAACAAACTAATTCATACAGTTTTATTCCAGGAAGGAGCACTATACATAAAACTAGATGTCTACTCAATACAATTTATCACCCTCAGGCAATTAAGTACAATTTGATAGCAATATCCCTGGTTGCCGTAAAAGCTTTGACTAAGTGGAATGGCACTATTTGTTTGCAGTCCTTGAGAAATTTGATAAAAGGAAAAAGTTTATAAATTAGATCCGAATTTTATATAAAAACCTGTCCGTATGAGTTTTAATTAATGAAACATTATCAGAAACCTTCCGTCTTCAAAGAGGAACCAGGCAGGGCTGTCCCCTTTCACCCTTTCACCACTTTTATATGATACTGAAAAAAGCACAAATGTCAGGGCATGTCAAAACTTCTTCAGGGCCCCAAAATACCCTCAGATCCCAGAGGGTTAACGGTAGACAATCTGGCGCATTCCATTCAATCTAACTCATCCATACACGGCTTTAGTACCTTAAACACATAATTTTCCTTCTGGAGCATCAGTGAGTATTTGAACCTTCTGTTATAGTTGCATATGAGTCCCTCAGTTGTCCTCAGTGTGAAAAGATGGATCTCAAAATCATACAGTCATTGTTGGAAAAGGGTTTCAATACACAAAAATGCTGGAAAACCAACAAATTTGTGGGACCTGAAAGATCTTTCTGAAGAACAGCGGGCAGTTTAACTGTTCAGGACAAAAGAGGGACTCATTAACAACTATTACTAAAAAAACTGTGGATCATTCAGTTAACAACACAGAATTAAGAACCAAGTGTGTGTAAACTTTTGAACGTGGTCATTTTTATAAATTTAACTATTATTTTCTCTTGTGGACTCACATATTTAATGTGAAATATCTTATTCAGGCCAGTACTAAATAAACAAGAACATGCATTTTGTACGATCACTCTTATTTTGGCTAAATAATTAACATTTTGCAGGTTCTGGGAAGTTGGGAAGTATCTCTGAGGAGATCTGTCAGAGTGGTTTAATCTGTTGGTTCAATAAACTTATTTGACAAAAACAATATACATAATATACAAAGATATCTAAATAATTTGTTTTAGTTCTAGTACAATAGCATCATATTTAATTTTGGAAACATAACATAAAGCATTCGTTTGTTGTTTGTCTGCACCTCTGAATGCAAACGCTCCTCTCCATTGAACCAAAGCCAGCGCAGATGTTATACGCTCACTGTGCTACATAAATGTCAAAGCTCTCCCATTAGAATGATTTACTACTTCTGTGTACTGTTTGTAATCTCTTTGATACAACAGTTTCAACAGAAGGTAACCCACGATGACATTGCATGCCTGTGGTGATAATTTATTACGCTTCCTGTTGTGTTTTGCAGAAAAGCGGAAAGCCAATATCCTGGACAACCTCAACAACACCAACGGCACCATCATCGGCGTAACGTGCTGCATCGTACTCATCCTCCTGGTCGTATCGGTCATCGTTCAAATCAAGCAGCCGCGAAAGAAGTACATCCTGAGGCGGGAGGACTTTGACCCCACCATGTTCCAGGAGGTGTTTCAGGAGCCGCCGCATTACGAACTCTGCACTCTCCGCAGCGCGGCGGCCACCTCCGCGGACCTGGCCGAGCTGGCCGAGGACTTTGAGAGCTACCACAAGCTCCGGCGTGCCTCTTCACGTTGCATCCACGAGCATCACTGTGGCTCCTCGCAGCTGTCCAGCAACAAAGGTAGCCGCACCAACCTGAGCCCCCGTGAGGCGACGGCCGCTATCCTCACGGACCTCCCACCGCAACCCATGCGGCCGCTTCCTCCCCAAACCAACCGCAGGAACATTCTGGTAATGAGACACACCTACTCACAAGATGCCGCAGATGCCTGTGACCTGGAAGATGAACTGGAGGAAGTGCCCACCACCAGCCACAGGCTGTCCAGACACGAGAAAGCAGTGCAGCGGTCAGTATCCATTAATTTTTAATAAGGAAAATTCATCTTATTGCATATTTTGAAACGATTTACTCCCACTTTTAATTTTTTATTCCTTTTTAGCTTCTCTATTCAGCTTCTCGTTAATTTTTTAAGCTGTTTTTTCTTTTTTTCCTGCTTTTGTTTGCGTTAATCCTCTCTTTTTTTGTCACTAAGATAGCCGTCATGGTCAAAGTTGGGTTTGTGAAACTCATAGATGCAGACGATGCTATAAAGGGATAGTTTACCCAAAAATGAAAATTCTGCCATTAATTGCTGACCCTGTATAAACAGCAACACAACTGACACGTTCAAGGCCCAGACATCGTTGAAATAGTCTATGTGACTATTCAACCGTAATATTATAAAGCTATGAGAATATATTTGTGTGCAAAGAAAATAAAAGAAAACCTTATTTAACAGTTTCTTCTCTTCTGTCTCAGTCTTCTATGCACGTTCACAAGATGTCACATGGACTATTTTAACAATATCCTTACTACTTTTCTGGGCCTTGAACATGTCAGTTGTGTTGCTGTCTATGCAGGGTCAGAAAACTCGGATTTGATGATAAAATATCTTAATTTGTGCTCCAAAGATGAATAAAGGTCTTACAGGTTTGGAAAGTCATGAAGGTGAGGAATTAATGACAGAATTTAAATTTTTGGGTGAACTGTCCCTTTAAGAATATACCTACTGCATGTTTACAGCCTTCTAATTGCAAAGCTGACATCTTAAGATTAATATTTAGCTATAAACATGCTGCATGAAGATGGAAATGAGAGATAAACCCAGACATTTTTCCAAGGTTCATTTTTAGAGAGAATATTATATTTCAAAATGATCAAAATGGCTTCTATTTTAAGTTTGGGGTCAGTAAGAGTTTTATTTTTAAGGAAATTAATCATCTCATTCAGCAAGTATGTATTCAACTGTTCAAAAATGAGAGTTAAAATGTTATTTCTATTTAAAATAAATGCTGTTCTTTTAAATGTTTAAATTCATTAAAGAATCCTGAAATAAAATGCATCACAATTCCCCTAAAATATAGAGCAGCACAAATGTTTTTATATATATATATATATATATATATATATATATATATATATATATATTGCTAATAATAAATGAACAGCAAATCAGCATATTAGAATGATTTCTGAATGAGCATGTGAAACTGAAGACTGGAGTAGTGATGCTGAAAATTTAGCTTTTCCATCAAAGCAATTAATTACATTTTAAAATACAGTGCCCTCCAATAATATTGACACCCTTGGTAAATATGAACAAAGGCGGCTGTGAAAATAAATCTGCATCGTTTATCTTTTTGATCTTTTATTAAAAAAATTCACAAAATTCTAACCTTTCATTGACATAAAACAATTGAAAGTGGAGGGAAACTCTATAAACATTATACAATAAACGTTTTTCTCCAATGTTGACCACAATTATTGGCATCCCTAGAAATTAGTTTGAGTTAAATATCTCTGAAGTATATTCCAATTCATATTAATTTCTTTAGCACACCAGGGTGACAAGGAGCATGGAATTGTCCAGCCATGACTTCCTGTTCCATAGGATTATAAATAAGAGAAACACAAAGGCCAAATTCCCTTAATCATCCATCACAAGGAGTAAAACCAAAGAATATAGTGGTGATGTGCAGAATAAGATTGTTGAGCTTCACAAAATAGAAAGTGGCTAAAGATAACTAAAGATGTTACAAAACTGCCTGGAAGAGGACGCGTGCCTATATTGTCCTAATGCACGGTGAGGAAGAGAGTTTGAGTTGCCAAAGACTCCCCAAGGATCACAGCTGGAGAATTGCAGAGATTAGTCGAGTCTTAGGGTCAAACCTAAAAAAAATATCAAACAGCCCCCACATCGCCACATGTTGTTTGGGAAGGTTTCAAGAAAAATCCTCCTTGCTCATCCAAAAACAAACTCCAGCATATTCACTTGTCAGACATGATTGGAACTTCAAACAGGAGTGGCTTCTATGGTCAGATGAAACTAAAAAAAGACCCTTTTGGCAGCAAACCCAGCACATGGGTATGGTGCAAACAGGGACAAAAAATACCCCATGTGCTTGGTTAAATATACTGCTGGATCTTTAATGTCATGGGCTTATTTTTCTGCCAGAGGTCCTGGACATCTTGGTCAGATACATGGCATCATGGATTCTATCAAATACCAACAAATAAAAGATCTAAACCTGACTGCTTCTGTTAGAAATCGTATAATGGCTCGTGGTTTGATCTTCCATCAGGACAGTGATCCAAAACAAACACAAAACTGTGTCAGTGAGCAAAAAATGACCTGAACCCTATAGAAAATGAGCTGGTGTGAGCTGAAAAGAAGAAGCACCGACATGGAGCTGGGAATCTGACATATAAAGGAATGGTCTCTGACCTTATGTCAGACATTATAGGAGAAAAACATTTATTTAATAATGAGATTTCCCCCCACTTTCCATTGTTTTACTTCAATGATAGGTTAGAATTTTGTGAATTTTTTAAAATTAAAGATCAAAAGGATAAACAAAGCAGTTTTATTTTCACAGCCACCTTTCCCTCATATTTACCAAGGGTGCCAATATTAGTGGAGGGCAATGTATATTAAAATAATTATTTTAAATTGTAATAACATTCCAAAATTCCACAAACATTTAAAAATCTTACTCACCCTGAACTTTTGAACAGTTGTAAAATATAATTTTATATTTAAAAAAATAAATTCAGCACGAAAAAAGGTAAAGGGGTATGCTAAAAAGCATTTTCAGTGTAAAAAAGAGAAACTGGTTATGTACAGTCGTGGCCAAAAGTTTTGAGAATTACATAAATATTGGAAATTGGAAAAGTTGCTGCTTAAGTTTTTATAAAAGCAATTTGCATATACTCCAGAATGTTATGAAGAGTAATCAGATGAATTGCATAGTCCTTCTTTGCCATGAAAATGAACTTAATCCCGAAAAAACTTTCCACTGCATTGTTAAGAAGGCTTCAGGGCGTCCAAGAAAGTCCAGTAAGCGCCTGGATCGTCTCCTAAAGAGGATTCAGCTGCGGGATCGGAGTGCCACCAGTGCAGAGCTTTCTCAGGAATGGCAGTAGGCAGGTGTGAGCGCATCTGCACGCACAGTGAGGCCAAGACTTTTGGAAGATGGCCTGGTGTCAAGAAAGGCAGCAAAGAAGCCACTTCTCTCCAAAAAAAAAGCATCAGGGACAGATTGATCTTCTGCAAAATGTATGGCGAATGGACTGCTGAGGACTGGGGCAAAGTCATATTCTCTGATGAAGCCTCTTTCCGATTGTTTGGGGCATCTGGAAAAAGGCTTGTCCGGAGAAGAAAAGGTGAGCGCTACCATCAGTCCTGTGTCATGCCAACAGTAAAGCATCCTGAGACCATTCATGTGTGGGGTTGCTTCTCATCCAAGGGAGTGGGCTCACTCACAATTTTGCCCAAAAACAGCCATGAGAATGGTACCAAAACACCCTCCAACAGCAACTTCTTCCAACAATCCAACAACAGTTTGGTGAAGAACAATGCATTTTCCAGCACGATGGAGCACCGTGCCATAAGGCAAAAGTGATAACTAAGTGGCTCGGGGACCAAAACGTTGAAATTTTGGGTCCATGGCCTGGAAACTCCCCAGATCTTAATCCCATTGAGAACTTGTGGTCAATCCTCAAGAGGCGGGTGGACAAACAAAAACCCACTAATTCTGACAAACTCCAAGAAGTGATTATGAAAGAATGGGTTGCTATCAGTCAGGATTTGGCCCAGAAGTTGATTGAGAGCATGCCCAGTCGAACTGCAGAGGTCCTGAAAAAGAAGGGCCAACACTGCACATACTGACTCTTTGCATAAATGTCATGTAATTGTCGATAAAAGCCTTTGAAACGTATGAAGTGCTTGTAATTATATTTCAGTACATCACAGAAACAACTGAAACAAAGATCTAAAAGCAGTTGAGCAGCAAACTTTGTGAAAACTAATATTTGTGTCATTCTCAAAACTTTTGGCCATGACTGTACATGCACATTTGAGCGTGTTTTTATTGGTCTCCTGACAGGATGCGAGAGAAAGACCCCCAAACAAATGAAATGTGCATTATAATTCCTTATGCAACAAATACCGTGATATTAAACATACAAGCAATGATATTCCAGGTTCTGCCTCATTGGGTCTCTAAACAAACATGAATCTGAGTACAACACAACTAGGGTGTAACAGACAATCTGAAGGTAAGACTCTTTAAACACACTTAATGTCATGTATTTAAATGTTTGTCTAGTCACTGTGAGTCAGTATCGATTTTATTTGTTTGTTTGTTTTGTCAAAACCCTTCATTGTCATTGAGATGGTCATCATTAGAACATGTGACCATCTTGCTTATTGGTGAGGTCCTTTTATATGTTGCTTGTCATTTTTGCTTTCTTTCATTTGTTTCGAATGTTATCATGTTCTGTTCTGATGTGCATGGAATGAATCTGTTGATTTTTATTAAGAATATCAAAATAGACATTTCAGATCCTATCAAAGGCAACTTCAAGTACTCTTTACAAGATGGTGATAAGTAGCTAAAGCACAATACCACATTGAGGGCCATCTATGCTTGTCTTACATGCACTTTGAGTCATCATTCAGCTCTAATGAACGGAAACTGTAGTTTGTGAACAAACATAAGAGTGCTTAAAAAAGTCATTATTTATTCACCCTGTCTGACTTTCTTCAGTGGAACACAAAAGGTGAAGTTTTGATAAATATCTTGGCTACCTTGTCCAAAATGTAATATCACCATTAAAGTATCATTCATCAGTTCAGTATTATTTATACACTGTTATAGTATTTATTCATGTATTAATAGGTTTTAGTCATTTGGTGTGTTTGTGTGTATAATTATATCTTTTTTTTTATATTTTATTTTTAGTAATTGGTCTTTCTCAACAATTCAACAATTTTAGTACTTATTATATAGTATATAAACTATATAAACTATATATTTATTTATTTTCTGGTCTTTTTTGGTAATTGGTCTTTTTTTTTAAAGTAAGTTTAGTACTTCAGTGTATTTATTTCAGTTAGTTGCCAATGTAATATTTCTAGATTTTAATTAAGGTTTTAGTAATTTGGTGTGTGTGTGTGTGTGTGTGTGTGTGTGTGTGTGTGTGTGTGTGTGTGTGTGTGTGTGTGTGTGTGATAATTTCTGTATGCATTAATATTTATAATTATATATATATATAATGTTTAAAGTAATTTTGTCATTTTTTTATTTTTTATTTCATTTTAAGTAATTGGTCTTTTTTTAGTAATTTTTTAATTGACTGACAACCCTAAATTAAAGTTTAAAATGATTTTGTTATGTTTTTTTTATGTTTTTACTGTAGTAATTGGTCTTTTTTCAGTAATTTTAGTACTTCAACTTATTTATTTCAGTTAGTTGTCAAGGTAACATTTATATATTTTTTTATAGTTTATAACAATATCATTTACTTTCATAATATTCTTCAAAAACGCACCTTTTTGTGTTACACAGAAGAAAAGGAAGTCAGAAACAACATGAGAAAAGCTTCCTTTTTTGTGAAATATTTTAAAAACATTTTTTGTAGCTAATATTAAAAAAGAAATGCTAATTTGTATACAATTTTAAAACTTTCAAGTCGTACCTATACTGTGATATACTTTGATGTGTTTAATACATTTACACGTCATGAAATTTTGATCAGTCTATACAAATCCACAAAGAGCATAATTTCTTCATATTAATGGTAAATTTGTTATGTTTGTGCTTTGCGAATGATTTTGTGTGTGTCACACTGTGTAATGTGCAATGCTGTGTTTTTTCTCATCTCCCATCATGCATTGTCTCCGTCACGTAGACTTCTTGAAAATAGTGCAATCCTGGATCAGTACGAACGGGCTTCAATGAAATATGAAAATGTGGACCGGAGATATACACCAGCATGATAATAACATGGACCTTTTAAAGACAAATTTATCAAAACACCCTGCAGATGTAAAGGAGGACGTGGATTCGGTAACAAAGGAAGTGACTGTGATGAAATCGCTATATGCTAATTTAGGCGCATTGCCTTTTTTAAGGTTACTTATTTAGGATTGCAGTTCATTTACATGAATAGATGTGAATTAGTACTTTCAGGACTGTTGTAGTGCATGCATTTTATTGTCATGTTATTTGTCTTTTTATTTGTTAAAATGCTTTTATTTAAGGGGTCAAATATTTCTGACACTTTCTACACTTTCAAAGTCACTAATGTTAAGATTTGCACGCATGTTTTCTTTCTCATTTTTAAAGTAAATGACTGTGCATTTAGGTACAGCATCAAACCCAAGACTATTTTATTGTAGATCGATTTAATTACAAAAAAATATATATATATAATACAAATGGAATGACACTAAGCCCTTCCCCTCGTCTAATTTACTGTTATACTTACTAACTGCATGCTAATCATGATAATTCAATAAATCATAATATTTATTATATACCATCTATGATTAAATTAAACTATGGGATCTTTCCTGGTTTTTGAAATACTGTAAACTCTTTCAGTTGCTGTTGTTTAGAACAAATGATGGATAACAGTAAGTTAACATTTGCTACATTTTAGTAGCACACAGACTTTGTATGTTAACTGTGTTCAAACTTTTGTAGAAGATTTGTTCAACAGCTGAATCACCAATACGAGCAGAGTTTATGCTTTGTCAAAGAACAATAAACTTATTATAAATAATGACATTAGTGATTTTAAATCTAAGTTTACTTTTAATGCTTTTGTGTGAACCATTAACTTGCCAGATGGATTATAAAACCCCAAACACACAGACACATATATACAGTCAAGCGCAAAATTATTCATACAACTGGCAAATTCTGACTTAAAGTTACTTTTATTCAACCAGCAAGTTTTTTTTGACCGGAAATGACACAGGCATCTCCCAAAAGATAATAAGACGATGTACAAGAGGCATCATTGTGGAAAAAAATATTTCTCAGCTTTTTTTACATTTGAACAAAAAGTGTCCAAAATTATTCATACCCTTTGCAAACTGTCACAGTCTATGGGAAAATCCAAAGTTCTATACCATTCCAAATAGTCCAAGCTGTTCTAAAGCATCCTAATTACCCTGATTCATTGGGAACAGCTGTTTTAATCAACTCAACAGGTGAAAAACAGAAGCTCTCTGCTGTTGGTTTGTGGACAGTCATGGCTAAGACAAAGGAGCTCACTGAGGACCTGCGGATGCGCATTGTGGAAAGGGCTATTAGACCATATCTAAATGTTTTGAAGTTCCAGTGGCTACAGTGCAAAGTATTATTAAAAAATACAAGACGTTCTACACTGTGCAAAATCTCAGAGGACATGATTGAAAGCCAAAAGTGACACCTGTGCTGGCCAGGAGGATAGTGAGAGAGGTAAAAAAAGAATCAAGGATCACCACCAAGACCATCCTGATGAATCTGGGCTCTGCTGGTGGCAACATCTCAAGGCAGACAGTCCAACGGACACTGCACACCGCTGGGTTCCACGGGCGCAGACCAAGGAGGACACCACTTCTCCAGATAAGGCACACAAAAGCCAGACAAAGAAGACTTCTGGTCTTCTGTTTTATGGTCAGAAGAAACAAAAATTTTATTGTTTGGCCACAATGATGTAGCCTTTTTTTGGCATAAAAAGAAGAAGCATTCAACCCTAAGAACACCATCCCCACTGTCAAACATGTTGGTGGGAACCTAATGTTTTGGGGGTGTTTTTCAGCCGGTGGACCAGGGAACCTAATCACAGTAAACGGCACCATGAAAAAGGAGCAACACATCAAAATTCTCAACAACAACATCAGGCAGTCTGCAGAGAAACTTGGCCTTGGGCATCAGTGGACATATCAGCACAACAACAAAAAGATCAGGGTGATGGCAAGGAGACCCTCCAACCTGAAAGAGTCAGAGCTCATCGCTAAAGATGAATGGGTAAAAATACCAGTGGAGACGTGCAAAAAGCTGGTCAGCAATTACAGGAAGTGTTTGATTGCTCTAATAGCCAATAAAGGCTTTTCTATTGATTATTGAGAAGGGTATGAATAATTTTGGACATGCCACTTTTTGTTCAAATGTAAATAAAAGATGATCAATATTTTTTTTTCCACAATGATGCCTCTTGTACATTGTCTTATTATCTTCTGGGAGACGTTTGTATCATTTCTAATGAAAAAAAAAAAATCTTGCTGGTTGAATAAAAGTAACTTTAAAGGAACACTCCACTTTTTTTGGAAATAGGCTCATTCTCCAACTCCCCCCGAGTTAATAAGTTGATTTTTACCGTTTTGAAATCCATTCAGCCGTTCTCCTGTTCTGGCGATATCACTTTTAGCATAGCTTAGCATAGATCATTGAATCCTATTAGACCAATAGCATCGCGTTCAAAAATGACCAACGAGTTTCCATATTTGTTGTATTTAAAACTTGACTCTTCTGTAGTTATATCGTGTACTAAGACCGGTGGAAATGCAAAGCTGCGAGTTTCTAGGCTGATAAGATTAGGAACTACACTTCCATTCCGGCGTAATAGTCAAGGAAGTTTGCTGCCGTAATATGGCCGAAGCAGGCGGAGTATTATCAGAAATGAGTTCCCAGCTAGTTTAGCATTTGCACATGTGCTGCGTGGTATTAGTGCTCCTGCTTCAGCCTTATTACGGCAGCAAACTTCCTTGACTATTACGCCGGAATGGGAGTGTAGTTCCTAATCTTATCAGCCTAGAAAATTGAAGAATGCTAAAATTGATCTATGCTAAGCTATGCTAAAAGTGATATCGCCAGAACAGGAGAACAGCTGGATGGATTTCAAAACGGTAAAACTCAACTTATTAACTCGGGGGGAGTTGGAGAATGAGCCTATTTCCAAAAAAAGTGGAGTGTTCCTTTAAGTCAGAATTTGCCAGGGGTATGAATAATTTCGGGCTTGACTGTATATATACATGCAGTATGTCAAATGTCTGTTTTTTTTTTTTTTTTGTCAAGCTACATTTCTAAACTAGAGTCACCATACCAATTCAAATGAATTGTCAGTGTTTCTGTCTGTCTGCCCATTGTCTGGACATTTTTGTTTTAGAATTTAAATTATATAAACAAGCAAAAAATAAATGCTTTTTGATGAATTCATGAATGAATTTACTTTATGGGTGAATTGACACTTTCTTATTATATGTAGACAAAATGTCATCTGAAGTGGAAGGCACAAAAGGTTTGTTTGAGCTTTTTACTTTTATGAATTTTGATGTTATATATTTTAAATGTTGAATTAATACCTAAAAATGTCATTTTATGTGTTGCATACACTTTAAATACATGTTTTAACAAAAGGTAATTGTGACTTTTATCTCACAATCTAGAATCTTCTCAGTTTTCAGAAAAAAATCTGAATTTTACAATATAAACTCAGTATTGTAAGATTTTTTTTCTTTTTTTTTCTTATCTTTTCTATTTTTATTATTATTATTATTATTATTATTATTATTATTAAATAATGTAAGCTCTTTACATTATTAAAACTCTTTGCTATTCTTTAGGACAATTTGGACTCACAATTCTGACTTTTTTTCTCAGAATTGCAAGATTATATTTTGGAATTGTGTTGTGTTTTCTTTTTTTTCTTTTTTTTTTTTTGGGGGGGGGGGCACTTCTTAGTTTATATTATTATATATATTATATATATTATATATAGACTTTTTCAATGTGTTTAACCCATACCAGAAACAAGCTTCCATGTATTTTACCCTTTTTCTGAAGCTCTAAACTAAAGTTTAAAATAGAATTAAAATTTGTATTTAGCAAGGATGCATTAAATTGATCAAAAGTGACAGTACAGACATTTATAATGTCACAAAAGATTCCAGTGTTAAATAAATGCTGTTCTTTTAAACTTTCTATTCATCAAAACATCCTGATTTCTACAACAAAAATGTTTTTTGAGGACAAAATCAACATTACAATGAATTCTGAAGGATCATGTGACACTGAAAACTGAAAAATGATGCTGAAAATTCAGTTTTATATTACATTTGTAAATATACAGAATATTTTATAAATATATAACCAAAAATACTTTTACTTGCAATTGCTGTTTTTACTGTATTTTTTAAACAAATAAATGCAGCCTTGGCAAACTTAAAGGGATAGTTCACCCCAAAAATTAAGACCTTCATTTACCTTTAGAACACAATTTAAGATATTTTTGATGAAATCCGAGAGCTTTCTGACCCTCTATAGTAAGCAATGCAACTGACATGTTCAAGGCCTGAAAAGGTATAGTAAGGACATTGATAAAATAGTCCATGTGACATCAGTAGTTGAACCATAATTTTATGAAGCTATTTTTCTATTTGTGCACAAAAAGTATTTTCGTAGCTTCATAAAATTACGGTTTAACCACTGGTGTCACATTGACTATTTTAACAATGTCCTTTCTACCTTTCCAGGCCTTGAACATGTCAGTTGTGTTGCTGTCTCTCTCGGATTTCATCAAAAATATCTTAAATTGTGTTCTAAAGATGAACGAAGGTCTTACGGGTTTGGAACGAAATGAGGGTGAGTAATTAAGGACAGAATTTTCATTTTTGGGTTAACTGTCCCTTTAAGAGATTTTCCTGACGTTTCTGATGTTTAATAGTCTGTTCATTTCTTTGTAGGCTGTTACATCATGCCCTACACCTCTCCTGACTGACATCTTGTGGAAACAGCCTCAAAGAACTTGAAGTCCTGTGACTTTGTGACAACTTGCCACTTTGTCCATTTTTAGAATTTGATGGGGAATATCTTGACACCAACTCTTCTAAAAGTAGCCGATACTGTGAAGCTCTTGCGGACTAAAACAGTTTTTCAGACACTGGACTGAAACTGAATATACAAAAACTGATGTACATTTTTCATTCGGTGGAATATAAGACATGTTTTTGTTCCTCTTATTTGATGATTGTAATGCTCAAATTATTTTTCAATACAAACTGTAACGTCCTGAGTAGGTGCATAACGTTTTTACTTTGCAAGAAGCGATAGTTCGAGACCTTTAAAACATTCTCAACCATACGGTGCGATACTTGAACCAACTGATAAACAGGTGTAGTTTGTAATCCTCCTACAGGGGTGACTTTACTGTGACTATTGCCTAGTTAGATGTCTCTGACTAGCATCTCAGATGTTTAAACACAAGACTTATTCTCTTAATGTTTAACATTAAGGTCAATTACGGTCATGTCTATGCATACAGTAAAATGTAAGTGTGCTAAGCAAGATTTTCAATGAATTGGTATCAAGTTGCACACCATGTCTGATTATTTCCCTTCTACTTAAAATTTGACAAGCCTGTTAATTTAACACAACGTATTTCATTAATATATTTGATTTATGCTGGGCAGATTGTTTTAAATAAAGTGATACAAACATATTCTGTTCGTAATCTGACTGAAAGTGATTTTATGTCAACACTAGAAAAGTTTTTAGACGTTTTAAGGCATGTGTTAGCTTGTAAGATCACCGTCTTATGTATATGCAATGTATAGATGCATTGATTACAAATAAGAATAACAATAGTATATGTCAATGGACACTTTCGTAGACTAACGGAAATTTAGCATATTATGGAAATGGAATACAGATAAATAGTCAAATAAATCAAGGATGTTCCTACCTTATTCTTAAACGCAGAAGTAAGCCTATGGACGAGACCTCCGGTTCATTAGCCGCTGTGAGGAAATAACCACCCTGCTGAAAAAAACAGCTAAAACCAGCCTAGGCTGGTTGGCTGGTATTAGCTGGTTTAAGCTGGTTTAAGCTGGAAGTAGCTGGTTTAAGCTGGTCTCCCAGCCTGGCCAGGCTGGTCAGGCTGGTTTTAGCTGGTGGTTTTCCAGCCTGACCAGCTAAGACAGCCTGACCAGCCTGGCCAGGCTGGAAAAATGGCCAAAACCCCTCTAAAACCAGCCTGGCAACCAGCTATGACCAGCTAAAACCAGGCTGGTTGACCAGCTAAAACCAGCCAACCAGCCTACACTGGTTTTAGCTGGTTTTTTCACCAGGGCAGAAGAATTACAACATGCATTAATTAGTAAAACTGTTTGCACTACAAACATGTGTGTTCATGATTAAGATAATACATTAAAATAATATGATACAACACACCAATTTGCAATATTAAGCAACAAAAGCTGTTTTGTACAGCTAAAAATAGCTCAACGGATGAGACTGAACCCAGACCCATAAAATGTTAAAATGGCCGCCCCGCTCTTAGAAGAAAAATAAGGATATGCTTTGTAACTTCCGAATAATGATAACAGCGTTGCAAATATGGGATAATAGTATGGTAAATATTAGACAGACTTTTGCTAAAAAGCAACTACAAAAAGGTAAAAGCCATGTAGCCTATGTAAAACAATGCTAACAGCAATGAATCTTTACAGCATACATTTCATTTATTGACATTCATTCACAAAGTTTAATTCCAAAAACTAAGTGAATGTTTAGAGATTCGCCATTGGAGTTTGAAGTAGACAAATGATGTTTGACGAATTTTATATTGTATTTCATATTTGTCACAGTTTTAGAAACGTTAAAAGGTTCCAATTATGTTATAAAACGTAAATAAAAGTGTAGTTTGGTCCAGTTTTGCTTTTGTATTTAAGAAAGAAAGACTAGACTACGTTTTCCACGTACTTTGGTTACATTATTGTAATAACAGGTCTGGTTTTTAGAATTTTACGTCTTAAAATACTGTTTTGTGCTTGTTAGTGTTACAGTTACATATTTTACTACCATGAGATCGGTACTTTTATTTTGAAAAATTAAGGCAAAAGCCGTGAAGCCAACAACTAACGTTAATGCTATCCCGTTCAATATGACTACCTGTTAAACGATAAGAAGACATGTGAAAGTCAGCATTAAAAATATGTGAATTAAACTTATGTACCGCGTATCGTTAAGGTTAACTGTCTAGACTGGTCATTTATACTAGAAGGAGTCATAATGTATTCGTGTTCAGTATTTCGAATCGGAAGCACGACAAACTGTGTGCAGCACATATCAAAACGTGTGCATGTCAGATTACCACAACAGATCTTAGCTTTCCACACACGACCTGTTTTCCAAACAAACCGATGTCCTGCGGCCAAGTTGGCATTTTATCCCACTCGCTCGCTTTACACAGGAGTTCATTTCTGTAGTAAGAACGATGGACAGAAGGACACTGACCAAGTGTCAGTTTCCAGAAGTTCACACACACCTCCAAGCCCGTCTGCAACACAGAAAGGTACGTTTCGTGCAGTACAGAAAACACCACAGTGAACATAGTTCACAGCCAAAATACCATAGTTAGGAATTAGTATGGCCAACCACTGTCACTAGAAAAAGTAATAAAAACAAAACTATTGCTAAGCTACACTTTAAGATTGCATTTGTTAACACTAACTTGAACTAACGATTAAAATACTGCGATAAAACATTTACTAATTTATAAAACACTTAGTTCTGCATTATTAAAATCAAAAGTTTGTTTATTAATATTACTTAAAGGGAACCCTGGGTATTATGACTTGTATGGTTTAATATAAGGTAAACGATGTCTCTTACTGAAATGTAGTACAAAATCCATGAAATATTTAGGTTATTTTGAAAAATCCACATCGTTTTATACATATTTTGGACTATGGGGGCGCCATTATTTTGATGACGTGAAATGGTTGCACTCAGTGAGCTTCTGGGCTACCTGTTGCTATTTTTACAACAACACAACTTGGAATACAAAATACTGATACGATGACCACAGCTACTGAAAGAGCTTACAGGTGGTAATGGATATAAGCGTAGGCTTAAACCAAATGGCATACCATCGTTTTTTTTTTTTTTTGTTTTTTTTTCCACAAGGAGTCTAAATGCCCCTGGATATCTAGTGAAATCTGTGCTGAGAAACTCCTTCAGTGGATGCGGCGTCATGACAAGCGTTGACATGTTTACATCCTACCAGGATGCCATCTAGCATTTCTTGTCTCTGCCATTTGTAAGCTCTTTCAGTTGCTTGGTCTACAAAAAGCCTTTAAGGCATCAGGGCTAAAGTGGAGAGAACAAAGACCTGTCTCTTCAATAAGTTTTATTCATCCACAGACATCTTGCCATTCTTTTCTCCGCTTCATATCGCTAGGAAAGCAGCGCTTCTCTTGTTGCCCTTCGACTGAAATTTACAACCAAAAGACGCACGATGTGGCATTGTATCAGTGTTTATGTTCCGAGTTGTGTTGTGGTAAAAATAGCAACAAGTAGCGCCAGTAGCTCACTTAGTGCAACCATTTTACATCATCAGTATAATGGCACCCCCCATAGTTCAAAATATGTATAAAACAATGTGGATTTTTTTTAAATAATAGAAGTCTTTTATGGGTTTCATACTGCATATTTCATAAAGAGACATAATTAAGTTACATTAAGCCTTTATACCTGAGTTTCCCTTTAATGGACCAGAGCTAACATAAACTAACAATAACTTTAAAAAGAATTATACTGTTACTGTTATAATGTATTGCTTATTATTAGTTAATGTTAGGTGATGGATTAACTAATGTTATTAAAAACACCTTATTGTAAAGTGTTACCCAAAACTTCTAGAGGGAGATCCCTGGCTATGTTTTTGTTGTTGTTGTTGTTTTGGTCTTTTTGTTTTGGTAGTTAGTTACATTAACTGCAGTAAATGTGGAAATATACCATGATAAGTTTAGTGCCCATATTCCCTATAGCCATTCAGTTTATAAATGTCTGATTCTGCTTGTCTTTCCTCAACAGTCAAACAAGCTGGCAAAGATTTCACCTATTTGATTGTGGTGCTCATTGGACTTGGTGTAACAGGTGACGGGATATTTTTGATTTGGCACAAACTAGGCCTGGATTGTCATCATGCCGCAGGGCCTCAGACTACCAGGGGCCTCTGGGGCTCATAGCATGTAAAATAGCAAGCTTTTAGACACCAAAATGCTATTACTTAATAATGACTTTTTTTCAGTTATTTAAATTTTAGTTTAAGCAATTATGTGGGGTTTTGTTTTGTTTTTGTTTTTTAGCTTTCATTTATTTTAATTTTAATTTTAGTGATTTTAGTAGATTAATTTTAGTACATATACTTATTTTAGTTACTTAACAATTTTTTTATAATTTTTTGTAACATTTTCTAAACGTAAGGTTTTTTTTATCTAATATTTTTTATTTTATTGCAGCTTTATTTAAATTACAAAACATATTTTAATAGTTTTAGTTTTAGTTAAAGGGATAGTTCACTCAAAAATGAATATTCTGTCATTAATTACTCACCCTTATGTTGTTCCAAACCCGTAAGACCTTTATTCATCTTCAGAACACGAAAGATATTTGTGATGAAATCCGATAGCTTTCTGACCCTGCATAGACAGCAACGCAACTACCATGTTCAAGGCCTAGAAAGATAGTAAAGACATTGTTAAAATAGTCCAAGTGGCATTAGTGGTTCAACCTTAATTTCATGAATCTACAAGAATACTTTTTGTGAGCAAAGAAAACAAAAACAATGACTTTATTCAGCCATTTCTTCTAATTAAGGTTGAACCACTGGTGTCACATGAACTATTTAAATGATGTGCTTACTATCTTTCTCGGCCTTGAACGTGGTAGTTACATTCCAGTCTATGCGGGTTAGAAAGCTCTCAGATTTCATATAAAATATTTTAATTTACATTCTGAAGATGAAGGAAGGTCTTACAGGTTTAAAAACAACATGAGAGTGAGTAATTAATGACTGAATTTTCAATTTTGGGTGAACTATCTCTTTCACAGTAACAGCACTGATCCAAAGATGTGTGCCCAAGGCCATATTGGGCCATGATCCAGCTCTGGTTCAAACATCTATTTGATGATGTTATAAACATAAAGTTTAGTTAAATAATACATTACATTAAATTGAATAGGTTTAAAAGTGTAATAAAATATCCGGTTGTCATCCTTATTAGGTGGACTGCTGTATGTGGTTTTTCAAGAGCTGTTTTCCTCTTCAAGCCCGAGCAAGATTTATGGAAACGCTTTTGAGAGGTGCAGATCTCACCCAGAGGTCAGCATATGGTGATTGATTTATTTTAAACTACAAAGATATACAAACCAAATATGTCAAATGGCTGAATAAATTAGGTATTTGCTTTACGTAAAGGTGATTGGAGTTTTCGGAGAGCCCATCAAAGGTTACGGAGAGACCAGTCGGCGTGGAAGAAGACAACAAGTCAGGTAAAATTTCGATTTTCAGTAAATACGAACACCTCTGTTACACCTCACATATGCTAACAAGATTTTTCCTTTAGTCATGTCGAGTACATGAAGGATGGAGTCAAGTACATGCGGCTGAAATTTTACATTGAGGGATCTGAGCCAGGATTACGGGGAACGGTTCATTCTGAATCAAAGGAGGTACTGTATGTCACAACATCACAATAAAAATGACAAATGTTGACAAGTATATGACAAACTGCTTATTCTCTCTGACAGAATCCTGAGACTGGAAAATATGAATTCCGGTATATCTTTGTAGACATAGACACGTATCCCAGGAGGACAATCGTCATTGAAGACAACAGATAAAATAAGTTTTACCAGCGTTATGCTGTATTGGGAATTTCAGTAGCATCAGATCGGATTAAACAAGCTTGAGTTTGTCACGTTTGAATTTTGTTGTGTTGATCTTCCACAAATTAGTCTACAGATTCAATTTGTGATGATCTAGATATTTAGACATGATAGCGCTTGTACTGAAACATCTATTTTGTACAAGGATTTGCATGTTTTTATGATTAAAATCTGTGTTTTGAAATAAAGATCAGCTATAGAATTGATATAGGAAAGCAGTTTTAATCAATGTACTGTATCTGATTTATAGGTTAATAAAGCAATTTGATATCTTTATTGCACATGGTCTGTTCTCTGTTGTTTTTTCTTTGCCTTTTTCATTCCTTTTTTTAATTTAGTAAATGTTTTAAAACAATATTGTAATTCATTGCTATACAGAAGAGGAATAAATGGCAAAAAATAAGCAATTGGTTAAATGACAAATTATCTGCAAAATGTTAATTATTTTACCAAAATAAGATGAATCATACAAAATTCATGTCTTTTTTTTGTCCTAATTTGAATAGGATATTTCACATAGAAGACATTTACATATAGTCCACACGAGAAAACAGCTGAAATTATAAAAATGACCTTGTTCAAAAGTTTACATACACTTACTGTGTTGTTACCTGAATGATCCACAGCTGGGGTTTTTTTTAAGGATAGGATTGTTCTTGAGTTCCTTGTTTGTTCTGGACGGTAAAACTGCCCTTCAGGTTTCACAGATTCTTTGGTTTTTCAGAAATTGAGTGTATTTGAAACCTTTCCAACAATGACTATGATTTTGAGATCCATCTTTTCACACTGAGGACAACTAAGGGACTCATGCAACTATTACAGAAGGTTCAAACGCTCACAGATGCAAAAAACAAAACAAACAAACAAACAAAAAAACGATGCATTGGAGTCAGGGGGTTAAATTAAACGTATTTTGTCTTCTGGGGAACATTTAAGTATCTTCTGTAGGATAATGTACACATCCCCATTCCATTCAAAAGTTTTCACCCCTGTCTTTTAATTCATTGCTTTTCCTTCTGAAGCATCATTGAGCATTTGAACCTTCTATAATAGTTGCATATGAGTCCCTCAGTTGTCCTCAGTGTAAAAAGATGGATCTCAAAGTCATACAGTCAATGTTGGAAAGGGTTCAAATACACAAACATGCTGAAAAACCAAAGAATTTGTGGGACATGAAGGACTTTTCTGAAGAACAGCATGCAGTTAACTGTTCGGGACAAACAGGGGACTCATGAACAACTATCACTAAACAAACACAGCTGTGGATCAACAAAACAGCATAAGAATCAAGTGTATGTAAACTTTTGAACAGGGTCATTTTTACGAATTCAACTATTATTTTCTCTTGTGGACTATATGTAAACGTCTTTTATGTGAAATATCTTATTCAGGTCAGTACTAAATATAAAACATGAATTTTGTATAATTAACATTTAGCAGATTCTGCTAAGTGTATGTAAACTTTTGACTTAAACTGTATATGACTAAATTATCCTATTGACACAATGCCTCAATGACATGAGACTAAAGTAACAAATACTGTACATTAATTTAAAGTTACAAACGCGTCTTGTGTCCGGTAGGTGGCGGTTTATTTCTATTTTTGAACCGTATATCTTCCAGTACAAAACACAGCAGGCGAATATTTATTATGATTATTTAAAATATATAACACATATAAAATGTATAACTACTCTGAGGTCGCTCGCAAGCTCTTTCGTAACATATCTACGATTAACATATAACAACAATAATAATGTTTACGTTTACATCAAAATAATTAAATTGCATCAACAAAATGTCAAATGAACGATGAAAGACTTTTAATTTGACGTTCCCCTCCCATGACTCCACGGAAGTGCAGACGCCTTGCGAGACAACAGAAGAACTACAACAAAAACCCCTCCGTTTGCTCATGGAAAAAACACACAGCCCTCAAGATTTCTCGGAAGCCCTTTGAGGCTCTCAAGTATTACCATTTACTAACAGAGCGAGGAGCCACGCTCGGCCTAAAGGCAGGCAGCGAAGCCAAACTGCGGGGGAAAATTCACCCAGGTGTCGGTGTTTTTGTAATTTATGAAGGTAAACATATTTTGTAGCCCGTTAGCAAAGCGACTTCCTCTCGTGTCTATGAGGAGCAGATGCTTCGTTAGCTGTCTAAAGCTGGATTATAACGCGACATAAAACGCGTTTACGAGGTGAGCTGTTTTTGTTGTTAAAGTTATTAATATTCTATAACTAAAAATGTCCGAATGTAAGCGTTCAAACTGTTCGTGTGTTCCCGTGTTTGTTTGTTTATATAGGTGAACGAACGTTAAGAGTGCGCTTGTGAGCGTTTATTTTCAGGTTTCTGTTTATATAACAGTAACCCAACCCTGTTTGCCACACAATAGATTTAAAATAAAGTGTTTTGAATGTTTCCACTGTGACTGTAAGAGTCTAAGCTGCTTTAAAGATGAGATCAGTTGACAGTTTGAGTGATTATTCATATGTGGGATGGGTGATTATTATAATTATGAGTAAATCAAGATTGCCTAGGTCTCGAATTGACATTTTCCTTTGCAGATCTTGCCAAAGTCTGTTATTGGTTTTTATTTCAGTTTGACAGCTTGGAAGCTGATTATGGTAATTGATACCAACTGGTGAGAAGAAGCATGGAGCTCTATTGGTACATGTAAGTTTTGATGGTTTAAACATTGATTTTGTTTATTTCACTTTATATGGCATGTATTATGCAACGTGAGGTAATCATATAAAGTTATGCTTGTGACTTTAAGACTTTGAACTTGTTCTTTATCTTCTTTTAGAGTTGTCATAATATTTATTATGATTAAGATCTTCTTCTACATCTGCTGGTATCGCTCAAGGCAAAGACAGCTGGCAGCGTACCTCAGCAATCCCCGAAACGCTCAGATTGTGATAGTTGGAGGACGAGCGTACCTGCACCAGATCTGCGAGAGACAAAATGTGAGTAAAGTTTGGCCCAATCAGATGCTTTCATTTCAAGGTGTGGTCGGCTTAGCTGTGCGTAAGCCATGCTGATATAATCTCTGTTTGGAAACATGACATAGTTTAGCTTCCTCTGTGCAGTACAGTGTGGGTCTCATGAACTCATTGTACATTCAGCCAGACAATAACTGTAGTTTGTTATAGTATCTTGTATTGACTTAAAAAAGGATTTCACGGAAGATTTGACTAGGTGAATGGCAGAGAGACTGATAAAAGCTGATAGACAAATCTTTTTCCTTTTGATTAAGCACTTGTAAGGGGAAAAGGATGTTGTGATTAAGCAAAATGTATTTAAATACACTTTTTTTTAACCTTCATCACTGTACAGTCGGAATAGACACACTTAGATTACACAAAAATAAATATTAGTTTGTCTTAGTCACTTTTATTCTTTTTTAAGTTTTGAGTTTTGAATGGGAAATGTCATCAAATAAATGTAAATATTTGGCATGATATATTAGGAATGATAAAGCCCAAAAAGGAAAGAAGAAAAGCTCAGTTACTTTAATTTTAACATATTTTATATGTTACACTATCTTCAAAAGTTTAGGGTCTGTAAAATTAGCTTTTTTTTTTTTTAAAGAAATTAATACTTTTATTCAGCAAGGACATATTAAATTGATCAAAAGTGACAGTAAAGACATTTATAATGCTACAAAATCTTTTGAACAAAGATCAAGTATACAGTATGTATATGTGTATGTATATATATATATATATATATACAGTACTGAACAGTAAGATTTTAAATGTTTTTAAAGAAGTCTCTTCTGCTCACCAAGCCTACATTTATTTGATCTATTTGTTGAAGTATAGTAAAAATAGTACAATTTTGACATTTTTACTATTTAAAATAACTGTTTTCTATTTGAATATATTTTAAAATGTAATTTAAAAATGAAATTCCTGTGATTTTAAAGCTGAACTTTTTAGCATCATTAATCCAGTCACATGATCCTTCAGAAATCATTCAAATATTTAATTTGCTACTCAAAAAAACATTCTTTATTAAAAAAAAAAAAAAAAAAAAAAAAAAACATTATTATTATTATTATTATTATTATTATTATGGTATGTTGTTATTATTATAAACAACCAAGCAAATTTTTTTTCAGGTTTCTTTGATGAATGAAGAGTTCAGAAGAACAGCATTTATCTAAAATAAGTTACCAAAAGCTTTTTATTTTCAGATAAATGCTGATTATTAAATCTTTCTATTTATCAAAGAATTCAGAAAAATGTACCCAACTGTTTTAAATATTGATGATGATAATAATAGTAATAAAAATATTGAATAGCATATCAGCATATTAGAATGATTTCTAAAGGATCATGTGACACTGAAGACTGAAGTAACAATGCTGAAAATTTAGCTTTGATCACTGGAATAAATTACATTTTAAAATCTATTTAAATTGAAAGCATTTATTTTAAATAAAATGGAAAAAAATATTTATTTTTGCTGTATATTGGATCAAATAAATGCATGCTTGGGTGAGCAGAAGAGACTTAAAAAAAAAAAATTACTGTTCACAAACTTTTGACTGGTAGTGCACAAAATATTTGTTTAATTATTTGTATTTTAACTTTTTTTTTTTTTGCCAAACTTTTGACTGGTAGTGTATATCTTTAGCACAAAATTCTGCATAATATAATGATTTCTAATGGATCGTGTGACACTGAAGACCATAGTAATCACAGGAATAGTAAGAATTAATTTAAAATATATATTTTTTTATTGTAATACTATTTATTACTGAATGTTTGAACAAAGAATTCTAAGTTTTTTCAGATAAAAAAAAAAAATTGGCAACTCTTTACAAAAAGGTTAATTAGTTATCATTAGCTAACTACATTAGGTAACATAAACTAAGAAAGAACAATACTTCGACAGCTCTTATTAATCTTGGGTAATGTTTCAAAATTAACTAATGCTTTATGAAAATCTAAAGTTGTGTTTGTTGACATTAGTTAATGTACTGTTAACTAACATGAGCAAACAATAAACAACTGTCTTTTTATTAACTAACATTAACAAAGATTAATAAATAGCGTAATGTATTGTTCATTGTTCATTCAAATTAGTTGTGTGTTACAAATCTTTCCAAGTTTAAAAACCTGTTTTAGTGGAGATTCAATCTGTGGCCCTTTACTGAATTAGGACAGATAACTTTTACACTACTAATGTGGTGTAGTGATGCATTTATGAAGGTGACTTGAGTGATTTGGACCCCGTTGACACCTTTCTATTTAACACTGTCTACTTGTGATCGGCTCACCCAAAATAGCTTCTAAATAGGGGAACCTTTAAAGTCTCTTAACACAGGAAATTTGCATCGCTGGTTTCAGTTTAGTCGCTTCTCAAACTGAATGAAAGTCTGCATTCAGTGGAAATTTAGCAATTGTTGTTTTCAGTGCAAGTACATGTTCTGTCTGTGTCATTCACCTACAGGGAAGGTTTTGGTAAACTTCCACTTTTACTGTTTCACAACAGCATTTTTGACCTTGGTGCTCTGCAAATTTTTTTTTGACTCGCCATGTAAAACGTTTCACCCTCGAAGCTCAAAGCTACAACATAGAGCTGTTAAACCAAACCGAGGGCAGGAGTGTCAGTTCTCGTGCGCGTGTGATCCGCACAGGCCACTAAAATGCGCGAGCTCTTCTGTTTTAGAGAATCGTTTCTCTTGTTGGTGCTTAGCACTTGTCAAAACTAACCGGTGACTGTGAAAAAGCCTGAAGAAGCGGACTTGATGGAACAAGAGCGGGGCCCAGAGATGAGGGCCGTGACAGTGCTGACAAAACCGTTTAGGAATGTTATTGTTTTTTTTGGCTAAAGCGCATTCACTCTTACAGTCAAGTTGCGCTATCTGTGACTCTATTATAAATGGAATTTCTTTGAAAATGTTCTTTCTAAAGTGTTTTGGAGCTGCTTTTTAGATTCAGAAATGCTCTTTGTTTCTAAAAGAAAGCATCTGGAAGCAATTTGGAGCTCAAGTATTGAAGACTATATCAAGCCAAAGCTTTGCTATTCAAGTAGGGTTGCTATTTTAATATTTCACCGAATATTTCAGATAAAAATAGACTACCATCTGTTTTTACTATACATTTGTTAGCCCACCATATTCATGCAAACTGAATTTTTATAGGATGTATGCCTAGTGTTTTAGATTATGCAGGAATTTAACTGTAGTTTCTTCAGAAGTGGAGAGAACGATATATATCCCTATTTTTAGAAACTCTAGCTGCCTGTAGCTCCCCACACAGGAAATGCTCTCAATTAGACAACAAACAGTTTAGAGAGATGATACACTTTTGGCCTGTTTGCACATTCACTTACCAGTAGTTGGTTTGTCATTCATACAGTAGTTTTATAATGCATTTTTCCTTATGAGGTTATAAAGGGAGTTGCGGCATGCTGATTTATTACTATTTGTTTAATGCAAAACAAACCGCATTGTTGAGCATGTTCAAAAAGGGAAATACCACACCATTAAGATCCAACCTAGAAGATGACCTTCTCTATAAGCAAAGCTGCATATGACACGCAATAAGTGTCTCATATCCTTACTGAAACTGAGATAATGTGTTTTCCAGCAAAACTGAGACGCCAAGGCCTTGTAAGTACGGTAATAAACAAGTATGTAGGCTTGGGCAAGTGATTGCGTAATTCTGCAATTAAATACCAAGCATCGACCAGATCTGGTTTCACTGCCACATGTATTTAAAGTTGTCTTTTCCACAAGAAGTCTACCTCAGAAGCTTGTTGTGTGTAGTGTGTTTGATTCCCGTCTGATTGTGGGTGTTTAACTCCCACTGCTGCTCTGCTCCACAGACATCAATCTGGCCCAGTTGGTACGGAGTTCAGGACGACGGCTCGGTGGGCGAACCCTCCGCCTCTCTTCCACCATCATCCTCGCTTTCTCATCTGGACATGCCTCCTCCATATGAGGCAGTGTCTGGAGGTAAGACTGACTCACTACACGGGTGCACCCCAGTCTGCACCGGGGCAGATTGATAAGCTTTTACTGGAATTTTTTAAAAGTTACCGGGAACACTTAACAATTTTTTTTTTTTTAAGAGACCATACATGCCACAGTTTTGAGGACTGACATTTTACAATTTCAAAAATGTATTAAATGAGGAACTTTAGGCTATGTATTTTGCGTTTTATTAATTTTTCTCTCAGGAATGTTTCAGAGCATATTGTGGTGTTGTTTGTTGAGGAAACATAAAAGACAAATAGTGATTTAATAGAGAAAATGAATAGTATTTTTAAAAAATAACAATATTTTTGGCAAATATATAGGTTAATAACCTAATAATAGTATTTTGAAGAAATTTTAAAATCATATATAAGATGTATATGTTACATTTTTAATATCTTTCTTTGCTAAATTATAATGTGTATATATACAGTACAGTAATGTGCAAAAGTCTTAGGCCATTAGTATTTTCACCAAAAAAAAAAGGTTTCAAAGATTTAGTTCACTTCCAGAACAAAAATTTACAGATAATGTACTCACCCCCTTGTAGTGTTAATTTCGTCAGACGAGACGAGACGAAATATGTTCGTCAACGACCTTTTTTTTCATGACTAAGACGAGACGATGACAAGACTGCACCACTGTCCAAAAACGCTGACTAAGACTAAATTAACATGCATTATTGTTGACGAAAAAAGACGAGACGAAAATGTTTTGCATAAAATAAAAACTAAGATAAAATCTCTCTTAATTTTCGTCTACAATCGTCTCTGCTTTTTCATCAGCTGTTACGGCTTTAAAATATTCAAACTGCGCTTTGGCGCGCTGGCTGGCGCTGAGCCAGAGACGGACGAGCTCTGCTCTTGTCATATAATCACAACTATGCAGTGTTTTTAACCACATAACGCTTATTTTAGGTTTCAGACATTTAAATACACATAAGTAATAGTAAAAGGAGACATTTAGAGTTTGTAAAATACACACATAGGTCTATGGAAGCAGCAAATAACAATCTATTCAAATATAATTTGCTGATGTGTTTTATTTATATCACATACACATAGGCTTAGTAACTAAAAAGTTCACTCTATTCCTCTTCTAGTTCACCAGCCACTTACTTGCATGTATTTCGGGAGAAACGGATGAATGTATATGTGCTGTAAATACAGCTGACAGGACTCTCTGAACAGCAGCGCGAACAAACATGGCCGCGCCCATCTCACGTTACAGATTACGATCCAGATCATTTATATAGGGTTTTAAACGACGAAACATACTAATTCACACATATTTGTGAATCGGAATATTAGATAGTTCAAGGCATGGTAAGCAAGTGTGTGAGTATTCTGGATAAAAAAGGAAAAACGAAATAAAAGCGATCTATCTGTCATACAGTGTTATTGTGTCTGTGTTGTGTCACGTGACAAGCTTGATGCGTCGCCATGGAAACAATAAGGAGGAACGTTCTAAAATAACGGTCGCTTAAAAAAAAAACTCACTCTCAGGGGTCCGCTGGAATATTTTAAACTCACCACTGAAAGGGTTAATCATTTGTGAATGTGTCTCCTAAATCAGAAATTGAAAACCAGACACGTTTAACATTTGCATTCAACAAAAATCATTCAACGAGTGTATTTTGTCAGGTAATTATGACATTTAACCAATGTTTGAGATATGTGAAACACTTATTTTTACTGAAATGTGTATCAGTAATAATCTCACTAATAATGTGTTATTTTAAAAAAAGACTACAATTTTTTTGACTAAACCTAGACTAAAATATATTGAGTTCTTTTTTGACTAAAACTAGACTAAAATTAAAAGACTTTTAGTCGACTAAAACTTGACTAAGATACCTTGAGTTTTCTTTTGACTAAAACTAGACTAAAATGACGAGACTTTTAGTCGACTAAAACTTGACTAACAAAAAAAGATATGTGAATGACTAAATATGACTAAAACTAACAAGGACATTTGGCACAAGACTAAGACTAAGACTAAATTAAAAATAGGTGACGAAATTAACACTACCCCCTTGTCATCCAAGATGTCCATGTCTTTTTTTCTTCAGTTGTAAAGAAAATGTTTTTTGAGAAAAACATTTCAGGAATTTTCTCCATATAGTGGACTTCTATGGTGCCCCCGAATTTGAACTTTCAAAATGCAGTTTAAATGCAGCTTCAAAGGGCTCTAAACAATCCCAGCCGAGGAATAAGGGTCTTATCTAGCGAAAGGATCAGATATTTTCTCAAAAAATTAAAATGTATATAGTTTTTAACCTCAAATGCTCATCTTGAGCATTGAGCATGCCTTCAAAATCGTCCTACATCACTGAAATTTACCTTTTTTTGTAAAGGGCATTTGATCTTCTTTGCACGTTCACTTTGTAAACACTAGGTCAGTACTTCTGAAGCGATGGGAGTTTTTTGGCATACTCTAACCGTATTGAACCAGACGCATGTGCATCTCAGAGATAGACAGGATGAGCATTTGTGGTTAAAAAGTGTATAAATATTAATTTATTAAGAAAATGACAGATCATTTCTCTAGATGAGACACTTGTTCCTCGGCTGGGATCATATAGAGCCCTTTGAAGTTGCAAATTAACTGCATTTTGGAAGTTCAAACTTGCAGGCACCATAGAAGTCCACTATATAGAGAAAATTCCTGAAGTGTTTACCTCAAAAAAACTTAATTTCTTTACAAATGAAGAAAAAAGACATGAACAAGGGGGTGAGTAAATTATCTGTGAGTTTTTGTTCTGGAAGTGTAGAATCCTAATGAACTAAAAATGCTGTGTAATGCGGAATATTATCAAAAATGTCATAAATTTACAAAAAAAAAAAAAAAAATCCCATTATTTACTCAACCTCAAGCCGTCCTAAGTGTTTTATGACTTTCTTCGTTCAGATGAATACAGTCAGAGTTATATTAAAAATGTCCTGGTTCTTCAGAGCTTTATTATGGCAACGGCCCAAACAAGTCCATCTATCCATCATAAAAAGTGCACCACATGGCTCTGGGGGTTAGGTAAGGCCTTCTGAAGTAAATTGATGCGTTTATGTAAGAAAAATATCCATATTTAAAACTTTATAAACCGTAATATTATACGGTGTACATGAGAGAGTGGCATTCCAGTGGATAATGTACGCATAGTTTAAGCCCTAGTTTTAAATATGGATAATTTTCCAGCACTCACATCGATTCACTTTAGAAGGCCTTTATTAACCCATCAGGAGCCGAGTGGAGCACTGAAAGAGCCAGGGCATTTTTTTAATATAACTCTGACTGTATTTGTTTGAAAGAAGAAAGTCATATACGCCAAGGATGGCTTGAGGTTGAGTACATCATAGGGAAATTTTAGTTTCTGGGTGAGCTATTCTTTTAACTAAATCAGATCGTCATTTTGTGTGACCACCCATTGCATAAAAACGCTTTTGTCTTAAGTACACTTGTGCATAGTTTTTCAGGTAGCTTTGCAGGTAGGTTTCTTGAAGCGTCTTTAGAGCTTCAGTTCTTCTGGATTTTGTCTGTCTCAGTTTTATATAGTTCGATTAAAACTCTGGTGTGACTGGTCTGTTAGTGTGGTTCTTTTGAGTATGTGTAAACGCTGCCATCAGAACCCTGGTGCGCACCAAACAAACAGGCAGAGACTGCTAAAAATAATGGTTCCCTGTCCGCTTTCAAACAAACTCTGGTGCGATTCGAAAGAAATATGAATGCGGCACAGACCAAATACTTCTAAACAAACCGAAAACAGGAAGTAATGACAAGATGCGATGCTATGCGACATGATTTCACGAAGGGAACACGCTGTGTATCCAAAACAAAATGAGCAGAGGGCAAACGTGGAGAAACGAGCAAGAGCCTTTTATGAGCTCTTTGTGAGTTCACAGTTGCTGAAAATAATATCATATACACGCAATAATGATGGCAGTGTATGTCATACACCCGTAGCACTGCTTTAAGTTGTACACACCTTTTCCTTTTGTTTGGATTGTTCAGTGAGTTCTGTCACAAAATATACGTTACTCAACCCGGCCAATCAGGTTGTGAACATATCACTATGCCTTTAGGTTCGCTGGCTAAAATGCCAGTGAGAGTGCTAAGCGGACAAGGATCAAATGTTTAATTTTCCTATTTGGTCAGGACCAAATGAACCAAACGAACTGAACTACAAGTGTGAACACTCCTTAATTCTTCATGTCATTCCAGAAGACTCTATGGGTGTGTTTACACTTGTAGTTCGGTTCAATTGCTTCGTTTGGTCTGGACCAAAAAGGAAAATTATACATTTGGTCCTGTCCGCTTAGCGTTCACACTGGCATTTTTTTACAGCAAACCTAAAGGCATATTGATATGTTTAAAACCTGATTGGTCAGGTTGAGTGACGTATATTCCATGACTGACTTCACGAAAAAACAAAAGCACCTTTTTCAAACAAAAGGAAAAGGTGCTTTTGACTTAAAGGAGTAGTTCACTTTCAGAACAAAAATGTACAGATAATGTACTCACCTCCTTGTCATCCAAAATGTTCATGTCTTTCTTTCTTCAGTCGTAAAGAAATTATGTTTTTTGAGGAAAACATTTCAGGATTTCTCTCTATATAATGGACTTCTATGGTGCCCCGAGTTTGAACTTCCAAAATGATCCCAGCCGAGGAAGAAGGGTCTTATCTAGTGAAACGATCAGTTATTTTCTAAAAACATTTACAATTTATATACTTTTTAATCTCTAAACAGAATACACACAGAGCTAGACAAGATGAGCATTTGAGGTTAAAAAGTATACAAATTGTAATTTTTTTTTTAGAAAATAACCAATCGTTTTGCTAGATAAGACCTTTTTTTTCCTCGGCTGTGATCGTTTAGAGCTCTTTGAAGCTGCATTTTGGAAGTTCAAACTCTGGGGCACCATAGAAGTCCATTATATAGAGAGAAATCCTGAAACATAATTTCCTTAGGACTGAAGAAAGAAAGATATGAACATCTTGGATGACAAGGGGGTGAGTACATTATCTGTAAATTTTTGTTCTGAAAGTGAACTACTCCTTCAAAGCAGCCACTTTAAGTCAAATACACTAAATGCTGTCTGATGGACTCACTTGTTACGTGTATGTGATTTTATTTTCACCACCATAAAAGGCACTTTACCTCCTCGTTGCTCCACATTTGCCCTAACAGAGCAATCGCACCAGAATTCGTTTTAATCGAACCAAACATGGCAAGTGTGAACACATCCTATAATGGTGAGATAATCGGATCGCTGTATGGAGCATTGGCTGTTGTCAGACTCCTTGTGTATACAAAAATCTTACTGAATTATTACAGTTAATGGCAAAATAAATGTTTGGAATATAAACATAACATAAACTGATATTTCCTACTGCCACACTACAGCAAAAGATAGAAATAACCATTTTGTTGTTGGTGGAAATATATTAATGGTCTAAGAGTTTGGCACAGTACTGTGTGTTTGTCTTTGATTCTTAGATATATTCCTTACACACCAAACAGCAGATTTTATTTGCTAGGTCAAAGGCTAAGCCTTAATGAAACCATTCTGTGAAAACCATTTGTTATTTAGTTATGTTTTTTTGCTCAATGGAGTGTTGCGAAAAAGTTAACCATAAACCAAAACGTAGGAATTTGTCTGCTAATCATTTTCTAGTTGGGCATGATTTGTGTTTGCTTTATTTTTAGCTCTCTGTGTATACGCAAATCCTGATACTGTTTGCAGCATACATGTACACTGTATCGCACTTAAACTCATCTGTGAAAGTGCTTTTCCAAGTAATCGTTCAGAGCGCAGGTGGAATGTAAATGATTACATGTATATTAAACTATGAGCTTGTGTGTCACAGTCTTAGTTCATAACTAAAACATCCATGAGAAGCTTAGTACAGTAATGCTAGATATGTTTACAAGTAAATCGGCGAGAATATATACATATATGGTATGGTGAGGAGACTCAAATCTCAAGGGTTATATTAACAGAAAATACTTCATGTCTCTTAATTTGAGAAACAGCATCTCAGTCACATTACATCTCTAGGGAAAGTCTCGTGCTTTCACCCACTCTGCTGCTCTGTAAATGGTTAACCGGGACTATTTTATGACAAGAGGGAACAACAGTTGGAGAGTGGGCCTGGGGACATCAGCCATCCCAAATTAGACCAATGCCTCTTAATTGGCAGGTTTCATAACTGACACGCTGAGAAGGACGTTTATGCACACCAGCTGCCTGATATTGACATTAAAAAATCCAAAAGGTTAAAATGAATTTGGCAATCGAAATTCTGTTCTTCGGGTTTACTTCAGTTCAGTTTCTATGCTGAGGCTGATTGTTCATTCAACGGCAGAGAAGCAAATCTTCTGGTGCTTGTGTGGATTGGCAGCAGACGGCAGATTCTGGCTCTCGGCTCTATTCTCCTGTATCTGTCTTTCGCATTTCCCCCCTTTTTGTTTTCCATTTGTGCTCTCGTCATCTCTAACAATGTCTTATGAGTTTATGAACAGCAGATTTTACCAAGTAGATCTGTGTCTAAAAGAATCCCAATAACCAGACGTGGGGTTGAAGATGCAACACATGCATGCATATACTGTGTTTCCTTTGACCTAGAAGGGTGAAAGATAATATCTTCAGTGCAGGATGTGGTTTTTGTCAACCTTCAATGCCACATCATTCAGCATTTTCAACGTTTCTTGATATTTGAGTGAGGTGCCGATGGAAAACCCCCATTTTCCCCAAAAGCTTTGTGTAGTTTGTCACCTGTTCAGTGGAAAATTTTGGCAGCATTTGCATTTGTTTGCCGTTTAAGACCAAATGAGGCATTTATGGCTTGCAGTTGCTTGCAGCTTGAAACAGGAAATTATGTAATTTTTTTTTAAGAATGGCCTTGCTATTTAGCTTGCATGCTAAATTGTTGAGTCATTGGAAGGTTTAGTTTTGCAGATGGTAGCTAAAGGTCTGTGGCAAGCATTAGTGGTGTTATTCTCTTCTGTTTTTAATAATCTAGTTGTATTTGTAGTCAATAAAAGTTTATTTGTTCTATGGAAGCCTGTTTCCACCACTGATTAAAAAAATAAAAGGTAATAAAAGACTTTTTATCTCACAATTCTGACTTTTTTCTTAGAATTGCATGATACAAACTAGCAATTGTGACTTTTTTTCTCAGAATTGTGAGTTATGAAGTCAAAATTGTGAGATATAAACTCGTAATTCTGAGAACATATCAGTCGCACTTTATAACTTTCAAAAAAGTCCGATTTGTGAGTTTTTTCCTCACAGTTCTGACTTAATTTCTCGCAGTTGTGAGTCTATATCGCACAATTCTGAGAAAAAGTCAGAATTGTGAATTTTTTCTCACAATTCTTAGAAAAAAAACGATTGAGTTTTTCTTGCAATTCTGACTATTTTTCGCAATTGAGTCTATCACAATTCTGAGAAAAAGTAAATTGTAAGTTTTCTTGCAGTTCTGACTTTCTCGCAATTGTGAATTTATATCACACAATTCTGAGAAAAAAAGTCAGATTTGTGAGTTTTTATCTCGCAATTCTGACTTTATTTTTTACAATTGTTAGTTTGTATTGCACAATTCTGAGAAAAAAGTCAGTATTGTCTTTTTCTCGCAGTTTTAACTATTTCTCAATATTAAATTTATATCACACAATTCTGAGAAAAAAAAAGTCAGATTTGTGATGTTTTATCTCGCAATTCTGACTTTATTTTTCTCAACTGTGAGTTTATATTACGCAATTCCGTCAGTATTTTGAGTTTTTCTTGCAGTTCTGACTATTTCTTGTAATTATGAGTTTATATCACTCAATTCTGAGGAAATAAAGTCCGTATTGTGAGTTTTTATCGCAATTCTGACTTAATTTCTCACAATTGTCAGTTTATATCACATTCTGAGGAAAAAAAGTCAGAAATATGAGATTTCCCTGTTATTCTGGCTTTCTTGCAATTGCGTTTATATCACTCAATTCTGGGAAAAAAAAAGACTGAATTGTGAGTTTTTCTAGCTGTTCTGACCGTTTCTTGCAATTGAGACTATTACGCAATTCAGAGAGAAAAAGTCAGAATTGTGGGTTTTTCTCTGACTTAATTTCTCACAGTTGTGAGTTTATATCACGCAATTCTGAGAAAGTAAATTGAGTTTTTCTTGCAGTTCTGGCTTTCTCGCAATTGTGAATTTATATCACACAAGAAGTCAGATTTGTTTTTTATCTTGAGTTTTTATCTCGCAATTCTGACTTTATTTTTCACAATTGTTAGTTTATGTAGCACAATTTCGAGAAAAAAGTCAATATTGTTTTTCTCGCCGTTCTGACTATTTCTCGCAATTGGGAGTTTATATCACGCAATTCTAAAAAAAAAAAAAGTCAGATTTGTGAGTTTTTATCTCACAGTTCTGACTTTATTTTTCACAATTGTTAGTTTATATTACGCGATTCCAAGGAAAGTCAATTGTGAGTTTTTAACTTGCAATTCTGACTTTATTTTTCTTAATTTGTTCATATAACGCAATTCTGAGACAAAAAGTCTCGCAACTGAGTTTATATCATGCAATTCTGAGGGAAAAAAGACAGAACTATGAGATTTCCTTGCAATTCTGACTTGTTTTGCAATTGAGTTTGTCATGAAATTCTAAGAAAAAAGTCAGAATTGTGAGGTTTTTCCTCACAGTTCTGTTTCTTGCAATTGAGGTTTTATCACTCAATTCTGAAAAAAGTCAGAATTGTGAGTTTTTCTTGCAATTTTGAGGAAAAAAGTCATAATTGTGAGAAAAAAAATTCTATAGTGTTCTCATTATCACAGGATTTTTACAGTGAATTTCTGGCAACACAGCTGACCGTTTTTTTTTTTTTTTTTATTAAAAATATAACATATTTTACAGTGGGGAAAACATTTTTAGTTTTTAAGTAGGGTTTCTTTGCTATTTCAAACCTTTTGAATGACCTTTGTACTCTCCTGTTTGTTTTGTGCAGCAAATGACCTGAAGCCTCCACCATACAGTGAGTACGCTCAAAACGACGACACGGACGCATCCCTGAGCATCGCCATCCCGGACGGCAACGATTCCAGTGGAATCAGCGATGCCCCGCCCCCTTACACGCCCAGCATCACGTCTCCAGCAACTCAGCAAGTAGATAGCCACAGTCAATCACAGCCGGAGGGAAGGTCAAGTTAGACTAGACTTCTCTCATTATAGAAACACAACAAGGGCTAAGCAACAGCTTTAGCCCCTCTAGGTCTTGTTTTTCCATCTGGACTTATTTTCTTCTCAAGCAAATTATACAAAGAAAAAAAAGATTTCACATTGGCGGTGGATCTTGCTCATTCTCTTGACATGAGAGAATTTGGATAGTGCACAGTATGCAGTATAAAGAATGAGACTGGCCTGATGCCATCTCCTGGCAGAGTCGAGCACTGCTCTGCCCACGCTGGTGTACCGGTGCTTTCAGTTCACCCATGCCTTATGCTCATTTCCTCCAGCAACACCACAGCGCATAGCCATACGATAGGCGCAGCCATTGCGATATTTTAAACATTCACATTCACCGACATTTCTTTGCAGTAGTGTTGCGAATTAATGCCATGATCACGTGTGGCTGCTTGAGGAACTGTAAATAGGCCAGTGGGTTGATTGGTGCCAAGCGGCAAGCACGTTTCGCTTAGACAATGTTGTCGACACATTTCTTTCTTTCTTATTTTTCTCTCTAAAGTCCCAAAGGGAGAGGTTAAAGGGATAGTTCACATAAAATTAAAGAAATAGCTCAGCCAAAAATGAGATTTTGCTAACAATGTACTCACCCTTAAGCCATTTGAGAAGTAGATGAGTTTGTTTCTTAAGTGGAACAGATTTGGAGAAATAGCATTACGTCGCTTGCACACCAATGAAGTGAATGGGTGCCGTCACTTTTTCTTGCAGTTGAGAGTTTATATCACACTATTCAGAATTGCGAGTTTGTCTCATTCCGATTTGAGGAAAAAGTCGGATTTGTGAGTTTTTCTTGACTTTATTTTATTTCCTGCACTTCTATTTCTTGCAATTGAGTTTATTTTTGAGAAAGTCAGTGTGAGTTTATATCTCACAATTCTGACTTTATGACTCACAATTGCAAGTTTAGTTCACAAAAATTTATTTAAGTTTATTCCACGCAATTCTGAGGAAAAAAATGCCAGAATTGTGAGTTTATATCTCACAATTCTGACTTTATAACTCGCAATTGCAAGTTTAATTTACAATAATTCAATTAGGTTTATTCCATGCAATTCTAAGGAAGAAAAGCCAGAATTGTGAGTTTTTCTCGCAATTCTGACTTTATTTCTTGCAATTGAGTTTATATTACAATTCCAATTTGTCTCACGCAGTTTTGACAAAAATGTCAGATTTTTTGGAAAGGAAAGGACGTGACATGATCAATTTTTACGTTTTTCTCGCAGTTTTGACTTGATTTTCTTGAAATTGTAAGTTTATAACATGCAATTATGAGAAAAAAAGTCAGAATTGTGAGTTGCACATTGCACATTTATATCTCGCAATTCTGACCAATGGAGTGAATGGGTGCAGAATTAGAGTCCAAACAGCTGATAAAAACATCACAATCATGTACAAGTAATTCGCACAACTAGTCTATCAATCCTCTATCCGTAATGTTGCGTTCTTCAGTGAAACTGTTGTCTGTTTGAGAAATACGCAGAGATCAAGCACCGTTTACATGCAAAGACAATTCTAAACAAATATTGTGACATTTTTATCAACTGTTTAGACTTGCATTCTGACGGCACCCATTCACTCCATTAGTAAGCGTCTCTAAGTTCTCTAAATCTGTTCCGATTGAGAAACAAACTCAACATCAAGGAAGTCCTCAGGGTGAATACATTTTCAGCAAATTTTCGTTTTCAGGTGAACTGTTCCTTTAATATTCTGTCATCATTTACTCATCCATGTCAATTCAAACCTGGGACCTTTTTCCCATGTAAATGAGCAGCAATGTTTGGTTACTAATAGTGTGTCTTTCAGATTGACATGAGGGTGAGTAAATGACAAAATGTCTTTTTACAGTATAGAGGTCTAGCCTCAGGTTTATTTATAACCTCAGTCTATATGTGATGACAATTAAAAAAAAGAAAAACTTTTGCCCTGAAGCACTTTTAATGTGTTGTAATTGCCTTAATTCCTTCTGTTGGTAAGTGTCCAATATTCCCGAATCAACCAGAGCCGGTGTGGATAGTATGTGACTAATGGTTATGACTTGTGTAAATGTGCGCAGTCCTACTCTGTGTTGTATTGCTTATCAGGTTAACTGTAATACACTGATGCATTTGAAATCACGGTGCCCTTATTAACAATTTCCGCTAACCGAAATAGACCTGTGTGTGTGTGTCTGTGTGTGTGTCTGTGTGTGTGTGTGTGTGTGTGTGTGTGTGTGTGTGTGTGTGTGTGTGTGTGTGTGTGTGTGTGTGAGTATGTGTGTGTTAAAGCATACATTAAGTGTGTGATGAATTCAAAACAGAACTTCCTCATAAAAGTGTTTATGTGCTTTGGTGAGCGCATGAAGTCATCTCTGTGCAATTGTCGATATATCAGGTTCACATAATGGGATCAATTTTTTGTATTAAAAAAAGTCCACATGAAAGGATGTGATCAGTGTGTGCTTTTAGAATATGTGTGTGTTGTTCTGTTCCCTCCCCCCCAGATTGCCCCGGTCCTTCACTATATAATTTCATTTAATCATAATTTGATTTAAAATGCTAATCCTGCAACATATATTATCTCATTTAAACTGAAGTACTGTATATGCTATTTTTGTATTTATGGAAAAACCCTTTGAATCTCTTTCAAAAATAAAAATCGGTGAAATGTGTCTTGTTTGAAAAACAGCATTTTTCTTCAACAAACTTAATGGGCAAGCTTCATACTTGTTGATCAGTTTTGATATGCGGAGTTGATCTAAAAAAAAGTAAATAAAAAAATATATTTTATAAATTAAAATATTTTATGTTTTAAAGAAGTCTTTTCTCACCAAGGCTGCAATTACTTCATCAGAAACAAATCAGTAAAAAAAAAATGTAATTTTGTGAAATATTATTACAATGTTTCTATTTTAAAAAGTTTCATTTTGTAATTTTCAAAAAACATTATTCAGTCTTCAGTGTCACGTGATACTTCAGAAATTATTATAATATGCTGATTTACTGCATACTGCAACATTTCTTACCCAGCTGGTTAGTATTTTTATCATTTATAATATATCTTTTTTTAGGATCCTTTGATAAAGAACAGCATTTATATTAATGAAAATATTTTGTATTATAAATGTATATTGTACATTTTGATCAATTTAATGCATCCTTAAATATAAAAGATAAATAAAAGTTTTAATTTGCAAGGGAAAAAATCTGGAAATGACAATTAAAAATTGCATATTTAGAATGCTATGAAATCAGTCTCTATTCCCTTTGTTTTCATTTTCATGGAATCATTTTTTTCTGTTTTAATTTTTCTCTTCAAGTTAAGACATTTTGATCAGAAATCATGTTTTAGTAATTGAAATCATGAAACAATTTAAGAAAAGTTTAAGAAACATTACACAAGACCATATGAATTACTTTTTTCCCCAAATTCTGTGCATTTCAATTGTCTGGATGAAATTTTTTAATAATTTCAATAAATGTTAATAATCAAAAGCATCTCTAAATAATTGATTTTATTAAAAAAAAAAATATATATATATATATATATATATATATATATATATATATATATATATATATAT
>NC_133384.1:17235443-17280443 GCF_049309525.1 Garra rufa
TTTGGTTTTTCATAAAGTGTTTTTTTCAGACTAGTGGAAAGAAAACAGCGCATATTTCATTAAATAATGCCTCATTTGCATATTTAAACCAACATTTTAAAAACCTTCTAATACAAAAAATATTTGTGATTACCAATGTTATCAATATACCGGGTAAGTAAGATAAAAACTATTAGTTAAATTTTGACTCTATTTACCTGCAGTGCCTTGCCTTAAACCAAACATTTTGGCGGGTTGCTGCGAAGGTCTATACGTTTGTTTGTATATGATATGACGATAGTTTTTCTCAAAAAAGACGGTGAAATGCTAATTTAAGTGACTCATAGAGTAGTTCTAGAGATTGTTTGTGTGTTTATGTACTTGTATATGGAGGCAGCAAACAAACAAACAAACACGCGCGTGAGCTCCTTTTATTCACACAGAAAACCGCGTAACGTAACTGTGGAGAATTAATGTTTAAATAGCGTTTTTCCGGCTTAATATTCACAGGCACTGCTCCACATCGCGTTTTAATGTAAGTGTACTGACATATTTTTGATTAATTCACTCAAAGTTTGACCGTCCGTGAAATTCCGCATTATACAGTAACGTTGACTACATTTTTATGACTGCATTCTGCGATTCCATCCATATACAGTACAGTACAGTGAACATAAAGTCCAGAAGAAATGCCTTGTTTATTCTTCACAGTGGAAATCTCCTGGAAAATCTAAGGTAGGCCTACATTGTTTTGTATAGTACACATTTTGGAACTGCATTATGTCATCTGGGTATTTTTAGGGCTGGGAATCGATTCCAAAAAGAATCGATTCCTCGATTCCGAGGCATTGGGAATCGAGAGTCGATTCCAACGTTTGGAATCGATCCTCTCATGGGGAATCGACTTCTCATTCAGAGCCGTTTTCAGTTCATCAAAACTTACCTCTTAAACGGAAGGCTGCATTCCATGAAGGCTGCATATTTCGGCTGTAAGTCATCAAACGTCGATTGACGAAAATAAACGTAATAAAAACGACTCATTACTAAACTCGTCTGAGTTTAAGGATGCAGCCTTCAGTTTGAGAAGCACCCATTAATTTGCCTCTTGCTCGCTAATAGTTATTATAGTCTGATACATTTCGTTCGGATAGATCATTTAAATGAACCAGTTCAAAAAACGATTCAGATGTTATTTTACGGGAGAACTGGCTCATGATGTCCACAATTTTGAGCGCTGCACGACAGAATAGATCATGACGTGTCTTGATCTTATTTACATCTTAAATAAATGCTATTTTTAATCTTTCTATCAGCCAATGATAACTCTGAAAGAAAACGCAGAGAGCACGTATCAGTGGCCGAGAGCGCATCTGATTGACAGCTACGCCACGAGCTCTTATATCATCCTGCATTTATTGCGAAATTATAGCTCTTATATCAGTGTTGTTGTTAAAGTTCTGTTTATTTTGTTTCAGTGTATAGTTTGCTAATTTTGTCATTTTATACACGTCACGTCTTGTTTTATTCATGCAATAAATGCATGTCCACTGCTGAGCTGTGGGTTATGACTAATTTCCTGGGCAATGAATTACAATTTGAAATCAGTCAGAGCTACAGAAAAATAGTATATATATATATATCTTTTTTTTTTTTTTTTTTTTTTACAAATGAAGCTTTATATTATGAGAAGGTAACTTTATACGACCTTTACATCCTGTATTTATTGCGAAATTAGCTTCCTCCAATCTAAAAAACAAGAATCGAAAAAGAATCGAAACAACAGTGAGGAATCGATTCTGGAATCGAATCCAATCGATTCCAGAACCAGGAATCGGAATCGGAATCGATTCCAAAATTTTCGGAATCGAACAGCCCTAGGTATTTTTATTCACACTCAAAGTTATGCTATGCACAAATTAATAGTAATTTGTCCACTGCTTTCTGTCACCACAAGGGGGCAGTAGTACACAATTTTTCAGCCCCACCTGTTCTCTGTCCAATTGTATGTTCCTTCAAGTTCTCTACGTCTTTATGGTATCTTGAAATTCAGGTTTTTATTTTTAACAGCCGGCTGTGTATTCCATATTTCCATATTCATAGCCCTGCAGAGCCAGTGCCCTCTGTGCTTCGCTTCCTACTCTCCTGTGTGGGATGATCGAATCTCCGTCAAACCAGTGAGGTGGGCGGCTCCTGGCATTCTCTACAACTTTAACTTATGACTGTAGAATGCAGCTTTGCATAATGTTTGGAACTATTTGTACTACTAAAGATCTTTTACCACGGCACATGTAAATCAAACACGTCAAGAGGATGCTTATAGATGTTAGATGGAGGTTGGGCCTGCCCAAAGAATTACTCTGACCTTTATCGACCACTTTCAAATGCCACTTTTGGTCAACAGAGTCATCCATATCCCAACATTTTATATAATGCATGTCAATAATCAGAAGATTTAGCATTATGTTAACAATTTGATGGAAAATATGGTGATGCTCATTTAAAGAACGTCCTTACATATATAAAATATATATATAATAAACATCTGGTAAAATGTTTATGCTCATCAAGGCTCTATTTATCTGTATAGTTAAAAAGAATAGCGTTTATTTAAAATAAAAAATCTTTTGTAATTATACACTACTTTTCAAACAAAAGTTTGAGGTCAGTCTTTTTTTTTTATAAAGAAATTCATACTTTTATTCAGCAAGAATCTGTTAAAGGGATAGTAAAATAGTGTGTTTTTTTGTTATGTTTTATAAAAGAAATTAATACTTTTATTTAGCAAGGACAAGTTAAATTGATTTTGACAATAGTGTTTTTTTTTTAAGAAAGAAAGAAATTCATACTTTTATTCATTGATAGGAAAATGTTGGGGGTTTTTGGGATTTGAAAGAAAACCATATTTTATTTAGCAAGGACATGTTAAATTGATTTTGATTTTGACAATAGTGTTTTTTTGGGGTTGTTTTTTTTTTTAAAGAAATTCATACCTTTATTCAGCAGGGATGTGTTAAATTGATAGTGAAAATTGTGTTGTTTTTTTAAAGAAATTCATACTTTTATTCAGCAAGGATATGTTAAATTGAAAATAGTGTTTTTCTTTTTTGAAAGAAATTCATACTTTTATTTAGCAGGGATATGTTAAAATGATAGTGAAAATAGTGTTTTTTGTTTGTTTTGGAAGAAAGTCATACTTCTATTCAGCAAGCATGTGCTAAATTGATTGGTTTTTTTGAAAGATTCATACTTTTATTCAGCAATAATTTGTTAAATTAATAGTGAAAATAGTGTTTTTTGTTTTTTTGAAATTTTTTTTTACTTTTATTCAGCAAGCATATGTTAAATTGAAAATAGTGTTTTTCTTTTTTGAAAGAAATTCATATTTTTATTTAGCAGGGATATGTTAAATTGCTAGTTAAAAAAAACAAAAAAACATTTTATTTAGCCAGGATGTGTTTAATTGACAGTGAAAATAATGTTTGTTTATTAATTATTTTAAAGAAACAAATTCATATTTTTATTCAGCAAGGGTATGTTAAATTGATAGTGAAAATAGTGGGTTTTTTTTTTTTTTTTTTAGCTTTTTTTTTTTTTTTTTTTTCTCCGAAATTCAACTTTTTTAATTCAGCAAGCATGTTAAATTGATAGTGAAAATAGTGTTTTTTTTTTTAAGTAATTCATACTTCAATCTTCTGCATGTTTTTAAGAAATCTTCATTTTATTTAGCAAGGATGTGACAGTGAAAATAATGTTTGTTTGTTTGTTTATTTATTTATTTTTTAAGAAATAAATTTCTATTTTTATGCAGCAGGGATAGATGTTAAATTGATAGTGAATATAGTTTTTTTAATAGAAATTCTGAACTGTGTGTGCGCGTATGTATGTATGTGTGCATGTGTGTGTAAATACATATACAGTCAAGCCAGAAATTATTCATACCCCTGGCAAATTCTGACTTAAAGTTACTTTTATTCAACCAGCAAGTTTTTTTTTTGACCGGAAATGACACAGCTTCTCCCAAAAGATAATAAGACGATGTACAAGAGGCATCATTGTGGAAAAAAATATTTCTCAGCTTTTATTTACATTTGAACAAAAAGTGGCATGTCCAAAATTATTCATACCCTTTGCAAACTGTCACAGTCTATGGGAAAATCCAAAGTTCTATACCATTCAAAATAGTCCAAGCTGTTCTAAAGCATCCTAATTACCCTGATTCATTGGGAACAGCTGTTTTAATCAACTCAACAGGTGAAAAACAGAAGCTCTCTGCTGTTGGTTTGTGGACAGTCATTTCCGTCCAAAAAAAACTTGCTGTTGAATAAAAATAACTAAGTCAGAATTTGCCAGGGGTATGAATAATTTTGGGCTTGACTGTGTGTGTGTATATATATATATATAATACAGTCAAACCAAAATTTATTCACACACCTTTAACATTTCTCACATGATCACAGTTTATTCACTTTAGTTTAGAAAATGGTAATAAAATATGACAAGAGTTAAACTGTGTCAGAACAAGTTCATCTTGATAACTTTAATAGAAAGGTATGTAATGAATTAGGTTGAATAGCTGTCAGCTGTTAAATTTAAGTACTCAATTAGATAACACCAATCTAGGTCAACCAGTTACCAAGCAATGCTTAAATTTGTTCTGTCTGTGGTGTAAAAAGTTCACATTAGCAATTAAAGAAAAAACACCTAAGCAAAACATGGTCAGGTCAAATAATTAATTTTACTGGTAGTCCACTGTATGAAGAATTTTTGGGCATAATATGTTACAGTTCACATTATTTTGCTATCCTTACTTACATAAATGAACTATAGTGTCCTGCACCCATTAGTAAACAATTTCAAAAATTATATCTTTTAACACTTTTTGTGTCCTACACTCTGAAAAATAAAGGTGCTTCATGATGCCATAGGAGAATCTTTTTTTGTCTAAATGGTTCCATAAAGAACCTTTAAAATCTGAAAAAAACTTTTGTTTAACAAAAGGTTCTTTGTGGCAAAAGAAGGTTCTTCAGATTATTAAAAAAAAGTAGGAAAGAGATGGTTCTTTAAAAAACGTGACTGAATGGAACAAAAAATGGTTCTTCTGTGGCATTGCTGTGAAGAACCTTTTGAAGCACCTTTATTTTTAAAAGTGTAGCTTGGAAAATCCATGTTTTGGAATAATGATATTATGTTTTTGGGGCTGAAAACTAATGTCTAAAGTGTAAAAAAACATATATGGAGTAATTGCAGTGGTCCTTAAAATCTGTATCTGAACACTTTCAAGGCCAGGGAAGCTTTCCAGTCATCAGACTGTGTCTTACAGTGTTAATGTTGGTAACATTACCATGACTTGATTAAAACCAAACATGCATCTTTAATTCTCCTGTGGAACATGTTTTGACACTTGAAGTGAACTGTAACTTGTGTTTAATGAGCAATGATTGTACCTGCTCTCTTCCACAGCTCATACATGAACATATAAGCCACACCGCAGGCAGAAGCACTCAAGAGGAAGTAAGTGACTTTGCTTTTGGCCACCCTGCAGGAACACTGGAGGTGTTGCCTCCAGCACCTGCGTCCATCATCAGTGTTAGTCATGTGGATCTGGTGTGAGAAACAAATCAAACACACATATCAGCCATCAAAAATGAGTCAGGCTCTAGCTAAGGAAGCTTCCTCACATTTTCTCTGACTCATCTGTGCTTCCTCTGATTCTGTCAAATCTCCATTTTCTTTCTCCAGAGGCACCAAAGCTGACCCTCTCTCTCTCTCTCTCTCTCTTTTCCTCATCTCGGTCGCTAGTGTGTGCTTATCAAGTATTCATTAGGATTATCGGATGAGCAGAAAATGTCATGTCAGAATTATTCTTATCCGTTCAGTTTTATGAGGGTACGAACCAGATTTAAACTCTTGCCCAAACTGCAGCGTCTGTAGCAGCTTGTGTTTAATTGCTACTCTGACATTAGCAGTAGGAGGATAAATACACTAAAAGTTGTTGCAAAAAATTATACTATATTCAAAAGTTTAAAGTTAGAACAGATTTTACAAAGCACTATTGTACATTAGCTTTAGATGCAATTTGTTTTCCAGGGTTTTTCTAATTATTAAAGGGATAGCTCACCCAAAAATAAACGTTCTGTTATCATTTATGCATCACATGTCTGTATTTCAGCTTACACTTCATTTTAAAGGAGACATGTCAAAAAATCAGAATTTTTTTCATGTTTAAGTGATATAATCAGATCCTCTGTGCATTTAACAATCCAGATAACATGAAAAAAACCAACCGCTCTGATTTTGGCAAAAGTTAAACAAAGTTTAACAAAGAATGCTAACTGTTCTGTCTTTGGCTGCACAGATGAGCACAGAACACTATTTAGAGTCCCAGCCCAGATGAGACAAGAAAGCAGTGGATTTATTGATTTATTTACTGTATATTATTCTGCTGACATACAGTAGATATAATATAAACATGTGATTTCTTTCCCAGCTGTTTACCTTCACAGACATAACCGACTGTTTTTGTAACTCGTGTGTTTTTAACTTAAAACATGGTGTGTATTTGACAATTCAAGCGCAATAAGACTTGAAAGAGAACTTAGTTTAGTACTCACATGGCGTGTGACAGCCGCTTACCGTGCGTATGTTTCGGATGTGTGTGCTCAGAAAACCACATATCAGAAGTTTAAACTATTGTGGCTTAAAAACGCATGATTTTAGCACTATAGACATGATAATCAAAACCAAACAGATGTTTTTTAGCAGAGTATCTGAGCTTTATAGGCACAGTCCTATTCTAGAAAAGGGAGCGGAGAGCAGCAGCTCATTTGCATTTAATGAGTGAAAACAGCACGTGAAAAATGTCAGTTTTGGTTGAATTTGAGGTTTTCATAAAAACATCTAAAATAACCTTTGTTTGTACATTTTCTTAGAGGAGTAACTTTTTCTCTGCTCACTTCTGGACGACTACTGCTGCTTCTCACCACAAGTTGTAGGTCTATTGTTGCAAAGTGTAGCATTCCAGCTTTGTGAATATTCATATCGCATTCTTAATGACATAAGTCCAAACCAGTGAAATATGGTTTTCAAACCCATGCTGATGAAAACCAAATGATTCAAAAACGCGTGATCTCCCTATAAAAGCATCTTATTTTGAAAAATGTCTTGGTAAGGTTCACACAAACATGTTATGTCTAATATGAGCGTTTAGTTGATGACTGTATGATTATGAGATCTATCTTTCCACACTGAGGACAACTGAGGGACTCATTACAGACAACTATTACAGAAGGTTCAAACACTCGCTGCTCCAGAAGAAAACACAATGCATTTAGAGCCGGGAGTGAAAACTTTTGAACAGAATGAAGATAATTGTTCCTTGTTTTGCCTAAATATAATATATATATTTTTTTTTAATTTAGTACTGCCCTTCAGAAGCTACAGCAGATACTTACATGTTTCCCAGAAGACAAAATAAGTCAAATTTCCATGATCTTCAAATTTAAAAAGCTTTCACCTCCCGGCTCTAATTGCATTGTGTTTCCATCTGAAGCATCAGTGAGTGTTTGAACCTTTGGTAATAGTTGCATATGAGTCCCTCAGTGTGAAAAGATGGATCTCAAAATCATACAGTCATTGTTGGAAAGGGTTCAAATACACAGAAATGCTGAAAAACCAAAGAATTTTGTGGGACCTGAAGGATTTTTCTGATGAACAGCAGACAGTTTAACTGTTCAGGACAAACAAGGGACTCATGAACAACTATCACTAAACAACAAAAAAAAGATATAAATACTGTTCAGTCTTGGATGCCCTGGGGGTAAGCAGGTAAAGATTACATTTTCATTTTGGGGTGAACTATCCCTTTAATTAACATTTACTTACTGTAGGGTTTGGTTTAGATTTAGTTGCATGTAATTATGCATAATTTACAGTTATTACTTTAATAAATGTGTAACAAGGTCACTAAAATAGTGTTGCCAGATTTTTAACTTTACATGCATTCTATACAGACTACAGACAATAGTGAATCTCTCTCTCTCTCTTTCTATACATCAGTATAAATATATATGCACAATTTAATATAATCACTTCATTTGCTTTGGTTTCTGACTCAACAAAGAATCTTTTTTCTCACAATTTCTACTCTACATCCTCCAATTTTTCTTACTGAATAACCTCATAAATGAGTCACAATTTAGAGGTTGCGAACAGGTTTCAGCCTTTAAAGAGATGTCTCGAGTATCATTCAAATGGGCGAAGGTGCATTATATAATAAAAATATAAGTATCCGGTTGTGAGAACTGTGGATGGTGAGTGTCGGGATGTGGCTGTGTGCTCTAGTTAGCCAAGGCAGCACATCCATCGTCGTAAATGTTTGGAGTACTGTTATCCTCAAATGGCAGTTACACTTATGAGTGCAGGAAACTGCAGTGTCATGCTTTAGACAGAAGCATCAGTCAGAAAATTTCAGTTGTGAAATGTTATATTGCTGTTTGTTTGAAAGAATAGTCTACCTAAAAATGAAGAACTTGTGAAATCTGCAGTGAATGGGTGCCGTCAGAATGAGAGTCCAAACAGCTGATGTTAATTAATGGAATGGAGTCGTGTGGATAACTTGTGGATTACTGTGATGTTTTTATCAGCTGTTTAGACTTTAATTCTGACGGCACCCATTCACCACAGAGGATCCACTGGTAAGCAAATGATGTAGTGGCTGATTTTTAAAGAAAAAAATCCCACAAACGTGCACAAAATTTATATGCCATTATAATTAGCACACAGAAGGAATGGTTGCTTTGTCTTAATGTTTTTGTTGCTGTGAGGGCAAAGGCTTTATGAGACTCTCTGTAGTTTTTAATTATGATTCATTCCAAGCAAGATGTGCTGTGGGCGAGCGCTGCCTGCTGTATGGAGACACGTATGATTAGAGAGAGAGAGGACTTTTTCAGGCTGCGTATTTTGCTCAAAATGACTTTGGTGCCATTTTGTTTTAAGCAGGCGTAGTTTTATTTACAGAGGGGGCGATACCTCTGTTATTAACGAAATAAGTTGTAGATGAGGTTGGTTATTGGATGATGGGCGTGAAAATAATGGCCGCACTGCAGATGAATAGCTTTGTGCCAGAGATGCTCGGAAATCTGCTGGCTCACTTTCTTAAACGTCCAGCCAGCCAGGTTTACTTCATAAATACTGACATGATTAATCTTGTCTTATTTTAATTATGTATTCAAAGCAGGACAACAAAGTCATTCAAGGTCAGTGGTACTTGAAGCATTAGACAAACAAGGGTGCAGAGACAAAATTTGCCTGCCTGCTGCAGGCAGTGATTTATTGTTGTGTTGAGTCGACGTTTTAACATAAATTAATAGGGAGGGGTTTCACAAATGGAAAATTGTCATTCCAGCAAGTGGATATCTAACTTAAGGCAAAGACTCATGATGATATCATACTCTGGTCGCTGTTTCGCTGTTTCCCTGCTTCCTGTTTGCCTCGCTGCAGAGTGGTCTGTTTGTTTGTAACGTTAGCTCTCTGCAGCTTCGTTTTTCTACTGGATTTTCTACTGGATTCTCTATCTTATTGTTAATTCTGCCGTTTTAAACTGATAGATATAGCTTAATATAATTTCTGGTCTTATCCATCAAACTAATCTGACTAATTTGATTGTTCGCCTTACTCTATAATCACGAGTGCAGCACGTTAGCATTCCATAGCAGGTTAATTTGCCGCTCGCACTCCATTCACGCTTTTAACTCTTGTTTACTATTTTTAGCATTGCGCTGGCCGGTTAACTTGCCATCTGCGTTCCATTCACGTTTTTATTTATTTTTTCTCGTGTTTAATATCGTTAGTACTCTTTTAGCCGGTTTCGTTCCGTTTTTTTCTCCCCCTGATCTGTTCTTCAGGAACTCTAACAACATTGGTAAGTTGAAATCATTCTACAATCACGGTGAGTAATGGCTTCTTCTCCTACAATTGTAGTCTGCACTGCTTGCCACATGTATAGCTTATCTATCTCTGTCAGCAGTGAGCCTTATACATGTGATAAATGCAGGAATATAGTCAGGCTGACAGAGAAGATTTCAGAACTAGAGTCACGCATCCAAACTTTAATGGAGGATAGTAAGAATGTGAGGGCCTTAGATACGGTTTTGGATGTGACTAGCTCAGAAAGCCCTGTACATTGTTCGGTTCCGGTAACAACGCCCATGCAGCAGGGCAATTGGGTGACTGTGAGGCGGCATAGTCGCGGGTCAAAACACCGCTCTTCCGTTCCGATCAGAACATCAAACAGGTTCTCCCCACTCAGTGAAGCACCCACTGAGAAACCTGATGAAAGTGCTCTAGTAATTGGCGATTCTATTGTACGGAACGTGAAAATAGAGACACCAGCCAACATAGTCCAATGTTTACCGGGAGCCAGAGCGCCTGACATCTTGGCAAATTTAAAAGTGCTGGCTAATGCTAAACGTAAATTCAGTAAGATTGTTATTCACGTCGGCGCTAATGATGTTCGACTTCGCCAGTCGGAGATCACTAAAAATAATGTTAAAGAGGTGTGTGATCTTGCAAGTACGATGTCAGACACTGTAATATGCTCTGGTCCCCTCCCGGCTTACCGTGGTGACGAGATTCACAGTAGACTGTGGTCACTCCATGGCTGGATGTCAAAGTGGTGCCCGCGAAATAACATAGGTTTCATAGACAATTGGACAAGCTTTTGGGGCAGACCTGACCTGTTGAAAAGAGATGGTCTTCATCCCTCCGGATGTGGAGCATCTCTTCTATCTAGAAATATGGCACATAGTCTTAGAGTTTGCACTTGACTAACTGGGGCCCAGGTCAGGAAGCAGACAGACTGGCTAAACCGACCGTCTGCTAGCCGCCTCACGTCACAGAAATCAGTTAATTCTCAGCACATAGAGACCCTTTCACCTAGATATCACTCTATAGAGACTGTGTCTGTTCCCCGAGCTAGAAAATACAAAAAACGCCTGAATCAAATCAAGACCAACAATTTAATTGATGTTCAACAAATAAAAAATATATATAATACAGAGAAACAATTGATAAAGCTTGGCTTATTGAATATCAGGTCCCTTTCTACGAAAGCACTTTTTGTAAATGATATGATCACTGATCATAACCTAGATGTGCTCTGTTTGACAGAAACCTGGCTAAAACCAGACGATTACATTATTTTAAACGAGTCCACCCCCCAAGATTACTGTTATAAACATGAACCGCGTCTAAAAGGTAAAGGAGGAGGTGTTTCTACTATTTATAGCAATATTCTCAATGTCTCTCAGAGAAAGGGCTTCAAATATAACTCGTTTGAAGTTATGGTGCTTCATATAGCATTATCCAGAGAAACAAGTACTAATGATAAATCCCCTGTGACGTTTGTGTTAGCTACTGTATACAGGCCACCAGGGCACCATACAGACTTTATTAAAGAATTTGCTGATTTTCTATCCGAATTAGTGCTGGCCGCAGATAAAGTCTTAATAGTGGGTGATTTTAACATCCATGTTGATAATGAAAAAGATGCATTAGGAACAGCATTTATAGATATTTTGAACTCGATTGGGGTTAGACAACACGTGTCAGGTCCTACTCATTGCCGAAATCATACTCTAGATTTAATACTGTCACATGGAATTGATGTTAATGGCGTTGAAATTCTGCAGCAAAGCGATGATATCTCAGATCATTATCTAGTCTCTTGTATAATCCAGATAGCTAAAACTGTTAATTCAATTCCTTGCTACAAATACGGTAGAACCATCACTTCTACTACAAAAGACAGCTTTGTAAGTAATCTTCCTGACTTATCTGAATTCCTCAGCATATCCAATAGCTCAGAAAAACTTGATGATGTAATAGAAACTATGGACTCTCTCTTTTCTAGCACTTTAGATACAGTTGCTCCAGTGCGCCTAAAAAAGATTAAGAAAAACAGTCTAACACCGTGGTATAACGATCATACCCGCGCCCTAAAGAGAAAAGCACGAAAAATGGAACGCAGCTGGAGGAAAACAAAACTAGAGGTTTTTCGTATTGCTTGGCGTGAATGTAATTTATCTTATAGGAAAGCATTAAAAACTGCCAGATCGGATTACTTTTCATCTCTCTTAGAAGAAAACAAACATAACCCTAGGTATTTGTTCAATACTGTGGTTAAATTAACTAAAAATATAGCAGCAACAGGTTTAGACATTTCCCAAAAGCACAGCAGTAATGACTTTATGACGTACTTTACCTCCAAGATAGACACTATTAGAGATAAAATTGTAACCATACAGCCGCCCGCTACAGTATCGCATCAGATAGTGCGTTGTAGATCTCCTGAGGAACAATTCCATTCATTCTCTATTATAGGAGAGGAGGAATTGTATAAACTTGTTAAATCATCTAAACCCACAACATGTATGTTAGACCCTATTCCATCTAAGCTACTAAAGGAGGTACTTCCAGAAGTCATAGATCCTCTTCTGAATATTATTAATTCGTCACTATCATTAGGATATGTCCCCAAAACCTTCAAAATAGCTGTTATTAAGCCACTCATTAAAAAACCACAACTTGACCCCTATGAATTAATTAACTACAGACCAATTTCGAATCTCCCTTTTCTGTCAAAGGTACTAGAAAAGGTAGTATCCTCACAATTATGCTCCTTCTTAGAGAAAAATGGTATCTGCGAGGATTTCCAGTCAGGTTTTAGGCCATATCATAGCACTGAGACTGCTCTAATTAGAGTTACAAACGACCTGCTCTTGTCAAGCGATCGTGGTTGCATCTCTCTATTAGTGCTACTGGATCTTAGTGCCGCATTTGATACTATTGACCACAACATTCTTTTAAATAGACTTGAAAATTATGTAGGCATTAGTGGTAGTGCACTGGCATGGTTCAAATCGTACTTATCTGACCGTCATCAGTTTGTGGCAATAAATGAAGAGGTATCATTTAGATCGCAAGTGCAGTATGGAGTACCTCAAGGCTCAGTACTAGGGCCATTACTTTTTACGCTTTACATGTTACCCTTGGGAGATATCATCAGGAAACATGGTGTTAGCTTTCATTGTTACGCTGATGATACTCAGCTCTATATTTCTTCGCAGCCCGGCAAAACATATCCATTCGAAAAACTAACAGAATGCATAGCTGATATTAAAAACTGGATGGCGAATAACTTCTTACTGTTAAATTCTGAAAAAACAGAGGTATTAATTATTGGACCTAAAACCTCCACAAGTAATGACCTAAAACACAGTCTAATACTAGATGGCTGCTCTGTAAATTCGTCGTCATCAGTTAGGAACCTAGGCGTCCTATTCGATAGCAATCTCTCCTTTGAAAGCCACATTTCTAGCATCTGCAAAACCGCATTTTTCCATCTTAAAAATATATCGAAATTACGACCTATGCTATCAATGTCAAATGCTGAAACATTAATTCATGCGTTCATGACCTCAAGGATAGATTATTGTAATGCTTTATTGGGTGGTTGTTCTGCACGCTTAATAAACAAACTCCAGCTGGTCCAAAATGCAGCAGCTAGAGTTCTTACTAGAACCAGAAAGTATGACCATATTAGCCCGGTTCTGTCAGCACTGCATTGGCTCCCTATTAAACATCGTATAGATTTTAAAATCTTGCTAATTACTTATAAAGCCCTCAATGGTTTAGCTCCTCAGTACTTGAACGAGCTCCTATCGTATTATAGTCCTTCACGTCCGCTGCGTTCTCAAAATTCTGGCAATCTGATAATACCTAGAATATCAAAATCAACTGCCGGCGGCAGATCATTTTCTTATCTAGCGCCTAAACTCTGGAACAATCTACCTAACACTGTTCGGGAGGCAGACACACTCTGTCAGTTTAAATCTAGATTAAAGACACATCTCTTTAACCTGGCTTACACATAAAATCATTAACACATTCCTATAATTCAAATCCGTTAAAGGATTGTTAGGCTGCATTAATTAGGTCAACCGGAACCGAAAACACCTCCCATAACACCTGATGCACTCGTTGCATCGTAAAAAGAATGGCATCTACGCTAATATTAGTCTGTTTCATTCTTATTCCGAGGTCACCGTAGCCTCCAGACCCAGCCTGTATCCAGATCAGATGGTCACTGCAGTCCCCCGGATCCAGTCCGTACCCAGCTTAGATCATGGATCACCACCTGGAGATGACTTCAATAGCCGTGGATGTCAACCAGATGAGCTCCAAGGCGGATCATCAATAAAGACCTCGCCAACCTTGACGGCCATCGGCGCTACACCACAGGATCCTGATGAGTTCTCTACAATCAGACATTGGTACAAACTGTTGTTTGGTCTGGCCAGAGGAGAACTGGTCCCCCGACTGAGCCTGGTTTCTCCCAAGGTTTTTTTCTCCATTTCTGTCACCTGTGGAGTTTTGGTTCCTTGCCGCTGTCGCCTCTGGCTTGCTTAGTTGGGGACACTTTCCAGCGATATCGTATACTATTTGAACTGAACTGACGATGATATCACTGAATTCATTGATGAACTGCCTTTAACTGAAAATTGATTGTTACAATAATGCGTTACTTACACACTATTGTGCTGTTTAAATACTGTGCAGTTGCTTTGACACAATCTGTATTGTAAAAGGCGCTATATAAATAAAGGTGACTTGACTTGACTTGACTTTAAATTGGCTCCACTAATGAGTTGCAGCACAAAGACACTAATAAATCATTTTTCAGATTGAAAAGTTCAGAGTTGAGCAAACCTGGAAGCCAAACCACAAATGTTACGCAGATCCTATTTAAGTGACAAATTGACAGCAACTCCAATTTTTTTTTATATAAATGCATTCATTTATATATTTATTTGTTTGTTTGTTTATTCATTTAATTTCATGTATTTATTTGTTCATTTATTAATTAATTCAAAATGTTTTTTTCTTTCTTTCTTTTAATTATTATTCTGACTGCCAAATCCATATAGAATTAGTTATAATAATGAAATGAAGAAAAATAAAAAAATTAAAAAGTTCATAATAAAATAAAAAAAATTATAATAATACAAAAATAACACAAAAAATATAAAAACGTAATTAGAAAAAAATAATAAAATGTATAATTAAAAAAACATATTTAAGAATAATAATTTTTTAAAAGTTTTATATCAATTCAACCACTTCTTATTTATTTATTTATTCATTCATTCATTTAATTAATAAAAAAATATATATATTTTTTTGTTCTGACTGATAAATTCATATGGAGTAGTAATAATAATAAAAAAAAATATAAAAATGAAAAAAATATAAAAATGAAAAAAATATAAGATTTTAAAATAATAATGAATAAAATCATATTAATTATAAAAATAATTTTTAATCATTTTTTTTAAGTTTTATATCAATTTAACCACTTCTTATTTATGTATTTATTTATTTGTTCATTCATTTATTAATTCTTTTGTTAAATAAATTATATATTTTTTTCTTCGTTTTTTATTTTGTTTTGACTGCCAAATCCATATGGAAAATTAGTTATAATAATCAAGTAATATAAAAAATAAAAAGAAGAATTGAATAATAATAAATAAATAAAAAAAAACACAAAAAATATAAAAATGTATTTAGAAAAAATATTTAGGAATATTTAGGAAACATATTTAGGAATATCAATTTAACCACTTCTTATTTATTAATTAATTAATTAATTCATTCATTCATTCATTGTTAATTAATTCAACATTTATTTTCTTTTTCGTTGTATTTTTATTTTGTTCTGACTGCCAAATCCATATGGAGAATTAGTAATAATAATAAAATAATATAGAAATGAAAAATAATATTTTATTTGAATAATAATAATAATAATAATAATAATAATAATAATAATAATAATAATAAATAACACAAAAAATATAAAAACATATTTAGAAAAAAAACATGTTTAGAATTGAATAATTTTAAAATGTTTTATATCAGTTTAACCACTTAATTATTTAAGTAATTCATTTATTCATTCATTCATTCATTCATTCATTTGTTAATTGTCCTTTTCTTTGTTTTTTATTTTGTTCTGACTGCCAAATGGAATCCATATGGAGATTTAGTAATAGTATTAAAATTATGTAAAAAATAATTCTTGAAAATACTAAGAATTAAATAATAAAAAATATAAATGAATAATAATAAAAAATAATAATAACAATATTTCCTTCCATTCATTCATTCATTCATTCATTCATTTACCTAACATATTTAGACATTTCAAATGAAAAATTTTACATCAATTTAACCACTTATTTCTTTCTTATTTATTTATTTATTTAATAATAATAATTAATAAAAATAACAATAAATAATAATAATAATAATAATACATTTTAAAACTTTGATTAGTTACTTTTACGTTTTGTTTTGTTTGTTTTTGTTCTGACTCAACAATGACTAATTAATGACATATAGTTTATTATTCCAAACATAGTTTGTTTATTTAATTTTCAAGTTTTCTTGAAAAACTGCCATCATTGCCGTAAGCTCTAACGCGACAGGCACACATGATATTTGAGGCTTATCAGCTGATTTGTTCGTGTAAACAGTTCAGAGCCACTTTGGCGCTGGAGCTCATAACTTAGTGTGCATGTATGTGCGTGTCAGTCTGTCTTTGTGTCTGTGAATGCGTTGCCATGTTAATCCATTGTCTGGCTCATCAACACAGCCTTAGATAATCAGCAGCCCCCAGTTTCTTGTTACCGCCGGAAAATCCTTTGTTCCACCACATTAATTGAACAAGATTTCCATTTTAATTGAATTGCAGCACCCATCTGCCTGTACTTAAAGGTGCCAGGTGTGAGATGTTAAAAGCTCATTCTCTGAATCTGGCAGAGGTTATGTGCAGTCAGACAGACTCCCATTAGCCATGTTGAGAAGAAATTTTTATGGCCAAAACTGTTGCTCTGGAGAATTCAGTTTGCGCCTTCAGGCTGCATATATGGTCTGCTCCATTGCAGAAACCATCTGTGATAGAGGGTGTTATCACAGTTCATTTACACAAAGTCTCTCTCTCTTTCTCTACAACTTCTGATCGAGGCTGAGCTATTAGAAGTGTTTGATCTGCACCTTGGCAGCAGTGCTGATGAGAGAAAGCTATAATGATACTACACTCCACACGATTACCTACAACGCTTGACACAGCACTTATTTGTTGCTGGAATTATAACTCCTCAGTGCAAGATGGGAATCTTTACAAGCAAAGCATATTTAGGTATGAAAAATTTAACTATATAATATTAGGTGTCTAGTAGCTATGGAATATTTGGATTTAAGCACATCTCATATAATTCTGAAATATAAAATACTATATTTCACTACTGTGGCAAGACATAAGAAAGCACAGCACATTCCCTGCACCTATATTGTGGTCAATAGATTAAAAAAAAAAAAACTAATTAATCACAATTTTTGAGATCATTAATGTAAGTTTTTAATTATATTTTTATATTGCAGTAGATTCACATTCAATATTCAAACTAATGAGAAACAACATAAAAACAGCGTATTTTTAATATTTGCTTAACGGCATTTTTTTTTTTATATGACTGAAGGCGAGTATCACTGATACCATTATTACTAATGTCTGGAAATTGTTGTTTTTTTTCCCCTAATATTTAACCATTGACTATCGATGTTAAACATTACAGTATAATTGAAAGCTGTCAATTTGAACATTTATTAGACTTTGAAAAATAACAACTCATTTAAGTGAGCTTAAAAGACTCTTCATATTAACCCATTATTTACATATGCCCTTCAGCAAGTAGGAAACATACAGAAACTGAATACAGTTATCAAATACTAAATTCTAAAATAAATATAGATGAATCCTTCAAGATTAAAAAAGTTATTTCCACTAGGTTAATAGACATCACGGCAGCTGGGTTATTAGGTTGTTTGGCTGCTATTACTTTAAGAGCCGCCGCTGTTGAATGTGATGCAGATCTGACACACATGCTCATATATGGAAAGCCAAATGGTTCACCTGTATCATTTCATATTGAAGCGCAAATGAAACTACGATTATGGAATGCAAAATAGTTCCAAACCACATGAATTTTAACACATCAACAAATATGTGATTTAATCACACGAAATACAAGTTGTTTGCGCATAAAAAATCAGTATATTAAATCAACGCATAAAATATGCTTATAAAACATGCTAAATAAAGTATATGTATTTTATCTGTTGTTGACGTTACAATTCATGTGTTTCTGAACCATTTGGCCTTCCATACTTGCAGTTTCATTTGCACTTTAATATGAAATGATGCAGGTTACAGCGTGCGCTGCCGTATTTGTGTGTTAAATATTTTTAACGCTGTCTAACTGGAAAAATGAATTGCCTGCGTTATATATATATATATATATATATATATATATATATATATACAGTGGTGTAAAAAAGTGTTCTCTTCCTGTTTTTTTTTTGTGTTGTTTGCGTGTAGTTTGTGCGTAAAAATCATTGCATAACCGACGTGCAAACAACATGTGAACAGCACGTATTCTACACATAAATTCGCATTTTTGACCTACCTGGCTTTCCATACTCATAGAGTGTGCAAGTATTAAACGAGTTATTTTTGCAACTTAATAGGTTTTGAACAGTTAAATACAGACACTTGCATGCATTAAAATGCCTGTCTTTGCATGTATCCTGGTAAAATCTGTAATTCAGGTCTTAAGTGAAAGCAAACAGTTGAGAAAGAAAACACATGTGAAACAGTATATTGGATCTGGGCGGCTCTTAAAGTGACAGCAGTCTAATATTCCAGCTGTCTGTCATTCATGTTAATCAAACAACAAAACGAATATGCAGTGTTTTTATTCATCTGATTACTTTATACAATGTATGTGGCATTTCTTATTTATTTGTTCTACTGTAGTTTTTTATTCTATTGCTTGTATTTTGCTTGTATTTAGTTTTTTTTTTATCGTTGACTGTTTACTGTCTTTTAAATTTAGGCTAGTATTAGTTTTTTGTGATATTGGCAAAAATGTTGATATCATAAACAACTTATTTAAATCAAAAATAACTATATTGTGATATATCTTTCCCGTGAAATAAAGTTACTCGTAATATAAGATTGACAATAAGACTACAAAACACTTTTTGGCCTCTTTTAAAATATCTATGAAGTTATATTAGTGCAAGAAATCTTTCCCTATATCTCACACACTTTTAAGACTGAATTTTGTTGACAAACATGAATATGTATGCCTATTGATGAACCATCATAGCATGAAAAATGTATTACTTTTTTCATCTGACTAAAGGTTTATGCAAGTAAAATGAATTTACTTTGTTTGAAAACTTTTCAGAGTAATATTTATGTTGTTTTGATGTTGTTTTGTTAGAAATAAAAATGTAGGTTTCATAAATTTGTAATGTTTTTGAGCAGTCATGAGTGACAAAGTCATATACTGGTCATTTTCATATAATTTGTTCTCATAAATTTCATACAAACATAAAACAGTTATTATAAACAGACCAAAAGCGAAAATCCTATGCAGCTTCTGAATGCATTATGAGGGTTAAAAAGGGTGTTAGTCACATTTTGAACAACATACCTGTTTCTATTTCAGTCCTCATGGTAATATGAAGCAAAACACTGGAAGATGCTTTCTTGTTTGGTTAGCTGGTGCCCATGCTGAGCTCCCTCTAGGGCTAGGCTCTGCAAGAGATAAACATTAGTCATTTTTCCTAACATTGTGTCTGATTATTGATGGCTGAGGGCAGAGGAAATTTGTGCTGGCTGGTCTAGCATTCACTCTCAGTGGTCAGCAGCTACTATTGTCTCTTTCTTTCACTATCTCTCACACAGCTTTTTTTCTCCCCCTCACAGCTTTCATTTGCCATAGTAAAAATATATTCATATAAAACAATAATAGAATATTTGTAGATGTTAACTGGACTATTTTTTGCGCAAATGAACACAATTTAGTTCTGTGCCATAGCCATTATTTTTCAAGATGACTACTTCACCTAATATGCATTGTGACTGTCAGCTTTCTTAATGTCACAAGGCTTCAAACGAACGGTCTATGAAAATGAGAATGCGACATCAGCCCTCCATAAAAACAAAAGCGATTCTTGCTTGTTGTCATTTTGAAAGATGCTGTTTTTGCTCCAGAAGCCATTGTGGCATGGCTGATAGAAATTAATTAAGTGATAATGTGGCTGTGTTCATTCAGCAGCATTCAGAGAACGAGAGCAAAATGCGTGTGAGAGAGAAAAGAAAAATGGACGCCGGAGATTACGCAGCAGTTTAATTAAAATTCCTGATGGAGTTAGACATTAGAAACACTCCTGAGAAACAAGTCAACTTCGACTGACAACTGCGTCTCACTTGTCTAATTCGAGAGCTAGGATTTGCTTCACTTATATATCACATAGGCAATTGTTTTTAAGAACGGTTTGTTCCAAAATTTGTGCGAAAGCTCAGGATATACTATATTTCCATCTTTGTGAGGTATAGCCATTACCTCACAAACAGACTCCATTACAATGCAACAAACCATAGAGAAAACCAAACTGAAGCGGAAAACTTGGTCTTTTTCTCCTTTGAGAATCACTTTGTGGAACAGATTCTTCAATTGCACGAAACGACAACATTATGAGTCTTATCTCTCTCACTAGACTGAGACAATATGATTTGTTCGATTACAAGCTAAATTCAATCCCATGCTTCACAGCTGACAGGCCACAGGATAGAATGGCGGTGTTGACACAAACCCTCCGATCCCAGATAATGGTCATGATTTGGGAAAACCTGTTTTTTCATCTGAAACGGATCTATGCGCTAGCGGTGCTAGATGGTATTGTGATCAGTCTGTTGTTTTTTCCATCTAGTTTCGATTAGATGAATGTTGCTTTGTTAAAATATGCCAAATATATTCATATATGTGACCCTGGACCATAAAAGTCTTAAGTAGCATGGCTATATTTGTAGCAATAGCCAAAAATACATTGTATGGGTCAAAATGATACATTTTTCTGCCCAAAATCATTAGGATATTAAGTTCCAAGAAGATGTTTTGCAAATTTCCTACTGTAAATATATCAAAACTTCATTTGTGTTTAGTAATATGCATTGCTAGGAACTTCATTTGGACAACTTTAAAAGCAATATTCTCAGTATTTTTATTTTTTGCATCATCAGATTCCAGATTTTCAAATAGTTTTGTCTCGGCAAATGTCCTATCCTAACAAATAAAATAAAGCTTATTTGTTCAGCTTTCGGATGATGTGTAAATATCAGTTTCAAAAAATTATGACTTTTGGTTTTGTGGTCCTGGGTCACTGCAGGATCACAATTTTGCATAATTTCTGGGTTTCTAAGGGATAGTTCACCCAAAAATGCAAGTTCCCCCTTGATTTACTCACCCTTAAGCCATCCTAGGTGTACACGACTTTTCTTCTTTCAGAAAAATACAACTACAAAAAATGTCTTGGCTCTTCCAAGCTTTATAATGGCCGTGAATGGCTGTTGAGATTTAAAAGTCCAATAAAGTGCATCCATCCATCATAACAAGTACTCCACATGACTCTGAAGGGTTAATAAAGACCTTCTGAAGTGAATCAATGCATTTTTGTTAAAAAAAATGCATATTTAAGACTTTATAAACCGTAATTTCTAGCTTCCGCTAACTGTTATACGCACATTCTCAAGAGAGTGGCAGATGTTGTAGAATGTAGGCGAACACGGTGACAAACATGGAAATGCAGTGAAGAGAGCAAATAAAAACATTGGTCATGAATTAGAAGTACGAAACAAGGATTCGTAAAGAAAAATGTTGGAGGCTTTCGATATAAGCCAAAAGGAGACTGGTTTTCCTTTGCTGTAAACAAAACTTGGTTCTCGCAAGACTAGCACCGGAGCCCATGCTACGTCTATGTCCTAGATTTCTTACAAAAATGTATCGATTTGCTTCAAAAGGCCTTTATTAAACTCCTTGAGCTGTGTTAAGTACTTTTCTATGATGAAAAGATGCACTTTATTGGACTTCAAATCCTCAACATCCATTCACTGCCATTGTAAAGCTTGGAAGAGCCAGGACATTTTTAATATAACTCTGACTATATTTGTCTGCAAGAAAAAAAGTCACATTCACCAAGGATGGCTTGAGGGTGAGTAAATCATGGGGTAATTTTCATATTTGGGTGAACTATCCCTTTAAATGAATCGGTTCAGTGAACGATTCAGTGACTCAAAAAGAACAGATTTCAAGAAATTTACATCATCCCTCACCTATTAAAGGAGTCACTTTCAGAACAAAAATTTACAGATAATGTACTCACCCCCTTGTCATCCAAGATGTTCATGTCTTTCTTTCTCCAGTCGTAATGAAATGATGTTTTTTTGAGGAAAACATTTCGGAATTTCTCTCCATATAATGGACTTCTATGGTGCCCCGGAGTTTGGCTCTAAATGATCCCAGCCGAGGAAGAAGGGTCTTATCTAGCGAAACGTTATTTTCTAAAAACATTTACAATTTATATACTTTTTAATCTCTACACAGAGTATGCACAGAGCTAGACAAGACGAGTATTTGAGGTTAAATGGTCTTTTTTTTTTTTTTTTTTTTTAGAAAATAACCAATCGTTTTGCTAGATAAGATCCTTCTTTCCTCGGCTGTGATCGTTTAGAGCCCTTTGAAGCTGCATTTTGAAAGTTCAAACTCGGTCCAAAAGTCCATTATATGGAGAGAAATCCTGAAATGTTTTCCTCAAAAAACATCATTTCTTTACGACTGAAGAAAGAAAGACATGAGCATCTTGGATGACAAGAGGGTGAGTACATTATCTGTACATTTTTGTTCTGAAAGTGAACTACTCCTTTAAACCATCACTTCTCATCGCTTTACAAGACCTTAATTGATGGACTAGAGTTGTGTGGATTACTTGTAGATTATTGTGATGTTTTTAGCTGTTTAGACTATCATTCTGACGGCACCTATTTACTGCAGAGGATCCACTGGTGAGTAAGTGATGTAATGCTAAATTTCTCCAAATCTTGGTTGACGTGATGGTGAGTAAATTTTCTGCAAACTGTCCATTTTGGATGAACTATTCTTTAACTTAAAGGAGTAGTTCACTTCCAGAACAAAAATGTACAGATAATTTACCCACCCCCTTGTCATCCAAGATGTTCATGTTTTTCTTTTTTCAGTCGTAAAGAAATTATGTTTCTTGAGGAAAACATTTCAGGATTTCTCTCCATATAATGGACTTCTATGGTGCCCCCGAGTTTGAACTTCCGAAATGCAGTTTAAATGCCGCTTCAAAGGGTTCTAAACAATCCCAGCCAAGGAAGAAGGGCCTTATCTAGCAAAATGACCAGTTATTTTCTACAAAAACATAGAATTTATATATGCTTGTCTTGTCTATGTTTGCTTGATTTCTGTTTCAAGACAGTTAGGGTATGTCGAAAAACTCCTATCTTGTTTTCTTCTTTCAAAATCGCCCTGCATCGCTGCAGAAGTACCAACCCAGTGTTTACAAAGTGAACATGTGAAGAAGATCAAACGCCCTTTAGAAAAAAAAGGGTAAAACAGCAATGTAGGACGATTTTAAAGTTGAAGAAGAAAACGAGATGGGAGTTTTTCAACATACCCTAACTCTATTGATACCGGATTACACAGACTTTGCATGCACATTGCAGAGAAGAGACAAGACGAGCATTTGAGGTTAAAAAGTATATAAATTGTCATTTTGTTTTAAAAATAACCAATCGTTTCGATAGATAAGACCCTTCTTCCTCGGCTGGGATGGTTTAGAGCCTGCATTTTGAAAGCTCAAACTTGGAGGCACCATTGAAGTCCACAATATGGAGATAATTCCTGAAATGTTTTCCTCAAGAAATTTTAATTTCTTCATGACTGAAGAAAGAAAGACGTGAACATCTTTAAACATTTTTTTTTTTTTACTTTATCATGCGCAAAACAAAAGATGCGAGTTGCGAGCACAATATGTTGGTCTAGCTTATGTTTACATAGAAAAAAAATGCATTCTGTTTGAGCAGCCCATAGATTTTTGTTGTTGTTGTTTTCTATTTATCCTCACAATATATAATCTATTTTTTATGTTACCTACTGTAGAGCAAGACCTCTAGCTCCGCCTCCAACTGCTGCCATTCTAGTATGTAAAACCTACTTTTCACACCCAATTCGTGATGGATAAAAATTAAGTCTTCTCCTCTTTTTTCCCTTCATTGAATATGTCGGATTAGCTCAGTAAATGGTTTGTGAACCCATTTCAAGTTGACTCTAAAGCACCTTCCTTTATTGTTCAAACTATAAAAGTGTCCTTCTGTCTAAGCATGAGATTTTACTGAGATGTCACAAACCCATATCTGTGCGCTTTATCACTGCTCTTTTGCTATCACTGCAGTGCACTGCATGAAATTACATTCATTGCTGAAACCGGCTCGCCATCTTCCACACAATCCAATTTCTAGAAAGCAAGTAGACCATGTAAGTAATTATAATGATCTCGCTGGTCTAACAAAGGGTGGTATATCATGATCTTTCTCATTTGTACATCTTGTTGGAGTCTTTTCTGCCTTTCATTAAAAAACTCTAATTCCAATTTGCTTTTTTGCAGCTTTCTAATACGATGCAATAAGCCTTGTGATTTGTAATGTCGTAACATTAGATAATTATAAAAAGAGGGCTTTAATTCATACTATTTTATTAGAGAAATGTTAGTATTTCAGTGTACCCAAATCGTATGCGCAGTAAATATTATGACAAGCTTTGAAAATGTGAAGCACTGAAAGAAGATTAATAGTCGCGACTCACAACAACCCACCCTCTTGTCTCAACAAACTTTGCTTTTTTTTTTCCTAGCAAGCAACTTGGTGGCAAACTAAACTTCTTTCCGCCCCCGTCTGCTCTTTTTGCCTGACCCCTGCCGTTCAGAGTGAGTAATTAAAATTAATTAACTTGTCTGCTGTGTGCCTGAAACCAATTACCCCAATGTAAACTTGCTTGTCAACAAACTGTTTTCATGCAAGTGTTTTTGGGCAGCTTGTTAAGCTGCAGTGGCCTCTTCTGGGGGAGTGAGAGATGATGGATGTTTACCTGCACTGAGGTGGGCGAATCATGATTTGAAGTTAAACTTAATTGCAACATTTCGATTAGTGAACACCACGACAACATGATCAAACGCACTGTAATGATAATAATGAATGTGCTGCTTTAGGAAGGAGTCACTGAGGGCGTCTGGAAATAGGTTCTATGGTAAGTTAAATAACACATCTTTAATCAGTGTTTATTAACTGTTTAGCCTATCTAAGCTGTATGTTATAAAATGTGCTCTTTTTATTCATTAAATCAGTGCAATAAGGTCACTTTGAGAATTTTGGTGGCAAACATTAGATATGCTGTTATTATCAAATGCCTTTTCACCATTTTGAACCAATTTTGTTGTAAGTGTTCAACAAGCTTAATTATACAGCTCTGTACCATCCATCCATCCATTTTCCATAGATGCTTTGCACTTACGTCACAATTTGATCAGTTACCCGGATGCACAGCCATATTGGCGATACTCGAATAAATCAACAGCATGGATTTCAAGGTGAGTGTACTAATGAATAAGTTGCTCTGCTAATTTATGCTCTCTAAATCCTGGAAACAAACGTGTAGAAGCTGCTAAATCATATAGAGAAGGACTTAGTAAGCAGGAAAGGGCACAATATTTTGACAAATTAAAGTTAATAGGTGGTAAAGATACCTACGAACAGGATTAATTAAGACATTAGACTAATATTTTCACATACCTGACTGGAAATGATAAGAACAAACTAAGATTCTTGCCCTGGAAATCCTGGTTTATTCTGGCCAACCATAAACGCATTTGTTCTTCAGACAGTTTTTTACACTCTTCTCTTTAATTTGTTATAACGTACTTAATGTCATGTTTTATCTACTTAAAGGAGTAGTTCACTTTCAGAACAAAAATTTACAGATAATGTACTCACCCCCGTGTCATCCAAGATGTTCATGTCTGTCTTTCTTCACTTGTAAAGAAATTATGTTGTTTGAGGAAAACATTTCAGAATTTCTCTCCATATAATGGACTTCTATGGTGCCCCCGAGTTTGAACTTTCAAAATGCAGTTTAAATGCAGCTTCAAAGGGCTCTAAATGATCCCAGCCGAGGAAGAACTGTCTTATCTAGTGAAAAGATGAGTTATTTTCTAAAAACATTTACAATTTATATACTTTTTAATCTCTATGCACACAGAGCTAGACAAGAAGAGCATCTGAGGTTAAAAAGTATACAAATTGTAATTAAAAAAAAAAATAACCGATTGTTTTGCTAGATAAGACCCTTCTTTTCTCGGCTGTGATTGTTTAGAGCCATTTGAAGCTGCATTTTAAAAGTTCAAAGTCGGGGGCACCATAGAAGTCAATTATCTGGAAAGAAATCCTGAAATGTTTTCCTCAAAAAACAGAATTTCCTTATGACTTGTTCTCAAAGTGAACTACTTCTTTAAAGGAATAGTTCAAACGAAAATAAAAAAATTCTGTCATTACTTACTCACCCTCATGTTGTTCCAAACCCACAAGAGATTTGTTTATCTTCAGAACGCAAATTAAATTATTTTTGATGCAAACCGAGAGCTTTCTGACCATCCACAAACAGCACCGACCCAAAAAAAGTAGTAAGGACGTCATTAAATACTTCAAACGTTAATTTTAAGAAGCTTTGAAAATACTTTTTGTGCGCCAAGAAAACAAAAATTATTTATTCAACAATTTCTTCTCTTCTGTGTTGTTGAATACTTTATTCATATTGTTGAAATTGTCCTTAATTTGGTTTTCTTTGCACGCAAAAAACATTCGTAACATTACGGTTGAACCACCGATGTCACATGGACTATTTTATTGATGTCCTTACTACCTTTCTTGGCCTTGAACGTGTCAGTTGTGTTGCTGTCTATGCAGGTTCAGAAAGCTCTTGGATTTCATCAAAAATATCTTAATTCGTGTGCCAAATATGAATGAAGGTCTCATGGGTTTGGAATGACATGAGGGTGAGTAATTATTGACAGAATTGTCATTTTTGGGTGAACTATTCCTTTAATGTTAAAGCTATTTGACATTTTAAGCATCTCTCTAGTTTGGCGAATCTAGTATAAAATACACCTTAATTTAAATGTATGAGGTTGAAAATCAACATTTTCAAAGTTAAGAGCTTCCTTATACAGATAATTAGTTAAAAAGGTTTCTTGTTTTTATTTTATAAATAATTTTTTTAAATTATTTTCTACCCTTTTTGTGGAAAGTTCCATACTAAATATACCAATCTGAGTTGCCATTATCTTAAATTGCTTAGTGTACAGGAGCATGACCTGTAATTCGTATAATGGAAAGCTTTAGCCTTTGGTCTATTTGTGTTTTGAGGTGAGAGGGTTGTGACTGTGGGCTGTGGCATTTTAACATCGACTGAAAGGCCTCAGTGTATTATGGAGGGAAGGGAAGTTCCCCTGAAACATGAGCCTTCTACATCTCCTCTGTCTCCACATGAGGAAAAAAAGTCATCTGATGAGAGTAAAAATTCACTTAATATTATATATTAGTTCTATCCCCTGCAGTGTTCTTTTATGGAACCCATTGAGCAATTGTTTTATGGGCCCCATGTTGAGCTAAAATAAAGTAATTTAATCATTGTTAATATCCCTGGAAATCCGAGCCTTCGCTTTATTTCAGTACGAACTGATTTTTAATACTTGTATAGCCACTTAAAAAGCTCATATTCATTTTGTGCGCCTAAATTGGTTTTAAAGCTGAAGGTGAACTTGACTCTGTATTGCTCAGATTACTAACTTCCCAGTCGTTCTCTTAAAATAAGAAAATGTTCTAATCCTATCCATCATGTCTGAAACTGGCTGGACAGTGACAAATACAGTTTGCAGCTGGCTGAACTTAAAAACAGGAGAGTGGAGTGACATAGATAGTGAGAGGAAAAAGAGAGAAACGGTACATTTCATTACATCTCTTCATCCATTTTTATTCTCTCAGCATCACTCCAGCTAGGAGCTTCCTTCTTCTTACAAGGGTCAATAGTTCCAACGCAGCCGGCTCACTTCCAGCATGCCGAGCAAGAGAGAAGCCGGGGAAATCACCTGACCGAGGGACTATTTACTACGCCCCAGCGAGCTGCGCACAGGTACGCGGAGGTGAATGATGTCTGATGGACTTAGTTGGGCAACTTGACATCCTCCTTCATGGTACCGTGAGTGGCCCCAGGGACCCCTGTCAGTTTTGATGGAATCACTGCTGAGGTTGTTGTTTAGCTCCATGCTTCCCTTTTGTTTTAATGCTCCCAGTGGGGGCCAAACTTGGCAAACGGTTGTTTGGTGATGGATGGAGGTTGTGTAGCACAAGGCTGGTCCACATGGTCCTGTTGCAAAAGTGGTGAGCGGTTTGGTCAATGAGGCTTTATGCTGCATGTCCAGACGAATACGGTGTAATAAATGATTTCTTAATGAAGTTGTACATAGAACAAAGATTATTGGAGAATGTTTTACAGGAAAATACTAGTTTTCTGCTTCCAAACTGTGAAAGCTTGTTTCCATCACGGGATACAAACATAAAAAGGTAACTGTTTTTTTTTTTTTATCTCACAATTCAGACTCTTTTTACATCTAGCGAATTCTGCCTTTATGTTTCCGCTACAGAATTAAAATTACAAAGGTGTAAATTGTGTTCTTTCTCACAATTCTGACAATATATTTCACAATTCTGAATTCTCTGAATTCTATGAAAAATGTGAATTGTAAAAAGAAAATTTTAAGAATTGTATACAGAGTGTCCTTTTTTGACCTTTTTTTTTTGAGAAAAATAGTCAGAATTGCAAGAAGAAAATTGTAAGAATTGTAAAATCAGATTTGCAAGAAGAAATGTCTGAATAATGTTATAAAAAGTCAGAATTCTGAGAATAAATCTGAATTACAAGAAGGAAATGAATTGTAAGATATAAACCCAAAGAAAAAAAAAGAATTGTGAGAGAAAACATCGCAATAACCTTTCTGATATTCTGATAAAAAAAAGTCCGAATTACGAGATATAAACTCAAAACTATAAGGAAAAAAAGTCTGAATTATGAGGTAAAAAATTGTAATGACCTTTATTCTCCAAATTCATCTCAATAAATTAGAATGTAATGGAAAAGTTCATTTATTTCAGTAATTCAAAACAAATTGTGAAACTCACGTATTAAATAAATTCAGTGCACACAGACTGAAGTAGTTTAATTCTTTGGTTCTTTTAATTGTTATGATTTGGCTCACATTTAACAAAAACCCACCAATTCACTATCATAACAAACTAGAATATAGTGAGAGAACCGCAGCCTTGAGAGGCTTGTCAAGCAAAATTGTTTCAAGAATTTGGGTGAACTTCACAAGGAATGGACTGAGGCTGGAGTCAAGGCATCAAGAGCCACCAGACACAGACGTATCAAGGAATTTGGCTAGAGTTGTCGTATTCCTCTTGTTAAGCCACTCCTCAACCACGAGTTTGAAATTTTTGTTTCACAATTTGAGTTGGATTACTGAAATAAATGAACTTTTTCACAACATTCTAATTTATTGAGATGCACCTGTAAACTCAGACTTGCGAGAGTGAGAATTGTGAGATATAAACTCAGAATTGGAAGAAAAGTCTGAATCATGTGATAAAAAGTTGTAATTCCCATTTTTATCTAAATTCTGAGAAAAAATCTGAAATGCAAAAAACTCACAGCTGCAAGAGGAAAAGTCAATATTGTAAGATATAAACTCACAATTGCAAGAAGAAAAGTCTGATTTATGAGATAAAAAGTTGTAATGAATTCTGAGAAAAAAGTCCAAATAGCAAGAAGGAAATTGGAAGATATAAAATCAGAATTGCAAGAAAAAAAGTTGTGAGAGAAAAAGTTGCAGTAACCCTTTTCTCAGAATTCTGAGAAAAAAAGTCATAATTGCGAGATATAAACTCACAGTTGCAAGAAGAAAAGTCAACACTGTAAGATATAAACTCATAATTTCAAGAAAAAAAGTATGAATTGTGAGAAAAACTTGCAATAACCTTTTGTTTTCTCAGAATTCTAAGGAAATGTCAGAATTGTGAAATATAAACTCACAACTGCACGAAAAAAATTCATATCTTACAATCGACATTGTAAGATATAAATGCACAATTACAAGAAAAATTCTGAATCATAACAATCAATGTGACTTTTTTCTCCAAATTCTTAGAAAATTGTGAGATATAAACTCAGAATTGCAAGAAAAAAAGTCAGAATTATGTGATAAAAAGTCGGAATTACTGTTTTTATCTAAAATCTGAGAAAACATCTTAACTGCAAGAAGAAAATTGTAGAAATTGTAAGATATAAAAAGTCATAATTACCTTTTTTCTCTGAATTCCAAGAAAAAAGTCCAAATTGTAAGGTGAAAATTGCAATAATTGAAAGATATAAACTCAGAATTGCAAGAAAAAAGTATTAATTGTGTGAGAGAGAAAAAAAGCAGTAACATTTTGTTGTTCTAAATTTTAGGGGGAAAAAAGTCAGAATTGAGAGAGATAAACTCACAGTTGCAAGAAGAAAAGTCAATATTGTAAGATATAAACTCAGAATTGCAGAATTACTAAACTATTTATGAGATAAAAAGTTGTAATGACCTTTTTCTCTGAATTCTGAGAAAAAAGTCCAAATAGCAAAAAGAAAATTGTAAGAATTGTAAGATATAAACTCAAGAATTGCAAAAAAAGTGAATTGTGAGAGAAAAACCTGCAATAACCTTTTTTTCAGAATTCTAAACTCTGAACTCTCACAATTCTAAACTCACAAACTTGCAATAATCTTTTGTTTTCTTAGAATTCTGAGAAAAAAAGAAGTTAGAATTGTAAGAATTGTAAAATATAAACTCAGAATTGCAAGAAGAAAAGTCAATATTGTAACACAATTGCAAGAAAAAATATGAATATGAAAATATGAAAAGTTTTTAACTTTTTTCTACTAATTCTTAGAAAAAAGTGAGAATTATGAGATATAAACTTAGAATTGCAAGAAGAAAAGTCTGAATTATGTGATAAAAAGTCATAATTACCATTTCAAAATCTGAATTGCAAGAAGAAAATTGTAAGATTTAAAAAATAATAAATACTATAAAAATTGCAATGACATTACGTTTTTTCAAGATTTTGAGGAAAAAAAGTCAGAATTGCGAGATATAAACTCACAATTGCAAGAAGAAAAGTCAATACTGTAAAATATAAATATACAATTGCAAAAAAGGTATTTTTTAGCTTTTTAAAGTTTAAATTTTAAGATTTAAACTCAAACAAACTAACTTAAACTAAACTCTGCAGGAAAAGAAAGTGCCTTGCCTTTTTCTCCAAATTCTTAGATAAAAGTATGAATTGTGAGGAAAAAGTTGCAATAACCTTTTGTTTTCTCAGAATTCTGTGAAAAAAGTCAGAAATGCGAGATTTAAACTCACACTTGCAAGAAGAAAATTGTAAGAATTGTAAGATATAATCTCAAGACAAAAAGCCTGAACTGTGAAATAAAAGGTTGCAATGACCTTTTATTTTCTCAGAATTCTGAGAAAAAAGTAAGAGTTGGGAGTTACAAACTCAGAATTGCGAAAAAGCAGAATTGTGAGATTAAAAAAAGTTGATTACCTTTTTTATTTTTTTGTCCTGTGGAGGAAAGGGGTTTCATAATTCATTGCTGTTCCTTTCTGAAACTTACTAGCAATTCCTGTTTAAAAATAGTTTCTCCACCAAATTTTTTCGGCGTAGTCAGTAGTCTCTCCACCCTGCCAAAACATGTTGAAAAACCTACATAAGAACCAGGTGAAGGGGTCTTAACTTTAGCAGACAGTTGCCTGGCAACTTGGTCATTAGACTGTCTTCAAAGCTTTCATCAGGAGTCTGGAATTATGTATTGTTAAACACAGTTGTCAAGCGATACAGGATGCTCTTTGATTTGCGACTCCTCAGAAGCCTCTATATCCTTTTTATGGACGCAATAATAGCAGATCATCTCGCTTGCCTTCGGGCTGGCAAATATTTGATTGCTTTTTGGCAATGTTTTCTGGCTAATGAACACAGCAAATAAGATTGTCGCAGGATTAAAGTTTTAGTCCACATTTAAACTTGATAACGACTTTAATCTCCTTGTGCTTCAAGAACACTGTGCATTATCCAAATGTAAATGTTTTACTGCCACGCGTTTTGAACTTCTCCGTGGTGTTGGAGTTGAGTCACAGACACAGTATGTCATTCATGGAATTTAATACTCTGCTTTCACGTAGGCAATTGCATATAATATTGGACCAGCCGTTCGTTCTTGCGTTTTTTTTCTCCCCCTTGCCAGCTCTCTATTACAAGTAGGGCATTATATCCAAGTCATTATACTTTCTGATGCTGAAAAACAGGCCTCCTCCCAAAGCAGCATTGCACCGTAGTCAAGTACAATTAAATCCTTTACTCTGCAAAGCTGTAAATAACTCTGGATTTCCTTTTTCACTGTGTTGAAGTTTATTGGAATATTTAAATCTGGTATATTAATATAACATGCATTGTAGACTATTCCAAGTGAGAAATAAAATCTGATTTGTATTATTTTGCACTAATGCACTGTCTTTAACTATTTAAAGTATTAAACATTTATCGTATAAAATATGAAAAGTTCACACCAAGGATGATAACTATAACTACAACATTTTAATAATCATCCTAATTCTATCTAAGGGTCCACACTACACTCTTAAAAATAAAGGTGTTTTAAAAGGTTCTTCAATATGCCATAGAAGAACCATTCAGTCAAATGTTCTTTAAAGAACCATCTCTTTCTTACCTTCTTATAATCTGAAGAACCTCCTTTTGAAGAACTTCTCCTTATAAAAGAAAGGTTCTTCAGATGTTAAAGGTTCTTTATGGAACCATTTAGACAAAAAAAAAAGGTTCTTCTATGGCATCGTGAAGCCCCTTTATTTTTAGAAGTGTACATACAGGAACAATATTGTTGGAATCAATCATCCTAATTCTATGGGAATAAGGGTCCACACTACTGTACACTCTTAAAAATAAAGGTGCTTTAAAAGGTTCTTCACAGTGATGCCATAGAAGAACCATTCAGTCAAAGGTTCTTTAAAGAACCATCTCTTTCTTACCTTCTTATAATCTGAAGAACCTTCTTTTGCCACAAAGAGCCTTTTGTGAAACAGAAAGGTTCTTTAGATCCATTTAGACAAAAAAGGTTCTTCTATGGCATCATGAAGCACCTTTATTTTTTAAGAGTGTACATACAGGAACAATATTGTTGGAATCAATCATCCTAATTCTATGAGAATAAGGGTCCACACTACACTTTTAAAAATAAAGGTGCTTTAAAAGGTTCTTCACAGTGATGCCATAGAAGAACCATTCAGTCAAAGGTTCTTTAAAGAACCATCTCTTTCTTACCTTCTTATAATCTGAAGAACCTTCTTTTGCCATAAATAACCTTTTATGAAACAGAAAGGTTCTTCAGATGTTAAAGGTTATTTATGGAACCATTTAGACAAAAAATGTTCTTCTATGGCATCATGAGCACCTTTATTTTTAAGAGTGTACATACAGGAACAATATTTTTGGAATCAATCATCCTAATTCTACGAGAATAAGAGTCCACACTACACTTTTAAAAATAAAGGTGCTTTATAAGGTTCTTCACATGCCAAAGAAGAACCATTTTTGGTTTCACAAGGAACCATTCAGTCAAAGATTCTTTAAAGAACCATCTCTTTCTTACCTTCTTATAATCTGAAGAACCTTCTTGTGCCACAAAGAACCTTTTATGAAACAGAAAGGTTCTTCAGATGTTAAAGGTTCTTTATGCAACCATTTAGATAAAAAAGTTTCTTCTATGGCATCGTGAGCACCTTCGCTTTTAAGAGTGTACATACAGGAACAATATTTTTGGAATCAATCATCCTAATTCTATAAGAATAAGGGTCCACACTACACTTTTAAAAATAAAGGTGCTTTATAAGGTTCTTCGCAGCGATGCCATAGAAGAACCATTTTTCGTTTCACAAAGAACCATTCAGTCAAAGATTCTTTAAAGAACCATCTCTTTCTTACCTTCTTATAATCTGAGGAACCTTCTTTTGCCACAAAGAACCTTTTATGAAACAGAAAGGTTCTTCAGATGTTAAAGGTTCTTTATAGAACCATTTAGATAAAAAAGGTTCTTCTATGGCATCGTGAAGCCCCTTTATTTTTAGAAGTGTACATACAGGAACAATATTGTTGGAATCAATCATCCTAATTCTATGAGAATAAGGGTCCACACTACACTTTTCAAAATAAAGGTGCTTTAAAAGGTTCTTCACATGCCATAGAAGAACCATTTTTGGTTTCGCAAAGAACCATTCAGTCAAAGGTTTTTTAAAGAACCATCTCTTTCTTACTTTCTTATAATCTGAACAACCTTCTTTAGCCACAAAGAACCTTTTGTGAAGCAGAAAGGTTCTTCAGATCCATTTAGACAAAAAAGGTTCTTCTATGGCACAGTGAAGCACCTTGATTTTTAAGAATGTACATACAGGAACAATATTGTTGGAATCAAAACTTTTTTTTTTTCCAGCAGATGAACAATAAAAAACATTGACAGCCATTCAAAATCAAGCCAACATTAAAATGGCAGAATACAAACTATAGTGCGCTTATAATAAAAAGAAAATTATCTCCTGTTGGTTTGGACTAATAAATCTAGGCTAGTTATCCTTACAGTTATTGGTGTGAATGGGCCTTATTCAATTATTAATGCCTGTTCACCCCAAGGATGATAACTATAATTATTAGAACCATAAAGCTTTAATAACCTGTCATTATTCTGATTCTGTGAAAATAAGTAAGTCTACACCACAACTACAATAAGGACACAGAGGAATTTCAGTGGAATTGTTTTGACCTTTTTTTTTCAGCTGATGACAATAGCCAAAAACATGCAGCCAATCAGAATCTAAATTAAAGAGCTTGAGTATTTAAAACGACAGTAAGACATTGCTGCAGTGTGAGATTATTATAAATAGAACATTATCTTTTGTTTGTGTGGATGCACATCAAACCTGAAATTATTCATACCCCTGGCAAATTCTGACTTAAAATTACTTTTATTCAACCAGCAAGTATTTTTTTTTATTAGAAATGACACAGACATCTCCCAGAAGATAATAAGACGATGTACAGGAGGCATCATTGTGGAAAAAATTATTACTCATCTTTTATTTACATTTGAACAAAAAGTGGCATGTCCAAAATTATTCATACCCTTCTCAGTAATCAATAGAAAAGCCTTTATTGGCTATTAGAGCAATCAAACGCTTCTTGCTGACCAGCTTTTTGCATGTCTCCACTGGTATTTTTGCCAATTCATCTTTAGCGAATCCATCACCCTGATCTTTAGCTCCCTCCACAGATTCTCAATTGGATTTAAGTCAGGACTCTGGCTGGGCCACTGCAAAACATTAATGTTTTGTTTGCTAACCATTTCTTCACCACTTTTGCTGTGTGTTTTGGGTAGTTGTCATGCTGAAATGTCCACTGGTGCCCAAGTTTCTCTGCAGACTGCCTGATGTTGTTGTTGAGAATTTTGATGTATTGCTCCTTTTTCATGGTGCCGTTTACTGTGATTAGGTTCCTTGGTCCACCGGCTGAAAAACACCCCCAAAACATTAGGTTCCCACCACCATGTTCGACAGTGGGGATGGTGTTCTTAGGGTTGAAGGCTTCTCCTTTTTTACGCCAAATGAAGGCTACATCATTGTGGCCAAACAATTAAATTTTTGTTTCATTTGATCATAAAACAGAAGATTAGAAGTCGTCTTCTTTGTCCAGATGAGCATTTGCAAAGGCCAAGTGGGCTTTTGTGTGCCTTATCTGGAGAAGTGTTGTCCTCCTTGGTCTGCATCTGTGGAACCCAGCGGTGTGCAGTGTCCGTTGGACTGTCTATTTTGAGATGTTGCCAACAGCAGAGCCCAGATTCATCAGGATGGCCTTGGTGGTGATCCTTGGAATTTTTTTTTTTTTACCTCTCTTACTATCCTCCTGGCCAGCAAAGGTGTGACTTTTGGCTTCCAACCACATCCTCTGAGATTTTTCACAGTGCAGATATTTTTTAAGAATACTTTGCACTGTAGCCACTGGAACTTCAAAACATTTAGATATGGTCTTATAGCCCTTTCCTGACTTGTGAGCAGCCACAATGCGCAGCCGCAGGTCCTCAGTGAGCTCCTTTGTCTTAGCCATGACTGTCCACAAACCAACAGCAGAGAGCTTCTGTTTTTCACCTGTTGAGTTGATTAAAACAGCTGTTCCCAATGAATCAGGGTAATTAGGATGCTTTAGAACAGCTTGGACTATTTGGAATGGTATAGAACTTTGGATTTTCCCATAGACTGTGACAGTTTGCAATAATAATGAGTAATTTTGGGCATGCCACTTTTTGTTCAAATGTAAATAAAAGCTGAGAAATATTTTTTTTCCATAGTAATGCCTCTTGTACATCGTCTTATTATCTTTTGGGAGAAGTCTGTGTCATTTCTGGTCAAAAAATACTTGCTGGTTGAATAAAAGTAACTTTAAGTCAGAATTTGCCAGGGGTATGAATAATTTTGGGCTTGACTGTACACTCTTAGAAGGACCACTTTTTGGTTCCACAAATAACCATTCAGTCAAAGGTTCTTTAAAGAATTTCGTCACAAAGAACCTGTTGTCAAACAGAAAGGTTCTTTAGATGTTAAAGGTTCTTAATGCAACCATTTAGACAAAAACGTTTCTTCTATGGCATCATGAAGCACCTTTATTTTTAAGAGTGTATAGGCAGATATATTGTTATCTTTATAGTTATTCTTTGCATGAACAGGCTTTTAATTATATTCAGTTATTATATGACTCAATGGAATAGCCTGTCTGCGTAAAAAAAAAAAAAAAAAAATTGTAAAGAAATGATAAATGTTAAAATTATGATAAATAAATGAGTTTCTTTCTTTTGGTGAGAACAAAAAAAGAAGAAGAAATCATCTTCCATAGTAGTCTATTTTTTCCATACTGGATGTCAACGGCTACAAAAACTGTCAACTGTAACTACTTGAGGGTGAGTAAATAATAACAGAATTTTCAATTTTTTAAAGTTAGCTGTCCCTTTACTTCTGTATAGTAAATTGTGTGATTCAGTGGTTTGATATGTGACCCTGGACCACAAAACCAGTCTTAAGTAGCATAGGTGTGTTTGTAGCAATGGCCAAAAATACATTGTATGGGTCAAAATGATCAATTTTCTTCATCAATGTTCCATAAAGATATTTTGTAAATTTTCTACCATAAATATATTAAAACTTATTTTTGATTAGTAATATGTATTGCTAAGAACTTCCTTTGGACAAACCATACATCACTGGAAAGCTTATTTATTCAGCTATATATATAAATCTCAAGTTCAAAAATGACCCTTATTACTGGATTCATGGTCCAGGGTCACATATTTGGTCCATTCCACAGAATGGGTGCCATTTGCTTCCAAAACTCTTCACAAAAAAACAAATCATTTTTTTATCTTTCTTTTAAAGACTGAATCTAATACACATATTTAACTATTCAAATCTGTATAGATGCATTCTTCTCAGTCCTGTTACCAAAACTCTTTAAAAAGCATGTTTAAAAATATATCAACAAATTTCTTAATTTTATCCTCAGGCAGGAGTTTATTTAAAAAAAAAAAAATTGGTTTCATGGTCAAAAAAAGAATATTTATCATTAAAAAAAAAATCTGTATTTGTGTATTTTTCATATTTTCCCCATTTTTTCATTTTAAAGGCAAATCAAACCTCAAGATTATCAATTTTCTATGATTTATTTAACATTGAAATAAAAGATTATATAAAACTTAATTTAAAATATAAAAAAAAACCTCTGCAGAGGTTTTTGTTAGGGTTATGTTTAGGGGTAGAAGACAAGTTACGAGATAAAGAAAAATAACAAATAAAATAAAATGTAATAAAAATATGAAATTAAAATGAAATATATTTAAAATAATAAACTTAACTTATAATGCCTTTTCAGTTTTTCTGTTGATATTGTTTTCTTACAGCACTCAAGTCACACTCAAACACTATTCTATGTATACGTGTAATATATTAATTAACATTTATGTAGTACATACATAAAGTACATTTACTGTCATACAGAAATGTAATATAAAACAAGGAAGTTTTCTCTGGGCAAAAACATTATCCCAGGGTGGATAAAAGGCCAATAATATGGATGTAGCCTAAGATTTACAATAATAAATCAGATGACACTATCCCCTTCTGTTACTGTTACTTAGTTACTATATAGTATAGGGTGACAGGACTGAAAGTAACAGGATTGAAATTTTAGGATAAAATAGCAAATATATATATAATATAGCCACATGGAGTACATACTAATATTATGAGGATATGTTAATATTGACACTCCCACTCATCATTACAATATCATCAAATATGCAGAAAAGAAAATTAGACCACATGCTTCAGGTCATTTCATTGCCTTCAGAAGATCCAGATGTTGTAATATCCAGTTGAAAATGTGTCTTAAGGGAAGAAGGTGTTAACGGGACTGAGAGAAAACATGGGGACATGACTTAAATGTGTATTTTATCTAAAATATTACAGATTTATTTTTAAATAAATGTATTTAAAGCACAGATTGGATATGGAGGTGCACAAAAATGTAATAAAAATTATTTCTGAAGTATTTTAAACATATTTCATGTTAAATTGTAACTTTAGAAACTGGGACATGTATGTGTTCACAAATGCAATGTTTTCAAAGTTTTAGGTAGTTTTTATTCATTTTTAAAATTATATATTTTACATTTACAGTTTGATTCATGTGCAGGACACTTTGTTTAATAATAAAATGTATTTTATAGTTCATTTTAATGCATATTTATACACTGTAAACCCAAACGTTCAAAGTAATTAATTAGTTTTTTTTAAGTTCTACTAACTTAGATTTTTTGAGCTCCTGTGACTTTTTTTAGTTTTTGAGTTAATAAAACTTATTTGTTTTAATTAATTTGAACTACTTGTTGATGAATCAAGCACCACTTTACTTATTTTTTAACTGTTTAAAAATTAGTGTGAGCATTTGATGTGAGTTTTGAGATTATCGGGATTAATATACATTTTACTCCAAAAATTGAGTAGTAACTTATAATATTTGAGTAGACTTAATGAAAACTTTTAATTAAACTGTAATCAAAAAGTACATGCAACATGTAATCAAAATATTTAACTTCTGAAAACATGACATTAAGTTTATTAGCTCAAAAAAAGTAAGGTAATCAGTTGCCTTAGTTTTTTTTGAGTTCTGTTAACTTACCGGGGTTTACAGTGTACATATAATGTCCTGGGGACAGAAATGGCATCTATTCGGTGGAATTTCCTAATTATGGCTTAAACATTCTTATTTTTTTATTAGCGAGAGCTTCAAGATAATAGGCTAAACTAAAGGTTCTTTATTGGCATAAATGGTTCTATGAAGAAACTTGAACATCCATGGAACTTTTCAAATACAGAAAAGGTATTTTCTACTAAAAAAAAAAAAAAAAGTTCTTTACATTTTTTAATTCTTCAAAATGGTTCTTTTAGGAACTGTTCACTGAAAAGTTCTTTAGGGAACCAAAAACGGTTCTTCTATGGCATTGCTATAAAAACACCCTTTTGGAACCTTTATTTTTAAGAGTGTATACAAGTATAATTATATTTAAACTCAAAGGCTAATTATTTATTTAGTGAGCGTATAATAAGCTTGATACTGTACAGTCAATTATCTGAAAAAAAAAAAAAAAAATACAAATGAATTTGTAATAAATTACACCAAAGCAACTATTCTAAATTGTGACCTCTGGTGGTGTCTTACGCTACTGTAACAAGAACCAGTCCAAAAACAATCCAAAACGATTGCTAAACTATTCAGGGTGATAAAAATTGTTAGGGCTCCCACTTCACGCACTGTAAATTCAAATGATGTTCTTCTGCTGTCTTCTACAAACTGGAGCGCCCATATCATCATCAATGAAGCTGTTCACGCGCGCGCGCTCGCTCTTGCGGTGCAGACAGGCTCGCTGGTTCAATGGGACGCTCTGGTCTCGTTGCGTCGCGTCGCTCTCAGTGTAGACACGGGGGCGCTCGTTGGCAGCGCGTCTCATTCTGCCGCTCTCTGACCGGAGCGCTTCACACAAACTGCCCAGTGAGTTGGACTCCGCGACACTGCTGCACGTCTTCTACCGCTGCGCTCTCACCGTCCTCTGGGAAAGTAGTGGAAGTCACTGGGTCTTATTTGCGTACGTTACAGGTTGAGTTCATATAGAAAGCTGCGCACTTGCGGACTATTTCCCCGTTGCGGACTGTAGAGATATTGGGATTACTACACGTCACATATTTCACAGAACTCACTTACTCTGGTTCATCTCCCCTACATGATAAAGAGGAATATTGTGGCACTTTATTTGGTAAGTGACTCTTATACTCTTCTTCTTTACGCGACTACGTTTAATAAATGCGTTTAGGCTACAGTTTCTGTGTTTCTCTTGTAATGCATTGATACGAGAACAAGTGTAGGCTATGTTTCCTTAGAATAGTTTTTTTGCTCAAAAAACACATAAACTGTTAAACATTCTGACTCGGTTTTATTTAGACTGTTTATCTTTTTCTCTCTCATAGACTTTCACTTTTCTCATTAATGTGGAAAACATTGTCGAAATCATTTTTAGCTCACCGTACATATGCTTTCATGTCTGTTTTGTGGAACTTTTGCTGATCATATTTACCGCATGGTGGTGCTGCCTCAGAATAGTTTACAGTCTGAAGGAAATACAGCTTTTGACAGCAATAAAACAGTACGTCTTCATTCAGTATCTGTATGCTTTGTTTGTTAGCAGAAGCTATATGTAACTAGTACACTGCTAGTTTAGTCTTTGTTATTGGCGTATTTTTCAATTAGGTTCTTTAGTTTTTGTTACTTTGCTTTTTTAAATCCAAAACAGTTTAAAAAGAATGTATTAAAACATATTGAAACTTATTTATTGTGTCGTAATTGTTTTTACTAATTTGTAAACAATTACATGAGCCAGTATTTCATCCGAGGCATTGTATTTATGCTGTTTATTATTATTATCCCCAACCGAGAGGACCTAACTTTTATACAATAATTGGCTAAATCATTGGCTAAATCATCTAAAACCAGCCCGTCAAGGGTAACGCATATTTACTCTCATGCATGATTTATAACAAAGCTGTGCAATAACAACAAAGAAATGCAACTTTGTAATTCATGAATTTGTGTATATAGCACGATATATATGTGATCCTGGACCACAAATCCAGTCATAAATCATATTATTTTGAAATTGAGATTTATATATTATCTGAAAGCTAAGCTTTCCATTGATGTATGGTTTGTTAGAATAAGACAATATTTAGCTGAGATACAACTATTTGAAAATCTGGAACCTGAGGGTGCTAAAAAATCCAAATATTGAGAAAATCACCTTTAAAGTTGTTTAAATGAAGTTCTTAGCAATGCATATTACTAATTAAAAATTAAGTTTTGATATATTTACGGTAGGAAATTTACAAAATATCTTCTATACTTAATATCCTAATGAGTTTTGCCATAAAAGAAAAATCTATAATTTTAGACCCATACAATGAATTGTTAGCAATACAAATATACTATTGGATTTTCTCTGTTTTCATTAGGATTTATAGGTTTAAATGTCAAAGTTTCATCACTAAGATGATGATGTAAGACAAATATGAAGACATTTTCAGAATGACAAAGACTCTTGTGGGATTGTATTCTTGACTGGCAGTTATTAATGACTGCTACGTTTGATTGTCTCCTGTTATTTAAAGGACAATCAATCATGAAATGTGTTTGTTCCACTTTACCTGATGTCCCATTCTATGTTAACAGCCACTTTTAACCACGTTTATTAGTTCAGTGGTCATATATAAACCTTTCTGTATTTGATTTTCCAGCATTGTGACCTTTGTGTCCAAACTGTGTGGTCACACTGCGGTTATGAGCAAACATATTTAGTTTAATCTAATAGAGAATGTGTCAGGCCATTAGGCATAATAGCATCAACTTTGGACATTCGAACTTGGACGCTCAGCCGTGGAGCAATTGTCAAATGTGATCTTTTTTTAATCCCTCGCTGTATGAAATCTCTCTGGAAACGGAAATGACCACTTCAAGTAGGTTGGAAAGCAAATGCATTTGCTTAATGACTCCGAACACGTTTGGCGTTCCTGAGATCAGCGGTTCATGTAGCTTTCCTGCTCCATTGATCTCTACCATTATGTATTTTACCCATGCTGAATATATGATGACATTCAAGTCCTGGAAGATGTCCAAGTTCCCTAGTTCAAGATTTTTTTCTACCTACTTAAAGGTAGTTGTATACTTTTTTAAGCCTAAGCTCTATATAGTACATGTGTATAGTATATCACCACCAGCAGGCTTCTGGAAAAACGTGACCCTGGTCCAGATGGTTAAATTACTTTTAGATCATAGCAGTGCAAGTCCTTTGAGTTCATTCGCCTGCAAAGGCACGGTCGTTAAGGTCCCATAGGACGAAGCGGCTCGGGAATGTAAAGCAAAAAAAAAGTGCTGAATTCTGAAAGAGCATGATGAGATACCTTTGGGCAACGAGAGCGCTTCGAATTACAGCGTGGATTCAATATTGAATCTCAGTGGATGTGTAAAAAAGCCTCTGGGTCACTGATTTGACCTGAACTTTAAACTTTTTAGCACTGTTATTGTCCTAAGGTGATAATTTAGTCAACATGAGGTCATTGAGTTTATAGTTATCATCTATATATCATCACATATGTCAGCTATTGTGTCGTACACATTTTAGAATGCCCCGTGGATGCTTTAGTAATATGAATACTGACTTTTTTCTTATTTGTAATCCAAGTTGTTAGTCTGCCACTTGCCTACATGTGTTATGAAGGCGTCAACAACTATTGTAAGGTTGTTAGTATGCTGTAACTAGCACCTGCGCAACTTGACAACCCAGAGAGACTGGTGTTCCACTTTCTTCATTCATATTAACCTATTCAGACAAAATACCAAAAGATCTTAAAGGGATAGTTCACCCAAAAATGAAAAATGATGTCTTTAATTACTCACCCTCATGTCGTTCCAAATCCAGGGCCTTTGTTCATCTTCAGAACACAAATTAAGATATTTTTGATAAAATCTGAGAGCTTTCGGGAACCTGCATAGACAGCAATGCAACTGAAACGTTCAAGGCCCAGAAAGGTAGTAAGATCATTGTCAGTCTCTTCCTCTTAAACACGCATTTTAACAATGTTCTTACTACCTTTCTGGGTCTTGAACGTGTCAGTTGCATTGCTGTTTATGCAGAGTCAGAAAGCTCTCGGATTTCATCAAAAGTATCTTAATTTGTGTTTTGAAGATGAACGAAGGTCTGACAGGTTTGGAACGGCACGAGGGTGAGTAATTAATGGCAGCATTTTCATTTTTAAAGAGAACTGTACAATTACTTATGTACCCTCAAAGCTGCATAATTTTAATTTTTCTGTGGAAAAAAGAATATATAAGAAAGTTTATGCATTTATTAGATCACAAATACTGTAAAAACAGCTATATTGTGAAGTATTATTGCAATTTTAAATAACTACTCTATTTGAATATATTTATCAATAAATTAATTATTTGCTGTGATTCCTATGATGGCATTTTAGTGTCATATAAAAAAAAAAATAAGATTACGAGATTAAAGTTGTAATATTTTGAGAATAAAGTTGAAATATAACGAGAATAAAGTCAAAATATTAGGAGAATAAAGTCAAAATTACAAGAATAAAGTCGAAATAATAGGAGAATAAAGTCGGAATTACGAGAATGAATTTGTAGCAATTACGAGATTAAAGTTATAATATTTTTAGAGTATATTCTACCATTTTACGCATGTAAGTCCGGGAGATATTCCAAAGTCTCAGTTTTCAAAATCAAGTCAGTTTTATAGCAAAATACAAACAATATGTCTATTACAATAATGTGTTTTTCACATTCTTTAATGTGGCGTGACAGATCGCTGTATCCACCTCAGTTTAAACGACATGTGAATCAGTCATCTTTCCGATTTACAATGAGACATTGAGTCCAATAAATTAGGCTATACTTAATTTTTTTTTTCACATTTCTTCTGATGTTTCTTCACATTTATATTGTGCTATAAACTTGAAAAAAGAGAAGAAACACATTAATAATTTTTATTTCATGATGAAACATTACATGATATAATAAGAATTTGAAAGCTTCACAAAGAAAACAGTAGAATTTAATGAAACAAATGTCTCATTGTAAATGAATACAGCGATCTGTCCAGCCACATTAAAGAGCATGAAAAACACATTATTCCAAGACACATTATTTGCATTTCGCTATAAAACTTTGTTGACTTTGATAAGACTTTGTTTTATAATAAAAGTACCAAAAGCACAAAGCTTATTGCTATTACTGGGTGGCTGGCGCACTACAAATAAACCTAATGAATGCAATTGAAGACGTGAAATATTATTTCCAAGCATACTGTCCCTGCGAGTATTACACATTATATGATTTCTGCTAATAAACCCACATATATAAATCAATTCAAGTGGCCTGACAACTTCTCCCGGTGCTCCCAATCTGGGCCTTTGCATGCGCAGGCTATACTCTCAAAATATTATATCTTTAATTGCTACCATTTAATTCTCATATTTTCGACTTTATTCTCTAAACGTTTTGACTTCATTCTCAAAACATTTTGACTTTATTCTCAAAACATTTTGGCTTTATTCTTGAAAATTCAACTTCATTCTCGAAACATTTCTACTTCATTCTCGTAA
>NC_133384.1:17285443-17342552 GCF_049309525.1 Garra rufa
TCAAAGTTTGTCTTAATTTTTTATTATTATTATTTTATATTCAATAAATAACACTATGAAAATATTGTCTATCAATGAAGATAAATTGATCATGCTAAAAAGTTGTATTTTTTTTAATCTTTTGCTATGTAACTGAATAGGACAAGTTCATGGTACAGTTAAGTAAAAAATAAATAAAAAACAACAACTGCAAAATACGAACAATGAAAGACTAAGTGACCCTTTATATTTTCTCAAAATATCAGACTCTCAAAGATCAGACATATTTATGTAATTACAATACATATGTGCATTTTTTGTTCAAAGATGGTCTGTAGGATGGCTCTCTACTCTGTCACCCTCTCTGCCTCTCACCCCTCCCCCCTGCAATAATGAGCTTCTCTGTGCCTGACTGAACGCACACACATACTGTAGAGACATTCACCAGAGTGACAGCAGGTTTCTGAGTTATTTTTTTAATTTTCTTTAATTCATTGAAGCTTGTATAAAATTAATATTTCCAGCACTTGCTCAGAATGATTAGATCTCTGTGTGAAAAAAGTTTCAAAGAGTTTGGATGCTGCACTTTAAAGATATAAAAAATTAGGGTTATGTTTTTTACTATATCTTTAAAAAATCACCACGTCAACACCGTTCGAGATATCCAAAATCCGCTCGTAATTTAACATCTTCAGAATCTTCTCTTCATGTTAAAAAAGTTTGGTGTGAACAGCTGGTTGTTCTTAGGAGTAGTGTGAATTTGTTTACTACCTGATTTTTCAAAAAATCCACCTTCAAATCAAAATAGCCGGCTTTCTGTTGGTCTCAGCTAATGAGTTTGATTTAGAAAGTTGTCCAGATTGATGAGAACAATATATGTACAGAGTTTGGTGACTGTAGGAAAAACTAACCCCCCAACTTTTGTCAAAAGATGGCGCTATAGAGTGCCTGCTCCACGCCCATTTATGACCTTTTGCCAGTGTCTAACTATCATTAATATTGATGTGTGTGTTGAGTTTCATGAAATTCTAAGCATGTTATCTGCCTCGAAAAGACAGGAATCTAATTTTAAAGTTTGACACGTTGCCATGGCAACAGCATTTGATTTATCATCGACCCCTTTACATATTCTTTATCGGCCGTGTTTTGACATGATTTTGATGAAGTTTAAAGAAAATCGAGTAAAATTAAGAGGCTGATTTCAAAGCATTTTGAAAATGACACGTTTCCTGCTGCCAGTTGGTGGCGCTATAACTTTGACTCATAATAGTCACATTTATGGAATTGGCATCATACAAGGAACAAACTGGTGAAGTTTCATCAGAATCAGGCAATGTGTGCAACAGTTATTAGACACTTCCTGTTTCTCATTTCTCGCCATAACTTTGTCGCCTTGCCACGGCCAAACCGTTCGAGATATCAAAAATCTCCTCGCAATTTAGCGTCCCCAATGTCTTGAGATCATGCTGACCGAGTTTGGTGACAATCCCATGGAATTCCTGGGAGGAGTACGTTAAATTCCAGAGCATGCGCTTTTTAAACAGCCCTAAATATCTCACTTCCTGTTGCGTGGAGCCCATGACATAGAGTACAAAAGTTGTTCAGCTCGATGAGTTCTATATGTGTACCGAGTTTCATATGAGTACGTGCAAGTATGTGTGCGCAGTACATCAAGTTTTCAAACTGTGTTCCAGGGGGCGCTGTAGATGCCCTGAACCACGCCCGGGTCCCAGCCTCTGTGTCATCCGGACGACGGCAGATTCCAACGTGTGTGCAAATTTTCAAGAGTTTTTGAGTATGTTAAGGCCCCCAAAAGTGCCCCAACGGTTGAAAAAAAAAAGAATCCTTAGAAGAACAATAGGGCCTTCGCCCTTTTGGGCTCGGGCCCTAATAATAACATTATAAATATATACACACACATATAATTACTGATATCATGGACAATGAAACTGAAACACCTGGTTTTAGACCACAGTTAGTATGGTGTTGGGCCTCCTTTTGTGGCCAATAGAGCATTTCGTCTTTGGAATGACAAATACAAGTCCTGCACAGTAGCCAAAGGCATTTTGAGCCATTCTCCTCTTGCAGATCAGGGGTCAGGTCACTACATGATACTGGTGTAGGAAAATGTTATCTGACTCGCTCCTCCAAAACACCCCAAAGTGGCACAATAATATTCAGATCTGGTGACTATGCAGGCCATGGGAGATGTCCAACTTCACTTTCATGTTCATCAAACCACTCTGTCACTTGTCTTGCTGTGTGTACTGGTGCATTATCATCCTGATACACGGCACCACCTTCAGAGTACAATGTCTGAACCATTGGGTGCACATAGTCAACCTTCACACCTGTTCTTACTGGTGGAATGTGCAATCAGTGAAGATTGGCCACCAGGCTGCAAAAATATAGCCATGAAACCTCCAACATTATATTGGCCAGTGTTTCAGTCTCATTGTCCAACCCCTGTATATATATACATATAAACATAAAAATAAAAAACAAATAAAACACCAAATAAATATTATATATATATAAAACATTTAAAATAGTAACAACAATGATACAAAAATATTATAAATTATTATGTTAATAATAATATTATTAATTATATTATAATATGTATGTTTGTGTGTATATATATATACAATTAATAATAATAACATTATAAATATATACACACACACACATATATAATTATATATATATATATATATATATATATATATATATATATATATATACATACATACATACATACATACATATATAAACATAAAAATAAAAAACAAATAAAACACCAAATAAATTAATATTATTAATTATATTATTAATTATATTATAATATGTATGTTTGTGTGTGTATATATAAAACACAAAATAAATATTTTAGATATACACACACAATTAATAATATTAATAATTAATAATCAAAATGTATAAATGTATGTGTTCATATATATATATATATAAACTTATGAAGTATGTATATATATATATATATATATATATATACACTTAATAATAATAATAGTAATAATAATAATAACAATAATAATAATAATTAGTTATATCTTTAAAATAAAATGATTTCGTAAAATGTAAAATATATGTGCTATAAAATAAAATATATTCAAAATATTAATATGAATATGTTCATTTAAATAAATGAATAAATGTATATGTGATCAATTAACATTAAATTTAAATACAAAATAACTGTTATAAGTTATATAAAATAATTATAAAATAATAATAATAATTAGTTTATATACCATTGAAATCAAATTATTTCATTAAATGTAAAATATATGTAATATATAATACATTCAAATAAAATGTGTGTGTGTATATATATATATATATATATATATATATATATATATATATATATATATATATATATATATATATATATATGGCCAAAAGTTTGGAATAATTAGGATTTTTAATAATTTTTTTTTTATTAAATGGCAGACACCATTGAAAAAAAAGGTATTCGATGACAAAAATGACAAAATTACATAAAAGGGATTTTTATTGTCAGGATTTTTCTCTAGGTTCTCCATATGGTCTGGTTTAACAGAAGAGCTTCAGCCTCTGTTCTAATGCAGTGCAAGTGTGTCTGATGGATTCTAACAGCATTGTGACCGTTGACTGTGTGGGGAGAGCGATGCAGATAGTGAGAAAGCACTTAATATGTATTTAGGGCTTTTTTCAGATAGAGCTGTAGCCTGCCACCTCCCCTGCTGCTCTGAAAGCTTGTGTCAGGCTGTGAACAGCATCCATCTCTGTCTGGGGTCCTGAAAATGTGGCATAGCAGATAGAGAGAGTGTAGATTGATTCCTGTAGCCGGGGGTTTGCTTCAGGGTGAAGGAGGACTGCGTCTAAAAAGGGCTTTAATGAGTCGCCTTGGAAGGTGGTCTGCGTGGTTCTGCTCCACAGCTTTTGTTTTAACACTACGTGATTCTCTTGCTTGCTGTTTCTGTGGACTGTAGAGTGAGACAAGCCGCTTATGATTTTATGTCACTTCTGTTTTTTGCTTACTGCGTAGAGAGTTCGCCAGTGTTATTGGAAAACTGTTGATGAAGCGTTTGCACACAAGTGCAGACTCGCATGTGAGATTCGGTCTTGCGATAAAAGGGTTCTTAATTACGTACTTAGCTTAAAATATTACTAGCTTTATTTGAACTGTCTCCAATAAAACATTGCATCAACCTCTCTGATTTTTATGAATTTTATACATTTCCTGATAACCTATTGCCACATTTTCTTTCTGCATATTGCTTCTTATTCATTTTTTTTTTCCATTTAATTTAGAAAGAAACAGAATACTTCCTACTATACCTTTGTATATACAGTGAAGCCCAAAATTATTCATACCCCTGGCAAATTCTGACTTAAAGTTACTTTTATTCAACCTGCAAGTTTTTTTTTTTTTTTTTTTGACTGGAAATGACACAGGCTTCTCCCAAAAGATAATAAGACGATGTACAAGAGGCATCATTGTGGGAAAAAAAAATATTACTCATCTTTTATTTACATTTGAATAAAAAGTGGCATGTCCAAAATTATTCATACCCTTCTCAATAATAAATAGAAAAGCCTTTATTGGCTATTACAGCAGTCAAACGCTTCTTATAATTGCTGACCAGCTTTCTGCATGTCTCCACTGGTATTTTTGCCCATTCATCTTTAGCGATGAGCTCCAACTCTTTCAGGTTGGAGGGTCTCCTTGCCATCACCCTGATCTTTAGCTCCTTCCACAGATTCTCAATTGGATTTAAGTCAGGACTCTGGCTGGGCCACTGGAAAATGTTAATGTTTTGTCTGCTAACTATTTCTTCACCACTTTTGCTGTGTGTTTTGGGTCGGAAAAAAAATCAAGGTCAGTATAAGTGCAGTCCTGTAATTAAAAGTATATTGTTCATTATAATCTATTGATCATATGAAATATAAACCAGTTAAACATTTTATGGTACTATTATTCATATACTATTATAGTACTTATTAATAACCATTTTAAAGGAACAGGTTTGGCCAAAAATGAAAATTACCCCATGATTTACTCACCCTCAAGCCATCCTAGGTGTATATGACTTTTTTCTTTCAGATAGATTCTTCCAAGCTTTATAATGGCAGTAAATGGGTGTTGAGGTTTTTAAGCTTTATAAAGTACATCCATCCATCATAAAAAGTATTCCACATGGCTCTGGGGGGTTAATAAAGGCCTTCTGAAGCGAATCAATGCATTTGATGTTGTAAGAAAAATATCTATATTTAAAAATGTATAATCCACAATATCAAGCTTCTGCTAACTGTTGTACACATGTTCACGAGAGAGTGGCGTTCAAGCAGATGATGTAGGACGTAGACGAATGAGGTGAGTGCAGTGGAGAGAGTAAAAACAAAACAAAACACCGGTCACAAATTAGAAGTACAAAACTTTTGTAAAGAAAAATCTAGGAGAATTTCGATGTAAACCAAGAGGAGAATGGTTTTCCTTTGCTGTAATCAAAACTTGGTTCTTGCGAGTCTAGTTTATTCTTACCGGAGCTTACACTACACCTACATCCTGCGTCATCTGCTGGAACGCCACTCTCTCGTGAACATGTGCACGACAGTTAGCAGAAGCTAGAGATTACAGTTTAAGTGAGAAGGTGAGAATATGCTAGTCTTGCGAGAACCAAATTTTGTTTACAGGTAAGGAAAACCAGTCTCCTCTTGGTTAATGTCAAGATCATCCAACATTTTTTTTTCACAAATGTACTTTTTTGTACTTCTAATTTGTGACCTTGTGATCTCATGAAAGCGCGTACAACAGTTAGCCAAAGCTAGAGATTAAGATTTTTTTACACAAATGCATCGATTAGCTTCAGAAGGCCTTTAATAACCCCCTGGAGCCGTGTGGAGTACTTTTTATGATGGATGGACATACTTCTTTGCACTTCAAAATCTCAACACCCATTCACTGCCAGTATAAACCTGGTAAGAGCCAGGACATTTTTTTAATATAACTCTGATTATATTTGACTGAGAGAAGAAAGTCATATACATCTAGGATGGCTTGAGGGTGAGTAAATCATGGGATAATTTTCATTTTAGGGTGAACTATCCCTTTAATAGTTTAATAGCAATGTTTTGGAGCTTGAATCTAAGGCCATGACTAATAGATGGATACCTGATCTGTTTAAAAAGCTCAGTTTCTCTGCCAGTACTGATCCAGGTATCAGATAGGTGCAGCTCTACAGTTTTATTGATGTGCATAGCATTGAAAGAACAAGAAGTGGCAGGAAGACAGATGGGTGGGGTCAGCAAAGGACGATTGCCGGACTTAAACGTCCTCATGGCTCAACATGCCAGAATATGTGGCCTAACCTTTAAGCGGGTGCACCGTCTATGCGCTTTTCAAGAGAGAGGATGACTCAAACTCTGCATTTTGCTTTCCTGACATCTGATATTTGTGATGTGTCTGCGCTGTGCATCTGCTCTATCTAAATCTGAGGAAGCGTCAGGGGACTTGACATCACCCTGACAGGTGAGGCATCCGCAGGCTCAAGAGATGCAGTGAAGTCAGACGCGATGTGACAGAAGTGAGAGAAAAAACATAACTGCTTTTCTTGACTTCATATAAAACATTCAACAAAGAGAATTTGACGTCTTTTGAGGAGTCTTATGCTGTTTAAATCTGTGTCTTTAGGCGTCTGTTGTTTAGGCCGTTAAATCTTTTTTATTGTCAATGATGTACTGTAAATATGTGCAGATATTAACAAACAAAGCCACAAGGTCACGGAAGAAGCGTGGGCATGCAGAAAATCCCGGCTGTATCAATGAACAGCTTGATTTTATGGAAACAGAGCTCTTGCTAATCAATACCAAACCTCCTAAGTCCTGCTTAGAGCATCGAGCGGCTCCCTGAGAAGACGTAGCGCACGGCTCTCCGGCAACTGATGGGGTAGTGCCGCTGCATGCGACGCAATTTAAATGTGTCGACTGGCTCCTCTCTGATGAATGGTTGTTCATGCAGACTATATGAAGAGATCAATAGGAGATTTGCTCTTACTTGAGGCGTGTGTGGTTTATATTTAAAATCTTCAAATTGTGTTCAAGTGATCTTTTTCCAGACATATTTCTTAGTCCGGGGCCTCCGAATGAGTTAAGAAGGGGAGTGGGAGACAGTCAAACAGTTCACAGCGTGAAGCGGGTGGGTGTGAATCCCCCTCTAGCAGACAATGACAACTTACTGCCTGCTGAGAGAAGCCCGCTGAAATCACACAAATCAGACAACAGCAAACCTGTTTACAAATGACTGAATATTTTAGCAAGCATGTTCATTTTCTATCTATCTATCTATCTATCTATCTATCTATCTATCTATCTATCTGTCTGTCTGTCTGTCTGTCTGTCTGTCTGTCTGTCTGTCTGTCTGTCTGTCTGTCCGTCTGTCCGTCTGTCCGTCTGTCTGTCTGTCCGTCCGTCCGTCCGTCCATCTGTCTGTCCATGTGTCTGTCTATCTTTCTGTCTTTCCATATATGTGACCCTGGACCACAAAACCAGTCATAAGGTTAAATTTTACAAAACTGAGATGTATACATCATATGAAATCTCAATAAATAAGCTTTCTGTTGATATATGGTTTGTTAGGATCGGACAATATTTGGCCGAGATACATCTATTTGAATATCTAGAATCTGAGGGGGCAAAAAAATCAAAATACTGAGAAAATCACCTTTAAACTTCTCCAAATTAGGTTCTTAACAATGCATATTACTAATCAAAAATTACATTTTTATATATTTATAGTAGGAATTTTACAAAAAATCTTCATGGAACATGAACTTTACTTAATTTCCTAATGATTTTTGGCATAAAAGAAAAATCAATAATTTTGACCCATACTATGTATTTTTGGCTTTTGCAACAAATATACCCCAGCGACTTAAGACTGGTTTTGTGGTCCAGGGTCACATATGTGTCTGTCCATCCGTATGTCTGTCTCTCTGCTCTTCCATCTATCGGTCTCTCCTTTATTCTATCTGTCCATCTGTCTGTCAGTCCGTCCATCTGTCTGTCTGTCTGTCTGTCTGTCTGTCTGTTCGTCCATCCATCTGTCTGTCTGTCCGTCCGTCCGTCAGTCCGTCTTTCTGTCTTTCTTTCTGTCAGTCTGCTCTTCCATCTGTCTGTCTTTCCTTTAATCTATCTATCTATCTATCTATCTATCTATCTATCTATCTATCTATCTATCTATCTATCTATCTATCTATCTATCTATCTGTCTGTCTGTCTGTCTGTCTGTCTGTCTGTCTGTCTGTCTGTCTGTCTGTCTGTCTGTCTGTCTGTCTGTCTGTCTGTCTGTCTGTCCATCCATCTGTCTTTCTGTCTGGTCTTCCATTTGTCTGTCTCTCCTTCCTATCTATCTGTTCGTCTGTCCATTTGTTTGTCTTTCTGTCTGTCTGTTCCTACATTTGTCCTTCTGTCTATCATCTATCTATCTATCTATATAGCTATTTATCTGTTCGTTCGTCCATCCATCCGTCTGTCACCTGTCTATCCTTTTATCTGTCTGTTTGTCATTTTGTTAGGCTAATTAATATCGATCAGATCTCTTCTTCTAGTGTCTCTCATCATATGTCATGTATTGTTAAAATGTGTTTATTCCATGGAATGTCTGGATACTGGATTCTGATTGGCTGGCAGGTGTGCAGTAAAACCGTTTAATGCACAGGTAGTTCCAAGTCAGTTTAATCACCGTTCTATATTAATGCGCTGCTTTAATTGATGCACGCAAACGCAGAGAGAGAGACAGAGAGATCGGAGATCGCATATTGTGCTGCGCACATACATAAACTTCTTGTCAGCACTTCCCCGCGATTCTTATTGTTAAAATATCCTAGATACTAGATCGCTACATTATATTCCTCAGCAACGAGGTGGTAAAACTGCGTTTTTTAATGAATTCGTTGTTTGTAGAGAGAGACGACACACAGCAATGCAGACAGGTACGCGCGCGCACACACACACACACACACACACACACACGTTGGGTTTACATGTTTTATGGGGACATTCCATAGGCATAATGGTTTTCATACTGTACAAACCATATTTTCTATCGCCCTACACCTACCCTACACCTAAACCTAGCCCTCACAGGAGATTGTGCACACTTTTACTTCCTCAAGAAAACTCATTGTGCATGATTTATTAGCCTGTTTCCTCATGGGGACATAAGAAATGTCCCCACAAGGTCAAAATCTACTGGTATTACTATCCTTGTGGGGACATTTGGTCCACATAACGTGATGAATACCAGGTACACACACACACACACACACACACACAACTGTCATCTCTACCTCTCTCTCGGTCGATGGATAATTTACTGAAACAAATGCTAGAATTCATTCAAATAAATGTGATCTTACCGCACTATTTCATGTCTGTGTCTGATTTGAAGCAGGCAGAATGCTAGAGCGGTGTGTCATAACTGACGAAAATAACCGTCTTTTTTACCTATTCAGTCAAATTTTGCGCTGCAAAGAGCAGTACTAGTTCCCCTTCAGTCGAATCACTTCGACGTTACATGGGATCTCGCCTGAGAGACCGATCATCTCTGAGCCTTATATAAAAAGGCCAATTGCAAATTGGCGAGTGGACGTGCGCGTCGGCCACTCCCCCGTACATACGGGTATATAAGATGGCGGCGCGCATCACTCAAACAGACTTTCGCTTTCAGAGCCTTCATGCTCAAGCCTTCCCTTCTCCAGAAGAAGAATCTTCAAAGACTTCACGTTCCTGCTGCTGTTCTTCTCTGCTGGCGTGCGCCGATCGAATAAGAGACAAAGCTTTACTGAAAGAGTGAATTTCTCGGCGCCGCCAGCGGGGTCCCGCGGGCGGCCGTTTTCACGGCCATAAAAGCCTCCTGCGTTCCAGCGAGCAAGCCCCATTGAGTGCACAGTGGTGCCGCGGTTTCCTCCCTGGGCAGACCGGGACTAAAAGAGCAATTTCTCACGGCTGTGTAAAGACGTTCTTTTCAGAATGGCTTTCCGGCCGTGCGCTTCTGGGTGTGGCAGTTTCCTCACCTCACTGGACGGACATGAAAGCTGCTTCACATGTCTGGGCATCGAACATGCTGAGGCAGCTTTCACGGATGGTTCATGCATTCATTGCGAAAGCATGACCATGGGAATGCTGAGGACTCGCCGCTCGCTCGCGGGCAGGCCCCCCTTCGCGCCCCACGGCCTGCGGAATTTTTCCGCCGCTGTGGCGAGGCACGAGGGGGAATTTCGAATCACGGTGCCGAACGTTCCGCCGGCTCCAAAAGCCCTGCGGTCTTCCGCCCGCCAGCATACCCCCGTCGAGATGCCAAAGCAGTACGCCTCCCCGCCAGCCGGGCTGGGCGTCTCCTTTGGCGCTCCTCAGGAGGAAGAGATGTCTGACGCTGCGTCAGAGGGAGAGTCAGGGGGTGAGGACGCTCTTCCGGCGGCGCGGCGCCCCTCCGCGGTTGCTGCCCCGTCGGAGGCAGACTCCGAGCTCTCGGCTATGCTCCTCCGAGCCGCCAGGGGGATCGGCCTGGAGGTTACTCCATCGGCCTCGGCCGATCCTTCTCGGCTGGGCGACTGGTTCCTGGGGACGGCTCCGGCGGCATCGCCTCGCCCTCCCCCGGTGCCATTCTTCCCGGAGGTGCACGAGGAGCTGGTTAAGACCTGGCGGGCGCCCTTTTCATCTCGCCCGCTGCCCAGCTCCTCTCCCCTCGCCACCCTTGATGGCGGGGCGGCCAGGGGGTATGCGTCGGTTCCCCAGGTCGAGCGCGCTATGGCGGTGCAACTCTGCCCGCGTGGCGCTGCCACCTGGCGGGGCCGGCCGCGTCTCCCGTCCAAGGCGTGTGAGCGCTCGTCCGCCCTTGCGGGCCGCGTTTTTCACGCTGCGGGCCAGGCCGCCTCGGCCCTGCATGCGATGGCGACCCTGCAGGTCTACCAGGCCAAGGGGTTGAAACAGCTGCACGAGGGTGGTCCTGACCAAGGTACAATGCAGGAACTCCGCGCTGCCACCGACTTCGCCCTTCGTGCGACGAAGGTCGCGGCGCGGGCCCTTGGTCAGGTGATGTCCACGGCTGTGGTCCAGGAGCGACACCTATGGCTCTCTCTGGCCCAGATGGCAGATGCCGACAAAGCACGCTTTCTCGACGCTCCCATCTCCCAGAGGGGCCTATTCGGCGACTCTGTCGAGGACTTCGCCCAACAGTTCTCGGCAGCCCAGAGACAGACGGAGGCGCTTCACATCCTGCCCCGCCGCGATGCTTCCATCCCGCCGCCGGAGGCACCGCCTCCGCCTGCACGTCGCCGAGGGCGCCCCCCTGCGGCCGCAACATCTACGGCTCGCCCCCCTGCGGAGGCCCACGACGCCAGGTCGGCGAGAAGGGCCCGCAAGCGCAGAGCCAGCCGCAGGAGAGTGACGCCGCCCGCGGCACAGGGACCGGCCCGAAACACTCGCAAGAAAACTGCGAAACGTCCCTGACGCGGGCCTCCAGAGGTGATTGAGACTGCTCCTTAGGGGATGCTAACATCTACGCTCCCCGCTCCCGGTGGAGGGCCGGGAGCCACTGTGTGCTTCAATGCTGCCGTCGGCCAACGGTCGACGGTACCCACATTTTCTCAAAAAAAGCAAATTTCTCACCTCTGGCTTCGGCCTCGAGTTTCCTTCCTGAGCAGCACTTACACTCCTCGGAACCAGACTCGCGGCTGGTCTTCGCCAGCGCGGGATCCAGGGAAGAAGGTAAGCACTGCTTAGTGCACTTAGACACTTCCCCAGGACGCTCATCCTTCTGGGTTCTGTCCCCTTCCCTGTCTCCCCTTAGGCTGCCCCACCACGGTCACGTCGGTCAACGTTCCCTTGATACCACTACGCTGGTTGATACGGACGGTACGGCCCGGCCCCAGGCGTCCGCCCAGACTCAGAGGTACCCCTTACATTCTTATTCGGGCAGGCGTGCCTCTGTTCTGCCTGCGGAGGTCGCGTTCCTACTGGCGAAGGACGCGATCCAGCCTGTCCCTCCCCCGGGACGAGGTCGGGATCTCAGTCCCGACTTCACGTGTCCAGTTAAGTGTGGTGGGTTAATATCCGCCCTGGGTGGAGCTCTGTCCCGATCCCTTCTCAGGCTGTCGGCACACTCGCTCACGACGAAGCACATACAGGTATGTTTCCGTCTCCAGGGCTGGGTTGCAGCCATCTGCCTGAAGGGCACCCGCTGTCGCGTCTTGATTCCCCCCGACACACACCCCCTCGGCGGTCTGCTCCGGGGGTCGAGCTCTTCAGCGTGGGGTGCTTCCATTTGGCCAGTCCCCCTCCTTCCTGCCTTTTTTAGGCCATGGGAGCTCCCCTGTCTCCTCTTCGGCAGACAGGACTTCGCATCATCAACCGTCTCTTCGACTGGTGCTTTGCCAGCCCACTCGTGAGTTCCGTTGTGCGAACTTGGGGACCTGGTGCTTCGGCACCCCCGCCATCTGGTCCTTCAGGCCAACCGAAGGAATCCGTTCCCTCGGTCGGGAGCCCGACTCGGTCCACAAGACAGCCCGCCTTACTACTAGGAGCGCGCAGTCAGTGCTGTAGTTCCTGAGTCAATCAGGCACAACATAGCGGTCCTCTCAAATTTGAGGCTCCTGGGGCACATGACAGCTCTAAGCCGCTTAGAGCCGCTAAGCTTGTTCATGTGAGACCGCTTCAGCACGATCGAGTCCCATGATGGGCATGGCACCTCGGCCCACTCCGGACTGGCGTTTTCCCGCAGTTTGGCCGTCAAGCCAGCCCGTGGCTACCACGGGTTGGGTTGCCATGTACGACAGAGGTTTACAACCTCCCCATCTGCTCCCATGGAGTCCAACGTGGCAGATTTGCTACTTGCCATTCACTTGAAGCAGGGAAACTCAACCGTGCAGCCTCTCGGCTCTCACGGCAGTCCACCCACCTGCAGGATGGCGACTCCACCCCGTGATGCAGCTAGTTTGGAGAATATCGGTAGGCCAGCCACATTCGCTCGTCTTCCGATTCCTCCCTTTGCCAGCTGCCTCTTTCTGAGTAACGCTGGCTCACAGCTGACCTCCGGGGCCCAAGTACGCCCTTCCCCAGCGAGCCTCCTTGCACAGACAATGTGCAAGTCCAGGGAGGACGAGGAGTAAGTCTGTTGGTTGCGCTACAACAATGGCCCACCCGGACTCAGGTCTTAGTAACCGTTCCCTCGCGGCAGTCCCTCCCTGTAGGGCACGGTATGACACCCCAGACCTCTCCGGCCTTCACAGACCGTGATACAACTATCACTCAGTACCGAGCTCCCTTACTAGGCAGGCTTGCGCACTGAGATGAGGTCTATTTTGCTGGCTTTCCACAGAGATACACGACTGCAGTAATGCTTCCCTTCCTGCAGGAGAGTTGAGCGCAGGCTGTCCCCTCGACTCTCCAAGTATATGCCGCTGCTTCGCCGCGTATCACATGCAGTAGATGGAGCTAAGTAGGCAAGCATTCACTGACCGTGAGGTTTCACAGAGGTGCCCAGAACGCACCCCTCACCCTCTTGGGGCCTTCCCGTCGCCTTCAGAGCTGCGGGACGCTCCAATTGAGCCATTGGCCTCAGTCGAGCTAGTATTCCTGTCATTAAGACAGCGCTCCTGACCGCCCTGGCTCCCGTCAAGAGGGCAGGAGACCTACAAGTTTTCTCTGTCAAGTAGCACCTCATACCCTCTGGGACCCCCCCGTCGCCTTTCAGGGCCGCGGGTTGCTCCTTTGGAGCCATGGGCCTCAGTCGAGCTAGAATTCCTGTCATTTAGACAGCGCTCCTGACTGCCCTGGCTTCCATTAAGAGGGTAGGATATCGACAAGCTGAGGTTCCTTAGAGGTGCTTAAAGCTGAGGTTCCTCAGAGGTGCTTAGAACGCACCTCATACCTCTTGGACCTCCCCGTCGCCTTTCAGGGCCGCGGTCGCTCCATTGGAGCCACTGGCCTCAGTCGAGCTAAAATTCCTGTCATTAAGACAGCGCTCCTGACTGCCCTGGCTCCCATCAAGAGGGCCTACAAGCTTCTCTGCCAGCAAAGTGTGTCGAGAAATTCGGCCCGGCGTCTTCCACGTTACCGTCGAGACCCCGGCCCGGTGCCCAAGGTTCCCACCACGCCTTTCCGCGATCAGGTGGTGAACCTGCAAGCTCTGCCCTGGAGGAGGCAGACCCAGCCTTGCGATGTCGTGTCGTTAAATATGTGAAACTTGAATCACTCGGCACTTCAGCCGCACCAAGCAGCTTCATCTGCCTCGGGATTCAGCAGAAAGGGAATGCTCCCCGAACTGAGGTTGGCTAAATGGGTGGTAGATGCCTTCTCCCTGTTATACTCAGGGACAGCTATGATCCTTGGGTCACGGCACCTCACCAGCAGATGTAAAAACCAGAAGCTGCGGGCTGGGCGACACCCTACCTTCGCTTGGTTCTACAACCTTGCGCAGAGGCCGTTCTCCCGTGTCCTAACATGAGGACTCACAGGTGAGCGGGAAGACCGGCTGGTGTCGGTTTGCGGCGCCATTCCCACGTGGATCCGTGCGCTACTTCCCAGAATGTTCCCTCCGGCGAACCCTGGGTCCTCCTGCCCCGCAGTCAAGGCTAGACGCGGAGTAGTCCTGCACTGTGATCCTGCCTGGGTCTCCTTCGCCCCGCAGGTTGTGGCTTAGTTTTTATTATTCCAGCGGAGGAGACCGCTGTTTCCCTCGTGTATCCCTAAAAACCTTTATGGATATATTGAATTATTCTCATTTCCACATGTAAAGATTTCATGTGCTCCGCCCCCCCAACCCATGCTTCAGTACAACTGGCATCCCTGGAAGGGCCCCCTTATTGGGCCTCGGGGCGTTGGGAAGGTTACGTTACACTTCGCCTGCCGGCACGTATACTTGTCAGCACGTGAAGTTGTTGCGTAACGCGGCGTCAGGGTCGTGGCCTTTTCCATAGGGCTAGTTCCCATGTAACGTCGAAGTGATTCGACTGAAGGGGAACGTCTAGGTTACGAAGGTAACCCACGTTCCCTGAAGGAGGGAACGGAGACGTTACATTCCCCTGCCACGCCCCTGGCGTCGCGCTGACGCCGGCTTGACGGCTCTTCAGCGAAAACCTGTTTGAGTGATGCGCGCCGCCATCTTATATACCCGTATGTACGGGGGAGTGGCCGACGCGCACGTCCACTCGCCAATTTGCAATTGGCCTTTTTATATAAGGCTCAGAGATGATCGGTCTCTCAGGCGAGATCCCATGTAACGTCTCCGTTCCCTCCTTCAGGGAACGTGGGTTACCTTCGTAACCTAGACGTTTTAACTTGTCTATAACTTAGCAAATGACCAGGGAATAAGCGGGATAATCAACGGTTTGCCGTGCATTAAAGGATTTAAAATGCACTTCTCGGAGGCAACCACCCTCCGCTTCGCGTCGGCTGGTTATTAGCCTCCACGTCGTGCATTTAAAATCCTTTAATGCACAGCAAACCGTTGATTATCCCTTACTTAAGCGACAGTCTCACCCTCATTTCTTACAGTTTTTCTTAATTGCTTTGACTCAATTCATATAACAATTTCATATAACAAAAATTTCCATGGTGAAAAGATTCTAAACATTTTGACCTATTTGGCTTGCAGGATGACAGAAACACTTTTTATTTTGATGTCATTGGCCAATTTACTGACACAACAACTAGATTTTGAAGTATGAATTAAACGTTAATTGTTGTAAGTACATTTTTCAGACATGCAGTAGAGTTCTGATGTTCCAAGAAACAGTTGTGACAATTACACTTACAGTTTAGAGAATGTTAAGGCTGATTCAAAAAATGTGCTAAAGCGATTGCGAAAACTGTAACATAGTCTTCATATGTGATGATGCATTTGAATGAAGGATGCATTATCTGATCACCAGTCTGAAATTTGTAATTTTCAGAAACGAATTAGTTTCAAAGTATTCGTAAAAGAAAGGAAAGCTCTATTCCTTTCAACATTTGTTCACTTATGCGTAGAGGATTTCATTTTCCACTTTATATACAGTACAGTATGACCCTGTTATACAGTATCCATTAATATATTAGCTACATTTGAGAGTTTTCCATCAATTTTTTTTTTTTTTTTTCATTTATTTCTGTCTCACCACCTGTTGCTTTTACCACACTCAGGCTTAATGATGCACTAAAGTGATACTAAAAGCTAATTGGTTTGAAAGGTTACTCTGATAATGATGGTTATTTGTGCGTAAGGAGATGCATTTTTATTTCTTCTCTCTTTCGGCTTTTTCAGACCCATTTTTGCCAGAAACAAATGATGTTACTCCATTTCCTTGTCCAGTATGATTGGTCAATTTAAGCATCAGAGGAGTGATTATGCTGTCAGCCTCCTCAGGCATTCTTCAAGTGATTTCACTCACTTACCTAAGCCTCCACATGCCATACAGCAATACAAATATAATACACCCTTATGCATGATAAGCACTGTAGTAAGAAATAGAGTAAAACAGAAGTTCACTGTAGTTTTTTGTTTGTTTGTTTGCATTTATTTTTGAGAAGACCACACTTGTATCCTCTTGACTATTCATTTATCAGTCCATCCATTCGTTCCTTTTCCTTTCTTTTCTTTTTTGTCATATGAAATTGTTACATTCCGTTTCGCTCTTTCATCCATCAGTCCATCCATTTTCTTTTCTTTCTTACATTCCGTTCTGTTCTTTAATCCATCAGTCCATCCGTTTTCCTTTCTTTTTTACATTCCGTTCCGTTCTTTCATTCATCAGTCCATTAATTTTCCTTTCTTTCTTACATTCTGTTCTTTCTTTCATCCATCAGTCCATCCATTTTCTGTTTTCCTTTCTTCTTTTTATTGTCCTTACTTATTTCTATCCATTTTTCATCATCCTACCTTCCTTCCTTCTTTAATCCATCCCTCTTTTTTCCCTTCTAACCTTTTTTCCATTATCATCCTTCCTTCCATCATCTATCCATCTCTTTCTTCCCTTCTAACCTATTCTTTTTATCCATCCCTCCTTCCTTCTTTCCTCCCCTCTAACTTTCTTTCTTTACTTCTTTTTATACAACCTTTTATCTTTCTTTCTTTCTTTCCTATTCATTTATCCATCCATCCACCCACCAATTTTCCTTTCTTCCTTATTTCTGTCGATTCTTTTTTCTTTCATCCTAACTTTTTCTATCCGATTTTCATCATCATCCTTCCTTCCTTTCATCATTCATCCCTCTTTCTTACTTTCTGACCTTCTTTCTTTTCTTATTTTTATCCTTCCTTCCTTCCTTCCCTCTAACCATCTTTCTTTACTTCTTTTTATACAACCTTTTTCTCTAACATCTTCATTCTTTCTTTTATTCTTTCTTTCTTTCTTTCTTTCTTTCTTTCTTTCTTTCTTTCTTTCTTTCTTTCTTTCTTTCTTGCTTACTTCTATCAATTTTTTTCCTTTGTCCTTCTATCCATTTTTCATCTTCCTTCCTTTCTTCATACATCCCTCTCTTTTTCCTTCTAGCCTTTTTTCTTTCCTTTATCATCCTTCCTTTCTTCCTTCCATCATCCGGAAGGAAGGAAGGATGGAAGGAAGGAAAGAAAGAAAGAAAGAAAGAGAAGGAAAGAAAGAAAAGAAAAAAAGCTAGAGGGGAAGAAAGGAATATTACATTCTAGCCTTCTTTCTTTTCTTCCTTTATTCCATCATCCATTCTTCGTTCCTTTCCTCTATCCTTCTTTATTTACTTATTTTTATAGATTTTTTCTTTAACATCCACCTTTCTTTCTGTCTTTCTTTCTTTCTTTCTTTCTTACTTCTATCAGTCTTTTTTATTTTCTTCCTTTGTTCTTACTTCTATCCATTTTTCATCTTTCTTCCTTCCTTCCTTCCTTCCTTCCTTCATCCATCCCTCTCTTTTTCCTTAGCCTTTTTTTTCCTTTATCATCCTTCCTTTCTTCCTTCCAGCCTTTTTTCTTTCCTTTCCTTTATCACCCTTCCTTTCTTCCTTCCATCATCCAGAAGGAAGGATGGAAGGATGGAAGGAAGGAAGAAAGAAAGAAAGAAAGAAAGAAAAGAAAAAAGGCTAGAAGGGAAGAAAGGAATATTACATTCTAGCCTTCTTTCTTTTCTTCCTTTATTCCATCATCCATTCTTCTTTCCTTTCCTCTAACCTTCTTTCTTTACTTATTTTTATAGATTTTTTTCTTTAACATCCACCTTTCTTTCTTTCTGTCTTTCTTTCTTTCTTTCTTTCTTACTTCTATCAGTCTTTTTTATTTTCTTCCTTTGTTCCTACTTCTATCCATTTTTCATCTTTCTTCATTCCTTCCTTCCTTCCTTCATCCATCCCTCTCTTTTTCCTTAGCCTTTTTTTTCCTTTATCATCCTTCCTTTCTTCCTTCCTTCATTCCTTCAATCATCCAGACGGAAGGAAGGAAGGAAGGACAAAGAAAAGAAAAAGGCTAGAAGGGAAGAAAGGAATATTCCATTCTAGCATTCTTTGTTTTCTTCCTTCCTTCCTTTCTTCCTTCCATCATCCATTCTTCTTTCCTTTCCTCTAACCTTCTTTCTTTACTTATTTTTATAGAAATTTTCTTTCTTTCTTTCTTTCTTTCTTTCTTTCTTTCTTTCTTTCTTTCTTTCTTTCTTTCTTTCTTTCTTTCTTTCTTTCATTAGTCTATCCATCCATCCTTCCATTTTCCTTTCTTCCTTCTTACATCTATCCATCATTTTTTATTTCCTTCCTTCTTTCATCCATCCCTCTTTCTTTCCTTCTAATCATCTTTCTTTCCTTTACCATCCTCTTTCTTTCTTTCTTTCTTTCTTTCTTTCTTTCTTTCTTTCTCTTTCTTTCTTTCTTTGTCCTTTTCTATCCTTCATTCCTTTTTCTCATTTTTCATTAATTTCTTCACACAACCTTCCTTACTTCATTCAGTCCATTTTTTCTTCCTTTCATCTATCCATCCACCCTTTCTTTCTTTCTTTCTTTCTTTCTTTCTTTCTTTCTTTCTTTCTTTCTTTCTTTCTTTCTTTATGGATGATCTTCTGTCTTTTGAACAAAAATGGTGTTTTAAAGGAGCATTATGTTCTGTGATTGAAAGTGAATTAGTTTTTTCACATTTCCTGTAGTTTCTTTTTTTGTTGAGGTGATGATTTTCTTTTGAGTTCTTGTTTATGTGATTTTGTAATAAAGAGCATTTCAAATTCAAATTCTTTCTTTCTTTCTTTCTCCCTCCATCCTCATGGAGTTCACCTACAAGACTTTATTAAGAATTTATTAAATTAAATTTATCTCCATTTGACAATTTCAATACTCTGACATTGTTTTTCCTTCTGTTTTATATATATAATTTTACTCTTAGTATCTTGATGTAATCTGTGAGCAACTGTTTATGACAACTCACTCATTTTTTCCTGGTCTATGCTAAGAAACTACCCATTTACCTGTGGGCCCTACAGCCAAGTGTGGTGGCGATTCGAAGGTGCTCTTTCATTTGTATTCACTTTGGATAAATGTCACTGGAGGAGTGCTAGTTAGCTGGCAAATTAGCCTACCTGCCGACCTGGAGTTCCTGCAGAGAAACGATCGGTGCGCTGTTACTTCCTCTGTCCTTTTTTTCATTTATGTTTTTGTTTCTTTTCCACCCTCTACTCCTTTCAAAGGAGACAAATTGCTTGAAAGGGAATACTGAGCTAGATAAAAAAAAAAGACCAGAAATCACCTGTTGTGCTTAAAATGTCCAATTTTGCCTGTTGGGCTATTAAACCCTCTTGCCGCCGTGAATATAATATCAACAGGCGTCTTTCCTGTGAATAGTGTTGAATAAGACTGAATGAATTATGGTGAGCTCTGATCCCTGCAGAGCCGAACACACTTTCCCTCCCAGTACAGAACAAACATCTGTTGTGTTATGAATAAAGCAATGTTTTCTAAAAGTACATTTCAGATATACACCTCCACACCCTTCATTCACAGCCACCACACACTCACACTGGCAAATCATAGTTGCTAAATGGTTTGTTAGGTGTTAAGCTGACAGAGATGACGCTGCCCTTGAGCAATTATTCAGAGTTATAAAAAGACACACTTGTTCCGTGACACTCGCTCATTTCTCATTGACCTCGCTGAGGTCTTCACTCTCGCGCTCCCCCATTTCACCTGCTGACCTTGTGACGGGTCTCGCAGCAGTTTTCATCCAGAAGCTCTCTTCTGACAGCGCATAAACTGTGAGCTCAACCCTGACATCTCTGAAAGCTGCCCTTCAGACGTCATGACCCAGACTCAATTAATAGTCAGAAATAAGCTCTGTCTTGCTTACCGCTTATAGTGCATTCTGCTGAGACACTAGACTCACAACTCATTTTAATGAAGTAAATAATACCATTCAAAAGTGGGTTCAGTAAGAGTTTTTAGAATAATAGGAAGAATGAAATACATTTGAATTGTTACAGAAGATTTCAGTTTGAAATAAATGCTTAACTTTCTATTCATTAAAGAATCTTCAACAATTTCAACAAAATATTCAGCGGCACAACTGTTTTCAAAATTGATAATAATTAGAAATGTTTCTTGAGCAGAAAATCAGCATATTAGAATGATTTCTGAAGGGTCATGTGACACTGAAGACTAGTAATGATGCTGAAAATTCAGCTTTGAAATCACAGAAATAAATTACATGTTAAAATGCACTAATTATTATTATTTTTTAAGATTGTGATGTTTTCTTTGTTCTGCATTGATTATACAAATAGAAAGAGCCTCAGATTTTTAGTTGTTAGATGGAGTCAGGATTATTAAACTAATTATTTAAAAAAAAATTCAGAAATTAAAATAAAATCATTATTTTTTGCATAATTTAAATGTACATGAAAAAACAAAATGAAAAAAAAAAAAACTAATAAAAATCATTTACAGGCAAAATAGACTGAAATACCAAAAAGATTATTGATTCCTTTAATTAATATGACTAATAGTAGACTAAAACATACACTAATGTTTAAAATATATATAAAATATTACAATATATATATATATATATATATATATATATATATATATATATATATATATAATATAATTGAATTAAAAAAAAACATTTTAATTCAGCAAGGATGCATTAAATGGAAAAATAAAATGAAACCAAAAACCTCATAAAAGTAAAGACAGGCAAAATGGATCTCAAAAAGGTTATTGATTTCTATAATTAATATGACTAAAATATACACTAATATTCAAAATATCTTTTTTTTAATAAAAAAGTTTATTTTCCTTAAATGGAAAAATAAAATGAAACTAAAAACCTAATACAAATAATTTAAAGACAGACAAAATGGATTGTGATGAAAAAAGGTTATTGATTCCTAAAAATATTATATCTAAAATTGGACTAAAATATTTATTTAAATAAAAATACTTTTATTTAGCAAGGATGCATTAAATGATAAAATAAAATTAAACTAAAAAGCTTAAAAAATAATTTAAAGACAGGCAAAATTAATTGAGATGCCAAAAAAGTGCATTGATTCCTATAATTATAATGACTAAACTGGACTAAAATATACACTAATGTTTAAAATATCTCAAGAAAAAAAGTTTTATTCAGCAAGGATGCATTAAATGGAAAAATAAAATGAAACTAAAAAAATTTATAAAAAATAATTTAAAGATTGGCAAAAGGGATTGAGATGGTAAAAGGTTATTGATTCCTATAATTTTTGACTAAATCTGGACTAAAATATAGATGTTCAGTGTTAAAAATATTAAACATGAAAAATATTTTTTTAAAGAAATAAATACTTTTATAGAGCAAGGGTGCATTAAATGGAAAAATAAAATGAAACTTAAAAACCTAATACAATCATCTAAAGATGGGCAAAATGGATTGAGAGGCCAAAAAATGCTATTGATTCCTATAAATTTGAATAAATCTGGACTTAAATATAGATGTTCAGTGTTAAAAAATGTCTTTTTAAAGAAATACATATTTTTGTTTGGGCCAGGGTGCATTAAATGGAAAAAAAAATGAAACTTAAAAACCTAATAAAATAATTTAAAGGCAAAATGGATTGAAAGGGCCAAATAGGCTAATAATTCCTATAATTATTATGACCAAAACAGGACTAAAATTCACACTAATGTTCAAAATATAAGAAATAAATACTTTTATTCAAGGATGGATTAAAATGATCCAAAGCGACAGTACATTGTTACAGATCCCAAACAAAAATGTATCACATGTATGATAAGCGTGAGAGCAAAAAAACATTTAAAAAATCGACCCCAAAATTTCAAATGGTTGAGTATAAAAATAAAATATGTACATAAATTAAAAACTAACATCGAAACCATTGGAAAAGCTAACAAAAAGTGGAATGTAATATACATTTGAAAAAGCATTTCTCCCACTCACCATGGAATAATTGTTCTTTCTTCTATTTTTAAACTCCAGACACTTGTTAGCAGTGCCACCTAACCTGGTCCATATGGACCTTTCGGCATTGGTAAATTTCATGTTAATTAGGATTGGAGAGGGATAATGAGGATTATGTGTACTAGGATTTCACTCTCATGCTTATAGGGGATGTTCTTTGAAAACAATTAGGGGAACACATCCTGTTATTCCTGCCCTCAGACATAGGTTCAGTTGACCATGTCTGCTACCCCACACACATTTCTGTCTGCCGTGCGAGATGGGGGAAGGGAAGGAGAAAGAGAGTGCGAGAAAGAATTCTGAAGGTGAACAATGGATAACAGAGGTGAGAGAAAAGTCTAGAAGGCATGTTCAGCAGTAGTCCTGGATGATTTAGGAATTGGAGGTGTTTGGAATAATTTCGTGTGGGTAGACCCCGTCTGACTGGCCCACCTGGAGGCCACATGTGGCGGCCCTAGAGAGCGGCAGACTGGAAAAGCTACAGTCATCATTAAAGTGTATGGTGAGGGGGCTCATTAAAACATTATTTATGTGAGCTGTGATATTTTATCGCCACCATACGATTTCATAGTGCTCTGTAAGGGCATGTTCAGCAGAGAGAAGAATAACTTATTGTTAGGCTTCCTGAGACGCCCATCGTTAAAAAGAGAAGTTGGGGTGTGAGGCCGTTCTGTTCCCAATGCGCACGCTAGTGCAAAATTCTCCATCTTGTTAGCACCTGTTTCTGTTGCTGTTTGTTTATGAACTGTTCGGGGAATGAACTCGCTTAAATTTAATCTTGACAGGTTATGTGAGCTCGCTGTGCAGGGTTTACGAATGTTCTGCCTCACTGTTTTTTATCTAGACGATTCCTGGACCAATATTATACTATTATATTTAACTATATTAATATATATATATATATGCCCGCTGTTTTCAGAATATTTCAGCATTTTTGTGTGTTTGAACCCTTTCCAACAATGACTGTATGATTTTCTCATATGCAACTATTACAGAAGGTTCAAACGCTCACTGATGTTTCACTAATGCTTCGGAAAAATAGACAGGAAAAATAAGGAGGAGTGGGCAAACTAAATATGGAAAGAAATAAAGGATAGGTGGGAGGATGGTTGGACGGAACGATAAAAAAAATAAAACAAAGAAAGGAGGATAGAAGAAAAGAAAGGAATGGATGATGGACGGAAGGATGAAAATGGAAAAAAGAAGGTTATAACGAAAAGAGATTGATAAAAGAAGGAAGGAAGGAAATAAAAGGATGGATCAAAGTAAGAAAAAAGGAAAATATGTGAATGGATGGATGAATGAACAGAAAGAAAGAAAGAAACAAAGAAACAAACAAACAAACAAACAAACAAAGAAAGGGTGGATGTTATAGGTTGTTACAAAAGAGGAAAAGATGGATGGATGATGGACGGAATAAAAGAAAATTGACAAAAAAGAAATAAGAACGGTTGGGTGAAGAAAATAATGAAAAAGGAATAAAGGAAAAGCGGGATGATGGATGGAAAGAAAAGAAAAAAGGAAACAAAGAAAGGAGGATAGAAGAAAAGAAAGAGGGAGAATGAAGGAAGGAGGAAAGGAAGAAAGGCTGATGAAAAACAAATAGAAAGAAGTACAAACGAAGTAAGGAAATAAAAAGGATGGATAAAAGTAAGAAAAAAGGAAAATGGGTGGATGGATAAATGGATGGATGGATGAACAGAAAGAAAGAAAGAAAGAAAGAAAGAAAGAAAGAAAGAAAGAAAGAAAGAAAAAGAAAGGGTGGAATAGGTTGTTACAAAAGAGGAAAATAAAGAAGGTTAGAGGGAAAAAAGATGGATGGATGATGGACAGAATAAAGGAAAATTGACAAAAAAGAAATAAGAAAGGTTGGGTGAAGAAAATAATGAAAAGGAATAAAGGAAAAGCGGGATGATGGATGGAAAGAAAAGAAAAAAGGAAACAAAGAAAGGAGGATAGAAGAAAAGAAAGAGGGAGAATGAAGGAAGGAGGAAAGGAAGGAAGGCTGATGAAAAAAAAAATAGAAAGAAGTACAAACGAAGTAAGGAAATAAAAAGGATGGATAAAAGTAAGAAAAAAGGAAAATGGGTGGATGGATGGATGGATGAACAAAGAAAGAAAGAAAGAAAAAAAGAAAGAAAGAAAGAAAGAAAAAGAAAGGGTGGAATAGGTTGTTACAAAAGAGGAAAATAAAGAAGGTTAGAGGGAAAAAAGATGGATGGATGATGGACGGAAGGAAAGAAAATGGACGGAAATAAATAAGAAAGGTTGGTGAAGAAAAGAATGAAAAGGAATAAACAATGGATAATGAAAATTAGACGGGAAGGATAAGGGATGGATGATGAAAGGAATGATGATAAAGAAAAAAGAAGGTTAGAAGGAAAGAAAGAGTAATGGATGAAAAAAGGAATGAAGGAAGGAAGGATGATCAAACATTTTAACAAAAACCTTTGTTTTGTGGAAAACACAGTGAGCAGTAGCACGAAAGAAGATCTCGAATCTTGGAGGGTTACAGCTGTCAGAAATGAGTAGGAATGACTTCAGAATCTGCTTCCGCAGGACATTCATAGTTTCTCAGACTGCTCTGGTGTGATCTTGGTCCACTCTTCTTCCACTCTCTTCCAGAGTTTGGTAACTGTAGTGGGTTTCTTAGCCATAACTTTGTCTCCAATGATTTTTCTTGGAGATGAGGTTTAGATGAGGACTCTGGGCCAGCCATTTCATTATTTCATGAAAATTGCAGGCTGATTGGGAGATGCTTGCAGGGAAGGAACTGCATGTTTCTGAAGGAGGTTCTTATAAATATTTGCATTCACCCTGCTATGTATCTGTATAAGAGTCCATGACACTTCCTCCTCCACCTTTCGCTGACTTCTTTATGCACTTGGGCTTTAGTCTTTCCTCAGTTTGACACCGAACAAAATGTTTCCAATCAGAGCCAAATAAATTAAACCTGCTCTCCTCACTAAAGTTAACTTCAAACTAGTTCCCCATTGAGGTCTCTGGATTATTCTCTTCTTGTGCATTTGTTTTACATGGACGAACAGTCTTTTTGAGGGACTTGAATGAATTAGTGTCATTGTAAACCTGCAATATATGAGAAATCCCCTGTCGCAAGGTTTCAGTCGCCTTAGACCAGAAGGGCCATCTTGCAGTCTCAGTGAAATTTAGAGGAATGCTGCCTCATGGGTTTGTCAGATAATTAAGAAAATTAGCACCAGGTGCCAAATTAACACCAATAACTTAGAGGTACAGTTGAGGTCAAAAGTTTACATCCCCCTTTCAGAATCTGCAAAATGTTGATTATTTTACCAAAATAAGAGGGATCATACAAAATGCATGTTATTGTTTATTTAGTACTGACCTGAATAAGATATTTCACATAAAAGACATTTACATATAGTCCACAAAAGTTGAATTTATAAAAATGACCCCGTTCAAAAGTTTACACTTGATTTGTACTACTGCGTTGTTACCTGAATTATCCACAGCTGTGTTTTTTTGGTTTAGTGATAGCTGCTTTTTTTAGTCCTGAATTGTTAAACTGTTCTTCAGAAAAATCCTTCAGGTCCCACAAATTCTTTGATTTGAGCTTTTTTGTGTATTTGAACCCTTTCTGACAATGACTGTATGATTTTGAGATCGATCTTTTCACACTAAGGAGGTTACAGAAGGGTTATTGCAAGGTTCATGCATTTAGAGTCGGGGGTGAAAACTTTTGCATTTGAAGATCAAGGTAAATTTTACTTATTTTGTCTTCTGGGTGACATTTGACCATCTTCTGTAGTCTCTGAAGCGTAGTACTAAATAAAAAAAAAATATGAAAATCTGTTCAAAAGTTTTTTTTTACCCCCGGCGCTTAATGCATGGTTTTTCCTTCTGAATCATCAGTGAGCATTTGAATATTCTGTAATAGTTGCATATGACATAAAATGCTGGAAACCAAAGAATTTGTGGGACCTGAAGGATTTTTTTTTTTTTTTTTTGAAAAACAGCAGCTGTTCAGGACAAACAAGGAACTCATGAACGACTATCACTTAACAAAAAAACAAACAAAAAACCACAGGTAACATTCAGGTAACAACACAGTATTAAGAATCAAGGGGATGTAAACTTTTGAACAGGGTCATTTTTATAAATTTAACGATTATTTTCTCTTGTGGACTATATGTAAACATCTTTAATGTAAAATCTATAATTCAGGTCAGTACTAAATAAACAATAACATGCATTATGTATGATCCCTCTAATTTTGGTAAACATTTTGCAGATTCTAAAAGGGGGGTGTAAACTTTTGACCTCAACTGTATGTGTAAGTGTTATTTTTTTAATATCTCATTTAAGTTTATTTAATATGCTTAAAAACTGCCCTTCTACTTCTGTTAGGATAACTTTATATATGACAGTTACAGTGAAATTTAGGAAAATCTAGGTTGTTCTCTAAGTTTGATCCCCACTGTGTGCTTATCCAGCTGCACCCACCCGCTGTCCTTCACTTCCCAAACGGCTGTTTTCTTTCTTCATTCAGATACTTTAGGCAAAATAAGGGTCCACACTGGTGTGGTGGGCTATTTGTGGTGTGCCCAGGTGCTACTCACCCCCATCTGTTTGGGTGAAAGAGGACAGGAAGTGGTGGTGACTCTGTAGAAGGTGAATTCATGTGGAAGTGTGGTGAAATCTGCCCTTGCAGTTTAGCAGATGGTGAGGGTTAGAATCAGGGCTGAGTCGTCGCTGGCATTATTTCAGGATATTTTAGGGAAAAAAAATCAGTCGGATTTCGCTAAATATATTGTCTGCTAAATAAAACTGTTGTGAGACAGCCCGACTTATGATCAGACTCATTTAGATTTCCTAAATCTCTCTCCTGGCAGCGTTAGCAAAACCCAGTGCTAACATCCAATAATACATCGCCTTTATGAAGAGATTTTTATGTCACCTGCAAGAATTCAGTAGCTGGACTTTTTAATTGTTTCAAAAGAGGTCTCTTCCTCAAGTGAATGCTGCGTTTGGCAAGAAAGGGCTAATCTGGCCTCCACCAGCGATGCTATTTCACACCCAACACATACACTACATGGTTCACGGGGGTCTCCGAGATGTGCAGTCCACCGCTGCATGTACTATATCGATACGCCAGTGAGTGCTTTGTTTAAACACTGTTATTCTACCCAAAAGTGCACTTAGTACAGCTCGGTTAGCTCCACAGCTCAGAAGGTGACCCAATGTAACCTAACTTGAGTGCAATAACACAGCTGCTCAAACCAAAACAAGCTCTCGTCTGGTACTTAAGTGACTGGTGCTGGCCCAGCGCATGGCCCTCGCTGCTTACAAACACATATGAAGAGTGATGCTCTCAGCGGAACCCTAGACAGCTGCTACGGGTAGGAAACTGCTCACAGATGGACCGCCCTGTTTGTCTAGGTAGTAGGGTTGACATCAAACAAACACTAGAAGCCCAGAGCACCGTTTTAAAGGTCAGCGTGTACGATCAGGATCTAGTAATGTTCTTGTTGTGAATGTTAATGTCTCACATTGATAGTCAAATCAATAATTATGTTCACATGTGACAGTTTTTGTTGTAAAATAGGGTGTTTAAGTAGAAATAAGGACTTTGTTTTGTTGTAACGAAACTGCTTGTTGTTGTGAATGTTCGCTGTTAACACCTAGTCTAAAATAAGTCTGTATATCATTACTGTATGCACATTCTGAAGGTGTTGAAACAATAAGCGACCACTGCTAGCTGCATAATTAGCTGAATTTCTGCTCAGACCTTTTAACAAGCAAAATTGCCTGTAGGTTGTTAATGAACCAGACAGGAAGAACCGATTCTGAGGGTTTTACACAGATTATGTAGAGTTTAGTAATTCACCCAACACTGAATTATCAGCTCTAAGGCTGTCAAACGGACGTCATAGGCTGTATCCTAGATTGCATACTACTTCAATGCGCTATATGTGATAAAGACATGTTTTGTCACCTACCGTTTGCATTTGCAATGCATATCAACTAAATACATTCTTAGTTCAACTAGAAATGAAAATTCTGTCATAAATTACTCACCTCATCGTCGTTCCAAACCTGTAAGACCTTCATTCATCTTTGAAACACAAATTAAAGTGTTTTTGATGAAATCCGAGAGCTTTCTGACCCTGCGTAGACAGCAATGCAACTTACACATTTAAGGCCAAGAAAGGTGGTTAAGATATTGTTAAAATAGTCCATGTGACATCAATGGATCAACTATAATGTTATATTTTGTGCGCAAAGAAAACAAAAATAACATCCTTAGTATCTTTCTGGGCAGTTGTGCCAGTTGAGCTGCTGTCTATGCAGACTCAGAAAGCTCTTGGATTTCTTTCAAAATATCTTAACTTGTATCCCAAAGATGAAAGGTCTTACAAGTTTCGAATTATGGGGAATTATTGACAGAATTTTAATTTTTGGGTGAACTGTTTCTTTAAAAAGCTTTTTTTTTTTCAGCTTATGCTTATAGAGCATTTGCCATTACATCACGGTTTGGTCAGTTAACGGTATGCACGGCCGTATTGGAAATACTCGGATGTAAACAACAGCATGGATTGCACGGTTAATGTACAGCTAAATATGTTATTCAGCTAATTTATGCTGTTTAAACCATGGGGAAAAAACTTGTGGAAGCTTCTAAGTCATATAGAGAAGAACTTAGTAAGCAGGAAAGTCTGCAATATTTTGACAAACTTAAGTTAATAGGTGGTAAAGATACATACGAGCAGTATGATAGTAAGATATTAGCCTAATATTTCACCTACCTGACTGAAAATGATAAGAACAAACACGAATGTTGTCAAGACTGGAAAATGCTGGTTTAGTTTGGCCAACCACAAAATCCTTTTGTTCCTCAGGCACTTTTCTGCACTCTTCCCCTTTATTTGTTATCATTTTTGGCAGTCTATAGTACTTCAAATGTTTTTCCCGGTCCAACAGATTAGTACAGCCCAGAACATGATAATAATTTACCTTCTTAAGCTGTGATAACCAGCAAAATATGCAAGTTTTGTTCAGTTTAGTGGCATTGTTTACGTTTAGTGCCGCCAGTATGGCCGATTGATGACGTGTCATTTTCATTCGCTGAATTTCCTGAAAAGTGGACTGTTTAGCTTTGGTTTGGTCTGGTTCATTTGAATTCCCAACCACCAGTGTTAATTTCGTTGACAAATTATTTTGTCATAATTTTCGTCAAGACACCGAAGCAGTGCCTCTCACACAGCAAACGAGTACTCTTTTGCGTTTCATAAATGGAAAAATACACACAAAACAATGTTGAATTGTCCGTTTTGACGAGTATCAATGTAAACACACTCGGTTATGTCTTATATGAATGTAAACAGTTCATATAAGGGAGAATATCAGACGTGTATCAGTACATTGTATCCGTGTATACGGTTTTAAAGGGACAGCAGCCTAATGTACTTGCTATTGTCTGTGGCATTGATGTCAATCAAGCAACTAAACAAAGACAGAAAATCTCTCACTGCTCTTAATTGAATCACTTTAGTAGCCTTAATAAAGATTAATCTAAATGTATTTATATGAATATGTCTGCTTGAAACAGTGAAGAATGTGGTAAACAAGCTGTTACATAAAGTGCATAATTAGCCTTTATAACCATTGGTATTTAATTGGAAAGAAGGCCATATTCTTGTTTCTTTATGAGAAGCGGTATCATTTAATAAAGACTATGACTAAAATTTGCTGTCAAAATTAACACTGCCAACGACATAGTAACTGGTTCAACCAATGGCGCGGGTATGAGGCAGAGCTTTCTGTTTATTCAACCAATGGCAGTGGAGTCTTTAGGAAGCTTGTTTAAAGTCCCCCTGAAATCAAAATTAAAGTTTTTTGGCTTTTAGTATGAATATATTAGCCTTAAGATTATGTAAGCTAGTGTGCTTCAAAACAACGACAAAATTCACGTTTACAAGATATGGGCATTCAAAACTTACAGTCTCGTCACTTCCGCCAATATGAATCAACGATTTTGATGATATCACCGTGCACTTCAGTTTCTCATCAAACGTTCTGTCCAATCAAATGCTCTCTAGAGTCCGTAGCGTCCCGCCCACTACACTATAAATAGACGCTAAATGTACTGCTGATCGTCACTTGTTCACAGTGTAAGTGTTTTCTGTTTGGTGAATGGCATGTAGTGCTCAATGTAGGCAATAGAGAACGATTCAGACAGTGTGAATGTGCTTTCCATTGGGGAAAATGAGGTCTTGTTTCACGTTGTGTCACACAAACCGCGGCAGCGCGCATAGTCTACTCCGGATTTGGCTCCGGTCCAGAGACGCAATACACAGAGCAGATCATATGTGCGATCGGCATGTATTAAACTACACAGCCTCAGCATGATTATGCTCACTATTTTGTTTTAGTAAGAGTTTCATATTGAATCTGTGGGGTAATTCATTAGTCTGTGGCTGTCATAAGTTTACAAATGCGGCTTTACCGAGCTCAACGGCTCTGGCCCGAGCAGATATTAATGGAACGCTATTGGCTATTCAAAATAAGTGGGCGGGGCTGGGCGATATGTTTTTGTTTCAGTTAAAAGTACGTCACCACATAGAATAACGCTGCGTGTTTCAAGGCACTTCAGTGGACCTTTAAAAGCAGATTTTCCTTTTGCTGTTCTGTTTGGTGATGCTAATGACGACCTTTAAAAGAACATTTTATCATTTAACCTTTAGTTTCATCCTTTTAAAAACATTTTAACATTCTATTGTCAGATCTTTTAATGAGCCAAAATCTCTTAGATCCTTATTAACCTGGTTAGATGCCATATTGGATAAAAACAGTGCTGTGGTGGATAGACTTACAGATTTACAATGGCACACACTATATAAATGTCAAATACTCACAATTGATTTATGGTGTTTTTGTCTACTGAATGTTTTTTTTTAGAAAGATGCTGAACAATAGGTATGTTGTTAACAGTACTATCCACTGAACACACTGTACTTCTATCCCTCACAGCCTCCTTTTCATTTTGGCTGAAAATGAAATATGGCGCTACCCTGACTAAAGTCCATGAAACAGACAGGAAGAACCAATTGTGAGGGTTTTACACAGATTATGTGGATTTTTGTAATTCACCTGACACTGTCTGAAATTAGCTCTACGGCTGTTAACCCAAGTCAAATAGAAATCATGGGCTGTGTCCTTTTTTGCATAGTACTTTAGTGCACTAAAACTACTTTATGTACTTCGCTGTAGATGAGAAATATTGAATCGTTTTTAACATATGGTAAGCCAGTATGGCTTTTTTTTTTATTAGTTACCTTATTCCACATCAATAGGCAAAGAGTTATTCATAGATTGGTTTTCCTAAAAATTGTGTGTTTAGGTTTGGTGTGGTCTGATATGGTTAGTATCCCAGCCACATAGCAACACTGGCTCAACCAATGGTGTGAGTTTGGGGCGGAGCTTTCTGTTTATACAGCCAATGGCAGCTGAGTCTTTAGGAAGCCTGTTTGAAAACAGATTATTTTGCTATTCCTTTTTGGTGATAATGCTAATGATGACCTTTAAGGCACATTATCATTTAAGGTTCAAAACATTCTCACTTTACTTTGCCTAAAGTCGAAAGAAAACTTTCTCAAACTCTTCTTTCTTCCTAATGCATAAGTTATGGATAATAATAGCTCAAAAATAGCTTTCACTGACATGCTTGATTTTGGACACTCTTATTCTGCTCACATCCTACATGGCATAGTATATGAATTAGGATGCAGCCGTGGCGAAACTGTGCTTAGAATAGCAATAAAATGCCAATCTCTACTTACATTATGTCCCGTGAACCTCTTGTGGATCGTTTCATCTCATCCCTGGATTTGACTGCTCATATACTATCTAATTAGCCTGCCGGGCCAGCGTATTTCAATTACACTAACGAGGCCTGCAGGATAAAGCATACGTCCCCAGTTAAACTTTATTGTTTAAACTTCATTGTCTAATGTCCAGACGGCAGTATTTGGAATATTGCCTCACGGATTTGTCAGAGCAGTGAGAGAAAGGAAGAAAGAGAGAGGTTTGTGTTCTGGTTGCATTCTCATGCAAGTATAGCCAGCAAAATATCAGCAAATCTTTTAACAATACACACTTGATTCCCTTAACCTTGTCTTTTTCTCTGTATAATGAACTAAGAGAACCTAAAGAGCTCTGAGTAATGCTGCAGGCAATGCATTATTTATTTTGCATGAATATTCTCCCACTGTGCTGATCATTTTAATGTTTGTATATATTATGTAATTTTTATATTTTACCGAAATAATAAGGATCATACAAAATGTATTTCACATAAAAGACATTTACATATAGTTTTCACAAGAGAAAATAAAAGTTGAATTCATTAAAAAAATTGCCCTGTTCAAAAGTTTACATACACTTTTTCAGCATATTTGTGTACCCTATCCAACAATGACTTTTTACACTAAGGAAAACTGAGGGACTCATACATTACAGAAGGTTCAAACGCTCACTGATGCTTCAGAAGGAAACACAATGCATTAAGAGCTGGGGGTGAAAACTTTTGAACAGAATGAAGGTGTGTACATTTTTCTTATTTTGCGTAAATATCATATATATTTTTCCAATTTAGTACTTCCCTTCAGAAGCTACAGAAGATACTTACATATTCCCCAGAAAACAAAAAAAAGTTAAATTTACCCTGATCTTCAAATTCAAAAAGAACCTTCTGTAATCTTGCAGATGAGTCCCTCAGTTGTCCTCAGCGTGAAAAAATGGATCTCAAAATAATACAGTCATTGCTGGAAAGGGTTCAAATACACAAAAATGCTGAAAAACCAAAGAATTTGTGGGACCTGAAGGATTTTTCTGAAGAACAGTGGGCAGTTTATCTGTTCAGGACAAACAAGGAACTCATGAACAACTATCACTCTTTTTTCAGTGATCTATATTAGTTACCAGTTCATATGTAAAGTCATCTTTATGATTGCTTGCAGATGTTGTCTTTCCAGCCAGCTTGCATGTTCAGCTTTGAGAACTTGAAATGAATCAGTCAAACAAGAAGCGATGCAACAAGCACAAGCTAATTGGAAAATTTAATTAGTATCTCTAATCATTTCTTCTCTAGTGAGTTTTGGGACGACTCCTAAATATGAGCATAAAAAGATGGCACCACTTATGCTGCATTTTCATCAGTCAGTTACATATAAAAAAATAAATAAATGAAACATCTACATTCAAGGAAAAGCAGTACTTCTTTTTCTGAGATATTTATAGAGAGACTTTTGAAGAAGAGAATATTTTTGTAAAAAAAAATATGCTCACGATCAGTAATATTGTGAAATATATTATGATTTAAAATAACTGTTTTCTATTTGAATATATTTTAAAAGGTTATTTATTCTGAAGATGGCAAAAGCTGAATTTTCAGCATCATTTCTCCAGTCTTCATTGTCACATGATTCTTCAGACATGGTGCCCAAAAAATATTTCTTATTATTGTCATTGTTGAATCCAGTCCATTTTAATAAGTTTAATGCATTCCCTCTGTATAAGTGTTAATCTTACTGATCCCAAACTTTTGAATGGTAGTGTAAATATAAACATTGTCACACTCATAGCCATGCGACATGGCTGTATATCAGCACAGCTGTGATTCAGCCATAGGCTTTAGGTAATTACAGCGTGCTGATATACAGCCATATTGCATCGCTACAAGTGTGATATTGTATTTATACAACAGTTTGACGGCACAAGTGTGTAAATACAAAAGAAACAATAATGGAGTGTTATTAAAAACCCTCTTTTGTACTACTTTCTTCGCGGTAAGGCGGCTCTCAGCGGGTTCATGAATACTGAACGCACGCTGACACTCACATCTCTAAAAACATCAAAGCAAATTTTCAAATAGACGTCTTTATTAACAAACTCGAAACTCTTAAAAGCACATTCCGTGACACAAAAAGAGTATTATTTATAAAATGATAATGGATTTGGGCGTCCGCCGTGGCACTCGCTGTGAGAAATTACTCAAGCGGAGTGATACAAACGGTGAAACAGTTGGAGTGCTGTTATCACTAGAATATCGCACTCCTCTCAGCCAATCAGATTCAAGGACTGAAAAGAACTGTTGTATAGGAGCATGTGAGGGTTTTTATAAGACACTCCATTGTTGTTTCTTAAGTATTTATACACTCGTGCCATCGAACTGTTGTATAAAAACAATATCACACTTACAGACTTATGGATTATGGCTGTATATTGGCACGGCTGAGTGCTGTAAGTAATCACATTGTGCCGACATACAGTACAGCCGTATAGCACTGCTACTTGTGTGATATTGCTCATTTAATGTTTACTACCTTCCTAATGGTGTCTTTGGAGAATTTTTGGAGAAGTGAGTCCATGGGGATTGAGCATCTCATAATGCAATTATTCAGTCTCCTTAATACCTTAATTGGTTTAGATCTACATTAACATTCATGTTGTTTTTATAATGTGCTGCATTTCAATGTGGCAACACCATCAGACTTTATTTTCCTTCTCTCTGAGATGTTAATAAGCTTATTAGGCAGTGTTTTTAATGGCAAAAGCTACTCATCAGAGGAGAGATATATCTCTCTCACACATGCATTTCTCTTTACTTTGCCCCACATTTTGTGTCTCTAGAGACAACAGAATGCAGGTCATTAGGTATTAGGCTTATAGTAAACATTAGTTTATCATACAAGTCTCAGTGTGTTCAGAAAACATGGCGAGTTTACTCACCCCATGCTGTTTCACAGACACAAAATACATTCTGAAGAATGTTACAAATATTTTTGTCATTATAAAAGTCGGCTGGCTACAAAACAGCCAATTGAAAATAGTCATATGTTCTTAGATACATCTTATGTTGTGTTCCACAGAAAAAATGAAAGTTGTACAGGTTTGGAACGACATGAGGGTGAGTAAATGATGATGGAAATTTAATATATGGTTGAACTATCCCTTGAAGCTATTGTTATTTCTCCTCGTCCTCCTCCTGTTTCCAGTTGTTGATGTCTGTCTTCATATTGGTGTTAAAATATGATCAGCAAATCGCTTGGAGGATGAGGAAAGTGTGTTGTTTTGTGCTGACAGCACTGTTAGTGTCTGGCTGTTCTAGACGGGACATGGAGTCACTAGGGGAACTGTCTATAATCTACTCAACTCGACGCTGCCTCAGCTACGCCTGCAGCTGTGCGACATGCTCCGTCCTGTCAGGACGTCACGTCATTCATAGCTGGGCTGCATCACTTTGTCTTCTTCCTTTTTTCTTTCTCACTCATTCTCTCATTAGCGCCGGCTTGCAGCCGTCTTGTGCGACATTGTGTCTGCTTGCATTTCCTTCGTCCCCTTTTTATGGGACAAATTACACTCCACACGTGTGATTAATTGGTTCCACTGGAGCCGAGTAATTATTTACATTCCCACCCTCTGCATATCTGAGGACTTCATAAAAAAAACGGCTTGCCGATCAAGAGTCGGTCTTTTCCCGTATCGTGGCACCAGTATGTTGGTGTTTAATTATACAGCAGATGAAGTGGTTCTCTTGTTATTATCTCTGAGCCATGACAGCATGTATTTCGAACCTGATTTACCATCACACTCACTGCCATTCGGCTTTCTCAGTCTGGACATGTGTGCATATGTATCGATTAGTAGTCGTGTCACAGCTGGCACAGTTGTTTCAAGTTAAACTCATACACTATGGTTCAAAAGTTTCAGTAGGATTTTTAAAAATATCCTTTTTTTAGCATAGATGTATTACATTGATCAAAAATGTTTCTAGAGCACCAAACAAGCATATTAGAATCATTTCTGAAGATTCATGAAAATTTGGCTGAAAATTCAGCTTTGCATTCAAGGAATAAATTACTCAAAATTGCCAGATATAAACTCACAATTCTGACATTTTTCTCAGAATTGCTATATAAACTCAAAATTGCGAGTTATAGTCAGAATTGCCAAATATAAACTCACAGTTTTGCCATTTTCCTCAGAATTGCTATATAAACTCAAATTTGCAAGTTATAGTCAGAATTGCTGGATATAAACTTGTAATTCTGACTTTTTTTCTCAGAATTGCATGGCATAAACTCAGAATTGGAAGTTAAAGTCAAAATTGCCAGATATAAACTCATAATTCTGACATTTTTCTCAGAATTGTGTGATATAAACCCGAATTTGCGAGTTATAGTCAGAATTGCCAAATATAAACTCACAGTTCTGCCATTTTCCTCAGAATTGCTATATAAACGCAAAAGTTTTAGTCAGAATTTCCAGATAAAAAAAAGTCACGATTCTGACATTTTTCTCAAAATTGCGTGATTTAAACTCAAAATTTTGTGTTATAGTCAGAATTGCCCGATTTAAACTCACAATTCAAACTTTTTTCTCAGAATTGCCATATATAAACTCATAATTCTGACTTTTCTTCTCAGAATTGCGTGATATAAACTTGAAATTGCAAGTTATAGTCAGAATGACCAGATATAAACGTGCAAAAATGACTTTTTTCCCTCATAATTGCTATATAAATCAGAAATTGCGAGTTATAGTCAGAATTGCCAGATTAAAAAAAAAAAACCTGATTCTGACATTTTTCTCAGATTTGTGATATGAACTTGAAATTGCCAGTTATAGTCAGAATTGCCAGATATAGTTTTTTTTTCTCACAATTTCAAGTTTATATCACACAGTTCTGAGGAAAAAAAGCCAGAATTGTCAGTTTACAGGTGCATATCAATAAATTAGAATGTCATAGAAAAGTTTATTTATTTCAGGAATTCGACTCTAATTGTCAAACTCGTGCATTAAATAAATTCAATGCACACTGACTGAAGTAGTTTAAGTCTTTACTTCTTTTAATTGTGATGATTTGGCTCACATTTAACAAAAAAAAAAAAAACACACCAATTCACTATCTCAACAAATTACAATACTTCATAAGACCAATTTAAAAAAAAAGTGAAATGTTGGCGTTCTGGAAAGTATGTTAATTTACTGTATAATGGTAGGGGCTCCTTTTGCTTTAATTTCTTTACTCAATTCGGCGTGGCATGAAGGTGATCAGGCTGTGGCACTGCTGAGGTGGTATGGAAGCCCAGGTTTCTTTATCAGTGGCCTTAGCCCAGCTAAGATGCCTCTGATGTTGTCTGTGGTTCAGGAGTGGAATACAAGAGGAATACGACAACTGTAGCCAAATTCCTTGACACGGTGTGTGTGGCGGCTCTTGATGCCTTGACCCCAGCCTCATTCCATTCCTTATGACCTTTACCCAAATTCTTGAATCGATTTTGCTTGACAAGCCTCTCAAGCCTGCGGTTCTCTCGGTTGGCTGTGCATCTTTTTCTTCCACACTTTTTTCTTCCACTCAACTTTCTGTTAACATGCTTGGATGCAGCACTCTGTGAACAGCCAGCTTCTTTGGCAATGAGTGTTTGTGACTTACCCTTCTTGTGAAGGGTGTCAGTGATTGTCTTCTGGACAACTGTCAGATCAGCAGTCTTCCCAATGATTGTGTAGCCTAGTGAACCAAACTGAAAGACCATTTTGGAGGCTCAGGAACCTTTGCAGGTGTTTGAGTTGATTAGCTATTATTCTAATTTGTTGAGATAGTGAATTGGTTGTTTTTTGTTAAATGTGAGCCAAATCACAATTAAAAGAACCAAAGACTTAAACTACTTCAGTCTGTGTGCATTGAATTGATTTAATACACACGTTTCACAATTTCAGCTGAATTACTGAAATAAATGAACTCTTCCACAACATTCTAATTTATTGAGATGCACTTGGATGTCTCGCAGTTCTGACTTTAAATCCACAATGAGAAAAAAAGTCAGAATTGCAAGATGTAAACTTGCAATTGCAAGAAAAAAGTCAGAATTGCGAAATAATGGCTTCCATAGTTTGAACAGTAGTGTATCTGTTTTATTATCCTGTTTTTCTAATATAAACAGTACATTTCTGTTAGTGGGCCAGACCAATTTTGTAAAACATGAAAAAAATCTAAACAACCACAGTGAAACCAAATTGAGGACAATAACTATCCATTCAATGCAATAAGCAGGCAAAAATGAACAAAAAGACTTTTCATTGCAGTTATCAATTCTAGTTTTATATTAGATAATAGCCTCATCCATTTTCGGAGAGGCCCACCCAAATGGCAAATCCTGCCAATAAGTGAACCCAGAATAGACACTCGCTCTACAGTTCACTCATAAGTGTGAACCCTATTTATTCATAAAGGTGAGCGCGTTCAACTGCTGAAGGGCTTCAATACTACAATGCTGACATGCAGCTGGGGATAGTGATAGTGTAATTTGCTGCAGGTTTTGCTAACTCTTGGAGGCCAAGCGTGTAATTAAACCTCTAAAAATGTCAAATGTTCAGAGCGACAGGCATTATGGGCCTTATCACTGCACTTCCAGGGGTGTGTGTATTTGTGTATGCAGACGGTATATGACGGGTTAATTTGAAGCGCATGCCTTTCAGAGAGAGTTTTGTGTCACGTTAAGCATATACGTAGCAATTGGCATCAACAGCGGGGCACCTGAAATGTCAGTCAGTCTGTGCCTTTCAATGCCTGCTTTAAACAGATTTGTACAACTTAGGAGGACATTTGATTTCCCTTGTCATCTCTTTTGAGAGCGTGTGAAGGTTTACATCTTAAAAAAGGCTGCTGTGATGTGGGGGAGGCTCACCGCCTGTGTCACGCTCTGGCATTTAAACGTCTCCGAAAACCAAAGCTTTGTAGAGCGTGTGAAAAATATTTCAATACTGTCAACTAAAAATGGTTCGCGTTATGAGTTAAAATCAATAAGGCTTTGTGACAAAACAGCCTGCATCTCAGAGTTGCCCTTTTACAGCACTGAAGACTTAATTACATGTTTAGTGTTACATTTAAGTATCAGCTTGGTTTTATATGTTAAATTAGGGTAAATAAAACTACTGAGGTATATTATCACAGTATTTGACATCTCTTCTACAACTTTAGAGGAAACTCTTGAGGGTCTTTTTTTGGAAGGAAAGAAGACTCAAGCAATCTCTTTAATTTATTTGTAGAGGAAAAAATAGTTTACAAAGCAGATGTTTTAGATTTGTCAATGTTAAACGACACAATCATTTATTAAAAAGAAAATCTTTTTTTAATACATTGAAAGTAATACTTTGTTTAGCAAGGATGCATTCTGATCAAAAGTGAGAGAAAATGAGAAATGAGAATTTATGTCCTGCAAATCTGACTTTGTATCTTACGACTGCAAGTTTAAAACTCAAAAATTCAAAATTACGAGAAAAAAAATCTGAATTGCAAAACTACCAACTTAAAGAAAAGGTCAGAATTGAGAGTTTATATTCAGCAACTTTATAACTCGCAATTGAAAGTTTAAATCTCATAATTCTGAGAAAAAGTCAAAATTCTGAGAGATAAAAAGTCAGAATTGCAAGATATAAATTCAGAAATGAGTCTAAATCTCATAATTCTAAAAAAAAAAAAAAATATTCTCAAAATTTTGAGACATTAACTCATAATTGTGAGTCCAATTCTGAGGTGGGAAAAAGACTTACAGTATATTTTCTATGAATTGTTCAGAGTTTATGTCAAGCAGTTCAGATTTTGTAAGTTTACATCTCAATTCTGAGAAAAAAAGTCAAAATTTTGAGATTAAAAGTCGCAATTACCTTTTTAATTTTTTTATTCAGTGGCAGAAACTGGCCTCCATAGTTTGAACAGTAGTGTATCAGTTTTATTATCTGAAGTTTTCCTAATAAAATACAATAAATACATTTCTATTGGTGGACCAGACCAGTTTTGTAAAGCATGAAAAATCACAGTAAAGCTAAACTGAGGACAATAGCTATGCATCCAATGTAATGAGCAAGCAAAAAAGCTTTTCTATAAAGCTTCAAAGCATCAAATCAGTATTTTAGATGACTTCTGAAGGTTCACTTGACACTTAAGACTGAGTATTGTTATCATAATGATAATAAATTCTTATTTATCTGTATTATTGTGACTTTTTGCTTTTACTTCTTTTAATTTTACTTCTTAAGATATTGGGCTTTTTTCAGTAAAGTCTGCTGACAGCTTACAGATCTTCACAGTGAGAGTTCGGTGTTGCTTCTCCTGTTTGGCAGCAGCGCTCATGTTCTCTTCTGGGGGGATTCTGCAGCACAGGATGATGACTTTATCTGACAGTGATAGTTTCACGAGGAGATAAACGTACAGTAAGAGGAGATAGTAGTGCACCCAGGGAACCTTGATCTTGGCTAGTGTGCTGCTATTGCTCTTGAAAGCTTCATATGTTGTATGTACTGATGATTTATCTTTTTAATCTTGAGGGATATATAAATGAGAGAGAAGAGCGAGAGTTGTCTGCACCATCACAGTTAAAAGAAAAGTTCATCCAAAAAATGAAAATTTGCTGAAAAAGTTTTCACCCTCAGGACATTCAAGATGTAGACTAATTTGTTTCTTCATCCAAACACATTTGGAGAAATGTGTACTTGCTCGCCAATGAATCCTCTGCAGTGAATAAAATTGCTGATAAAACTGTCACAATGATCCACAAGTAATCCACATCACTCCAATCCATTGATTCTGATTAAAGTACTCAAAGATTTTTGTTGGGTGTTTTTTAGTATTTCATAGTAAACAAATTGGCTCAAATCCATTGCTTCTGGTTAATATACGAGTCCTCCATCTTGGTCCAGTCAAAAAGTTGTCTCGTCTGAATCAGGAGAGAAATATGCACACATTTAATGAATGAAAACAGTCCAAAACAGTGGGTTTTGATGTGGGAGGATGACAGAGGATAGGTCTTTTTTACTCAAGGAAACATTATTATGGATTATGGAGTCATATTTTGGCCAGAAGTGAACGTTTATAATGCCTCAATGATGGATTTAATGGAAAACATGCCACTTTTCACTTCACAAGATGTTAATTGAGACAAAGTTTGGACGGCACCCATTCAGGATCCATTGGTGAGCAAGTGATGTAATGCTAAATTACTCCAAATCTGTTCAGAAACAAAGTCATCTACCTTTTGGATGGTCTGAGGGTGAGTAAGTTCTTAACATTATTTCTTCAAAATCTTTTAGTTCTGAGGAAAAAAGTCTTGTATGATATAAACTAGCATTTGAGGGAAAAAAGTCAGGATTTAGTTTATATCCCGCAGTTCTGACTTTATAACTCGCAACTGCGAGTTTAAATCTCACAATTCTGAAAAAAGTCAAAATTATGAGAAAAATCAGATATAAACTCACAACTGAGAGAAAGAAGTCAAAATTACGAGAAAAAAAGTCAAAATTAAGAGTTTATATCCTGCAATTCTGACTTTATATATCGCAGATGGAAGTTTAAATCTTACAACTCTAAGAAAAAAGTCAAAATTATGAGAAAAAAGTCCAAAATTGCAAGATTTAAGCTGGCAATTGAGAAAAAAGTCAAAATTGAGAGTTTATATACTGCAATTCTGAATTTATATTTCACAATTGCAAGTTAAAATCTCAGAATTCTTTGAGAAAAAGTCAAAATTATGAGAAAAAAAGCCAGAATTGCAAAATATAAACTAATAACAGAGAAATGAGAGTTTATATCCTGCGATTCTGACTTTATATCACGCAGTTGCGGGTTTAAATCTTACAGTTCTGAGAAAAAGTCAAAATTATGAGAAAAAAGTCAGAATTAAGAGTTTATATCCTGCAATTCTGATTTTATATTTCACAATTGCAAGTTAAAGTCTCAGAATTCTTTGAGAAAAAGTCAAAATTATGAGAAAAAAGCCTGAATTGCAAAATATAAACTAATAACAGAGAAATGAGAGTTTATATCCTGCGATTCTGACTTTATATCTCGCAGTTGCGGGTTTAAATCTTACAGTTCTGAGAAAAAAGTCAAAATTAAGAGTTTATATCTTGCAATTCTGAATTTATATTTCACAATTGCTAGTTAAAGTCTCAGAATTCTTTGAGAAAAAGTCAAAATTACGAGAAAAAAGTCAAAATTAAGAGTTTATATCCTGCAATCCTGAATTTATATTTCACAATAGCAAGTTAAAGTCTCAAAAGTCAAAATTATGAGAAAAAAGTCAGAATTGCAAAATATAAACTAGTAACTGAGAGAAAAAAGTCAGAAATGAGAGTTCATATCCTGCAATTCTGACTTTATACCTCGCGATTACAGGTTTAAATGTAACAATTCTGAGAAAAAAAAGTCAAAAATACAAGATAAAATCAGAATAGCAAGATATAAACTTGCAATTAAGAAGAAAAAAGTCAGAATTGAGAGTTTATATCCTGCAATTCTGACTTTATACCTCGCGATTGCGGGTTTAAATCTCACAATTCTGAGAAAAAGTCAAAGTCAGAATTGTGAGACATAAACTCGCAATTGAGAGAAAAAAAGTCAGAAATGAGAATTCATATCTGCAAATCTGAAAAGCGGCATGATTTGATGGAAAACATTCTGCTTTTCACTTCACAAGGTGTTAATTGAGTTAACTGAGTTTTAATTTAAGTTTGGACTCTCATTCTGACGGCACCCATTCAGGATCCATTGGTGAGCAAGTGATGTAATGCTAAATTACTCCAAATCTGCTCAGAAACAAAGTCATCTACCTTTTGGATGGCCTGAGGGTGAGTGAGCGCTTTGCAAAATTTCATTTCTGAGTGAACTATTCCTTCAAAATGACTCCCACGTCTGGTGAAAAGTCAACCTTGACCTAGATTTTGTTGTTTTAAGGCACAGGTTAAACGCACCTTAACAAATACCTTTTGTTTTCAATGTTCATGAGCCTCGGGCTCTTCTTCATGCCTTTGAAAATGCTTCTTGTTTGAGCGTTTGAATGACCTTGTGATTACGGGCTGGCTCAGGGGCCGTTACTCTTGAAGAGAGCCACATAACTACAGAGCTACGGCTTGCTTTCAGCGTCAAAAAAGCTTTGTCTGTTTTGTATCCAAGGATAGTTCCATCAGAGGCCGTGTAGAGAAACAGACAGTTAAAAATAAAGGCTGGATACCTTGGGAGAGTCAGGGTGTGACGGGTTGAAATTGCTGGGTATGCTGTCCCAGATTTAAATCTGACTTTGTATGTGGCCAGCCAGCCCAAAACTACTCTTTAACAGCTCCAAAGCTATCGCACTGAACATAACCCTCAGTATGTCAGTCTTTAAGTAGTATTGTTTTCGTAACTAGCCTGCAATTGTGGCTGCCTACCCCCAACATGTCAAATCCAGTTCCAGCCAAGCCCTCCATCATTTTCTCCCAGTTGTTGGCTGTCAACGTGTGGGAGAAAGAAGTTTTGTGTGTGTGTGTGTGTGTGTGTGTGTGTGTGTGTGTGTGTGTGTGTGTGTGTGTGTGATGGCATTTCTTCTTCTTCTTCTTCGATTTTGCGTAATATGGACTTAAATAGATCAGCGTTTAAGATTTTAAGATAAGCGGTTGGCTGTTGTCCGCTAGCTGACAGATGTTGTGTGCTCAGATGTGCAATCTGTTAAAACGCTGTTGGTTTAACAGAATGAGAGCTCACTGGACCCAAAAGCAGTATTAGATTTGAGATGGAAATGGTTCTGTCTGGCTGAGAAAAATATCAGTGGAGGATAAAGAGGTTGCTAGCGGAAAATTCCATTCTCGCATTGAAACGCAGTAAATGTTTACCAACTGACATGTGCACACGCTGCACCTGGGAAACTGCAGTGATAGTTATTTGCTCAACCAGCTATCACTTCAATGTTTTTTTAATGTTCAGGTTTGCCTCTGATTTCCTCTTTGTCAGCTGCAGATTCCAGGAGAAAATCACAAAGATTTTGGTTGGGTGTTTTTTAGTATTTTATATTATACAAATCGGTTTGCTGTGCAACGAAGCTATTATTTGTATCTTTATAGGTGTTACTACAAAATTTGTATCTGTATTTGAGTACTAAATGCAGATGGAACTACATCAAAATTAAACTAGAAATGCATCAAAACTAAATAAAAGACCTGTTACTCTATTCTTCTTAAATTAGAGATTTCCTATAGCAAATATGCATTGTATAATTAATGAAATGGTTTATTCTTGTTTATTACAGTCTTCATGTAAAATAAAGATTTAAAAAGCTTAAAATAAATATAAATAATACATAAATATGCATTGTATATTAATAAAATCATTTATTCTTATTTATTACAACCTTCATGTAAAACAAAGATTAAAAAAAGTTGAAAACAAATATAAATATGTATATAAATAAAAAAAATTATATGCAATGTATATTAATTCTTCTTTATTACAACCTTCATGTAAAATAAAGTTTCGAAAAAAAAGTAAGATAAATATGAATAAATACATCTATAAATAATACATAAATAAATCTGCATTGTATGATTAACAAAATAATTTATTCTTCTTTATTAAAACCTTTATGTAAACGAAAGATTTTTAAAACGCTTCAAATAAATATAAATATGTATATAAATAATAAATAAATATGCATTGTATATTAATTCTTCCTGATTACAACCTTAATGTATTTTTTTAAAAGCTTATGAATAAATAAATTATTAAATATGTATATAAATAATAAATAAATATGCATTGTATGATTAATAAAATGATTTATTCTTCTTTATACAACCTTCATGTATATAAAGATTTTAAAAACCTTAAAATAAATATAAATAATTACGTATATAAATAATTATTAAATATGCTGTGTATGATTAATAAAATTGTTTATTCTTTTTTATTACAACCTTCATTTAAATTAAGATTTAAAAAAAGCTTATGTATATACATAAATAAATATGTATTGTATAATTAATAAAAAATATTTATTTTTCTTTATTACAAGCTTCATGTAAAGATAAAAAAAGCTTAAAATAAATATGTATACACATAATAAATAAATATGATTGGTTTAATTCATAAAATTATATATACTTCTTTATTACAACCTTCATTTAAAGTAAGTTACCCCTTCAGTCGAATCACTTCGACGTTACATTGGGATCTCGCCTGAGAGACCGATCACCTCTGAGCCTTATTAAAAAGGCCAATTGAAAATTGGCGAGTGGACGTGCGCGCCGGCCACGCCCCCGTACATACGGGTATATAAGATGGCTGCGCGCACCACTCAGTCAGACTTTTGCTTTCAGAGCCGATGTGTCGAGCCTCTAAACAGCCGAGAAGAGTTCTTCAGAGTTCATGCTCCCTCCTGCTGTCACGGATTGGCCAGGCTCCACACCCTCTGTCACGCCCAGATCACCGTCACCTGAGTTTTAATCACCATCACCTGCACGCCATCATCACCACCACGTATAAAGCAGCACGCCACACCACACTCACTGTCCGGGCTCGTTCCCACGAAAGCGGACTGTAGTGTCTCTCTTCCCAAGAGTTTCGCTATCAATCGTTGCCTGAAATTACTTACCTGAATTCTGTCTCGTTCCAGTCTTCCGAGTTTCCAGTCTTCCAAGTTCCAGTCTTCCAAGTTCCAGTCTTCCGAATCGCCATCTCCAAGTTTGTCAGCGTCAGCTCTAAGTGGTGTGTGCCATAAGTCTGTGTTCACTCCGTCCACGGGATCGGCCACTCAATCCCCGCTGCACAATTCCTGCAAGAAAGATTACATCCCGATTCAATACCCGGCTCATTCAACTCCCATCCTCTCAACGTCTGCCATACTCACCAGTCTCAGGGTCTTCTCACATCTCCGGCATCGCTGCATTCAATAAACATATATATCTGTTGCACTTACCTTGTTGTCCTGTCTGCTTCCTAACAGAAGCCCGGACCTGAAAACAGTCAGCAGCATGAACCCACAAGACCCGTTTCAAGAGTTGGTGGACTCGCTGAGAAAAGTCCTTCTGGCTTCACCATCTGTCACCCCTTCCGCACCGCCGCTTGTCACGCCTCCCAGCACTTCTTCGGATCCGCTACCATCCAGTCCCATGGCCCGACCAGCGCCATACAATGGCGGGGTGGAGGAGTGCAATGGATTTCTTCTGCAGTGTTCTCTGATTTTTACAATGCAACCTGCGCTCTACCCCACTGATCAATCTAAAATTGCATTTATCACCTCTCTCCTCACAGGACCAGCGTTAAAATGGGCAAACTCTATTTGGCAGCAGAATGGACCGGCCACTCGTTCCATCCAGACTTTTATCACTCACTTCAAGGAGGTCTTCAGTCGCACGGATGGAGAAATATCAGCGGGTGAGCAACTGTATCATTTGTCTCAAGGATCTATGTCTACTCAGGAGTATGCCCTACGATTTCGCACCCTCGCAGCGGCCAGTGGATGGAACGAGCGGTCATTGCTGACCACTTACCGCCTTGGTCTCGAGCCTCGCCTTCGTCTCCAACTCGCTGCCCTAGATGACGCTATGGGGTTAGAGCGCTTCATCCAACAATCCATCCGATGTTCAGACCGCATGCAATCTTACCTCTCAGAAACCTCGACTACTGCACTCCTCCGCCCAGCGGACATCGCCAGCCCTCCAGAACCAGAACCTATGATACTGGAGTCTGGTAGACTATCTCCCGCTGAGCGACAGAGGAGGCTGACCCGGGGTTTATGCCTCTATTGTGGTGCTAGTGGGCACATCAGACTGACGTGCCCCCTCCGTCCTGTTACTGCTGCGGTGAGTGTCATCCAGTCAGACGTTGAAAAAATGTATCCCTTGTCTACATGTGTGCAGTTAACCACTCCTACGTCTTCCATCGTAGCCCACGCCCTCATCAACTCCGGGTCAGCGGGTAATTTCATCTCGGGGAACCTCTGTCGCCAGCTCCAACTCCGAACCGAAGCTTCGTCGAGCGTCTACCAGATCCAGCCTATAACCCGTTCCATCACCACAAGACCAAGGATCCACCGGAAATGCCAACCCATTTACCTCCAAATCGGAGTCCTTCATCAAGAGGAGATTCAGCTACTGGTTCTGGAGGGCGCCACTATGGACATCATCTTGGGGCGCCCGTGGCTGGCGAAGCATAATCCCATCATCTCCTGGGGCAGTGGAGAAATAATTCAGTGGAGCCATGCCTGCTTTCCCGAGTGCTTTCCAGAACTTCCTCTTCCTGTTCCGAGACCCATGCCTGTCAACGCCACGTCTATTGAAAGCCCCTTGGAGAACCGTTCTACCCAGATTCCGGAAATTTACTCCTCCTTCCAGGACGTCTTCTGCCCCAGGAGAGCTTCCCAGCTGCCGCCCCATCGGCCATGGGACTGCGCCATCGACCTGATTCCAGGCGCCCCTCTGCCCAAGGGAAGGATCTACCCGTTGTCACTTCCGGAGAGTAAGGCCATGGAGGAGTACATACAGGAAGCATTGAACCAAGGCTATATCCGTCCGTCCAAGTCCCCAGCAGCTTCCAGCTTTTTCTTTGTCGCTAAGAAGGATGGAGGGCTGCGGCCATGCATTGACTATCGAGTGTTAAACCAAGGTACCGTCAAATTCAAATACCCCCTTCCTCTCGTCCCTGCGGCCCTGGAACAACTAAGGTCAGCCACCATCTTCACCAAGTTGGACCTCCGCAGCGCATACAATCTGGTGAGAATACGGAGGGGGGACGAGTGGAAGACGGCTTTCGTGACCCCTACCGGGCACTACGAATATCGGGTCATGCCCTATGGCCTGGTCAACGCCCCCTCCGTATTTCAGAACTTCATCCACGAAGTCCTCCGGGAGTTCCTCCACAGATTTGTTATAGTCTACATAGATGACATCCTCGTGTACTCCCGGAGTGAGACCGAACATATCCACCACGTTGCGGAGGTCCTCCAAAAACTCAGGGAGCACCAGCTGTTTCTCAAGGCAGAAAAATGCTCATTTCATCTTCCATCTGTTCAGTTTTTGGGTTACATCATCGACCATGAAGGTATCCGCATGGACGAGAGGAAGGTGTCATCCGTCACATCCTGGCCCCAACCATCATCTGTCAAAGAGCTTCAGAGATTTCTTGGCTTTGCCAACTTTTATCGTCGGTTCATCAAAGGATACAGTCTCATTGCCACGCCGCTAACCAACCTACTCAAAGGTAAACCATCCAAATTATCCTGGAATCCCGAAGCTGCCGCAGCCTTCCAGTCCCTCAAGAGAGCCTTCACCAAATCACCCATCCTGCGACACCCCAATCCTGAACTCCCTTTCATCGTCGAGGTAGATGCCTCCACTACCGGCGTGGGGGCAGTTTTATCCCAGCATCACGGAACCACTAAATTGCTCCATCCATGTGCCTACTTCTCCCGGAAGTTCAACCCGGCGGAGAGGAATTACGACATCGGCAACAGGGAACTCCTAGCCATTAAACTTGCCCTGGAGGAGTGGCGACACTGGCTGGAGGGAGCCAAACATCCATTTCTGGTATTGACCGACCACAAAAACCTCCAGTACCTCCGTGATGCCAAACGCCTATGTCCACGCCAAGCCCGATGGTCACTCTTCTTCTCACGATTCCAATTTACCATCTCCTACCGCCCAGGTCCAAAAAATGTCAGAGCCGACGCCTTGTCCCGAATTCATGATTCTTCCGATATCACTGAATCTCCCTGCAACATCCTCCCAGACAATATCATAGTCAGCCCCATAGAATGGTCAGCCCCTCCAAGTGTCGCCACTCCCGTCCCTCGTCCTCCGCCGGGCTGTCCTCCTGATCGTCGCTACATCCCCAGGACACAACGGGTAGATCTCATCCGTTCCATCCATACTTCCCTGGGCACCGGGCACCCCGGGACCAACAACACCCTCTCGCTGTTGTCCGAACGTTTCTGGTGGCCTGGGATGGCAAGGGATGTGCAGCGCTTCGTCAAAGGATGCCGAGAATGTGCTATGTCCAAGAGCCCCAGACACTTACCAGCAGGCAAGCTCCATCCCTTGCCGATCCCGAACCGCCCCTGGTCACACCTGGGAGTCGATTTCATGACGGATCTACCGGAGTCGGATGGAAACACCTGCATCTTGGTAATTGTGGACCGCTTCTCGAAGTTTTGCAAGCTCCTACCCCTGAAAGGATTACCCACTGCCTTTGAAACCGCGGAGCTCCTGTTCAATAATGTCTTTCGTCAATACGGCATACCTGAGGATGTGGTATCCGATCGTGGTCCACAGTTCATCTCCCGCCTCTGGAAATCCTTCTTCCGGCTCCTAGGTGTGACCGTCAGCCTCTCCTCTGGCTACCATCCGCAGTCCAACGGCCAGACGGAGAGGAAAATCCAAGAAGTGGGGCGGTTCCTCCGGACATTCTGCCATGGCCGCCAGAACTCCTGGAGCCAGTTCCTGGGCTGGGCCGAATACGCCCAGAATTCACTGCGGCAACCATCCACCGGCCTCACACCATTCCAGTGCGTCCTCGGGTTCCAGCCACCTCTATTCCCCTGGAATGGTGAACCATCTGAGGTCCCCGCAGTGGATCACTGGTTCCGGGAGAGCGAGAGGGTCTGGGACGAGGCCCATCACCACCTACAGAGGGCAGTCCGCAGACAGAAGACCCAAGCGGATCGGAGGAGGACTGCGGCTCCTGAATTCAGGCCAGGTGACCAGGTTTGGCTGTCTACCCGAGACATCCGTCTGCGGCTGCCCTCCAAAAAGTTAAGTCCCAGGTTTGTTGGTCCCTTCCAAGTCCTGGAACAGGTAAACCCGGTCACATACAAACTCCAACTCCCTCCGGAATACCGCATCCATCCTACATTCCACGTCTCCCTCCTAAAACCATTTCACCCACCTCTCACTTCCTCCACAGAGCCTGGCCATGAAGAGGAACCTCCTCCCCCCCTGATGCTGGATGAGGGCGCCGTCTATTCCGTCCGAGAGATCCTCCGGTCCCGTCGTCGTGGTGGTCTCCTCGAATATCTGGTAGACTGGGAAGGGTATGGACCTGAAGAGAGGTCATGGGTCCCAAGAGAAGACATCCTCGATCCCACGCTCACCGAGGAGTTCCACACTAATCACCCGGAGTTTCCTGCACCTAGGGGACGAGGGAGACCACCACGGCGCAGAAGATCTCGGCCCTCAGGAGCGGGCCCTGGGGAGGGGGGTAGTGTCACGGATTGGCCAGGCTCCACACCCTCTGTCACGCCCAGATCACCGTCACCTGAGTTTTAATCACCATCACCTGCACGCCATCATCACCACCACGTATAAAGCAGCACGCCACACCACACTCACTGTCCGGGCTCGTTCCCACGAAAGCGGACTGTAGTGTCTCTCTTCCCAAGAGTTTCGCTATCAATCGTTGCCTGAAATTACTTACCTGAATTCTGTCTCGTTCCAGTCTTCCGAGTTTCCAGTCTTCCAAGTTCCAGTCTTCCAAGTTCCAGTCTTCCAAGTTCCAGTCTTCCAAGTTCCAGTCTTCCGAATCGCCATCTCCAAGTTTGTCAGCGTCAGCTCTAAGTGGTGTGTGCCATAAGTCTGTGTTCACTCCGTCCACGGGATCGGCCACTCAATCCCCGCTGCACAATTCCTGCAAGAAAGATTACATCCCGATTCAATACCCGGCTCATTCAACTCCCATCCTCTCAACGTCTGCCATACTCACCAGTCTCAGGGTCTTCTCACATCTCCGGCATCGCTGCATTCAATAAACATATATATCTGTTGCACTTACCTTGTTGTCCTGTCTGCTTCCTAACACCTGCTGCTGCGCTGCCATAACTAAAAGAGTGTTTCACAGAAAGAGCATTGTTTGGCAGCCGCCAGCGCGGTCCCGCGGGCGGCCGTTTTCACGGCCATATAAAGCCTTTTTGCATTCCAGCGAGCAGCCCCGGCGAGTGCATTGCCCCGCGGCGCCTCCCTGGGCAAACCGGGATCACAAAAGAGCAATTTCTAGCGGACGTTTTAGACGTTCTTTTCAGGATGTCTTTTCGGCCGTGCGTTTCTGGATGTGGTAGTTTCCTCTCCTCAGCGAACGGACATGAGCGCTGCCTCACGTGTTTAGGCTTTGAGCACACTGGGGTGGTGCTCATGAATGGTTCATGCGGTGAAAGCATGACCATGACCACGCTGAAGTCCCGCCGCTCGTTCGCGAGCTGGCTCCCCCCGCCTCCCTCCCGTGGTCAGCCGTTGAGCCGCCTATGCTCTTCGGCCACCGCGGTGGAGCGCGGGGGGGGACATTCAAATTACAATAGACAGCGTTCCGCCGGCTCAAAAAGCCCTGCGGACCTCTCTATCTCAGCGCGGTCCCGTTGAGTTTCCGCAGCAGACGCTTCCCCGCCTGGCGGGCTGAGCGTCTCCTTCGGTGCTCCTGCAGAGGATGAGATGTCTGTCACAGCATCAGAGGGAGAGTCAGACGGTGACACATCTCTTCCCGCGGCGCGGCGCCCACCCTTGGTCGCTGCCCCCCTGGAGGTTGATGTCGAACTGTCGGCTATGCTTCTCCGGGCAGCCGGGGGGGATCGGTTTGAAGGTTCCTCAGGGGCCCGGCCGATCCTTCTAGGCTGGACGACTGGTTCCTGGGGGGGGCCCGGCGGCAGCGCCGCGCTCCCCCCCGGTCCCGTTCTGACCGGATGTGCATGAGGAGCTGACAAAATCTATGGCGCCCTATTCATTTGACGCGCTCTCCAGCTCCTCTCCCCTCGCCACTCTCCATGGCGGGGCAGCCAAGGGGTACGTGGCGGTCCCCCAGGTCGGGCGCGCCATCGCGGTGCACCTTTGCCCGCGGGCGCGGCCGCCTGGTGGGGCCCTCCGCGTCTCCCTTTTAGGGCATGTGAAATTCTTCCGCCCTCATCGGCTGGGCCTTTTCTGCGCCCCCCGACACGCTGCCCCGCACTGCAGGCCATGGCAACACTGCAAAAGTGCCAGGTGCAAGCACCTTAAGGCCTGCACGAGAGTGGTCCTGACCAGGGGGTACTTGAAGAACTCCGCGCCGCCACTGACTTCGCCCTTCGGGCTACTAGGTCGCGGCGTGTCCCCTTGGTCAGGTGATGTCCACCTGCGTGGTCCAGGAACGCCACCTATGGCTGACTCTGGCCCGGATGGCAGAGGCCGACAAAGTTCGCTTTCTCGACTCTCCCATTCCCCAGAGCGGCCTATTCGGCGACACCGTGAAGGGTTTTTGCTCAGCGGCGTCGAACGTATCGCCGGCCCCCAAAAGCCTGCGATCCTCCGCCCATCAGCATACCCCGTCGAGATGCCAGAGCAGTACGCCTCCCCGTCGTTCGGGCTGGGCATCTCCTCTGGCGCTCCAACGGTCCAGAGGCAGACGGAGGCCGTCCAACATATCCTGCCCCGCCGCAAAGTTACCATTCCGCCGCCTGGGCCCCCGCCTCCGCCTGCCCGTCGCCGAGGGCGTCCCCCCGCAGCTCCGTCCCCTGCTGAGCCACACGATCCAGGCTCGCAGCCGACGTCGAGCCGCCCGTGGGAGAGGGACGCCGCTCGCCTCTCAGGGTCCTGCGACGGAAGACCCTCGCAGGCGAGCTTCGAAGCGTCCCTGATGCGAGCACCCCCGGAGGTGGAGAGAGCTACTCTGTCGGCACTCCCGCTGGAAGCGGGACTTAGCCGGTCATTTGAAATCACAGAAAGACCCAGCCTTCTCACCTCTGGGGCCCCGGCCCCGAGTTTCCTTCCTGAGCAGCACTTCCACTCCTCGGAACCAGACTCGGGACCGGATGTCGCCAGCGCGGGAACCAGGGAAGTAGGTAAGCACTGCTTAGTGCAGTTAGACACTTCTCCAGGACGTTTATCCTTCTGGGTTTTGTCTCCTTCCCTGTCTTTCCCCAGGCTGCCCCACCACGGTCACGCCGGTCAACGTTCCCTTGATACCACTACACTGGTTGATACGGACGGTACGGCCCGGCTCCAGGCGTCCGCCCAGACTCACAGGTACCCCTTACATTCTTTATTCAGAAGCAGGTGTGCCTCTGTTCTGCCTGCGGAGGTCGCGTTCCTACTGGCGAAGGACGCGATCCAGCCTGTCTCTCCAGCCGGGACGAGGTCGGGGTTTGATAAGTGTCCTGACTTCACGTGTCCAGTTAGAGTGGTGGGTTAACATCCGCCCTGGATGGAGCTCTGTTCCGATCCCTTCTTAGGCTGTCGGCACACATGCTCACGACGACGCACATACAAGTATGTTTTCGTCTCCAGGGCTGGGTTGCAGCCATCTGCCTGAAGGGCACCCGCTGTCGCGTCTCGATCTTCCCCGGCGCACACCCCTTCGGCGGTCTGCCCCGGGGATCGAGCGCTCAGCGCGAGGTGCGTCCATTTGGCTAGTCCCTCTCCTTCCTGCCTTCTTAGGCCATGGGAGCTCCCCTGTCCCCTCTTCGGCAGACAGGTATTCGCGTCTTCAACCGTCTCTTCGACTGGTGCTTTACCAGCCCACTCGTGAGTTCCGTTGTGCGAACATTGGGACCTGGTGCCTCGGCACCCCCGCCATCTGGTTCTTCAGGCCAACCGAGGAAATTCGTTTCCTCGGTCGGGAGCCCGACTCGGTCCTCAAGACAGCCCGCCTTACTACCAAGTGCGCGCAGTCAGTGCTGTAGTTCCTGAGTCAATCAGGCACAACACAGCGGTTCTCTCAAACTGAGGCTCCTGGGGCACATGACAGCTCTAGCCGCTAAGAGCCGCTAAGCTTGTTCATGTGAGACCGCTTCAGCACGATCGAGTCCCATGATGGGCATGGCATCTCGGCCCACTCCGGACTGGCGTTTTCCCGCAGTTTGGCCGACAAGCCAGCCCGTGGCTTACCGCGGGTTGGGTTGCCATGTACGACAGAGGCTTACAGCCTCTCCATCTGCTCCCAGGGAGTACGTGGCAGATTTTGCTACTTGCCATTCACTTGAAGCAGGTAAACTCAACCGTGCAGCCTATCGGCTCTCACGGCAGTCCACCACCTGCAGGATGGCGACTCCACCCCGTGACGCAGCTAGTTTGGAGCATATCGGTAGGCCAGCCACATCCGCTCGCCCCCGATTGCTCTCATTACCAGCTGCCTCTTTCAGAGTAGCGCTGGCACTCAGCTGACCTCTGGGGCCCAAGTACGCCCTTCCCCAGCGAGCCTCCTTGCACAGACTCTGTGCAAGTCCAGGGAGGACGAGGAGTAAGTCTGTTGGTTGCGCTACAAGAATGGCCCACCCAGGCTCAGGTCTAGTAACCGTTCCCTCGCGGCAGTCCCTCCCTGTAGGGCACGGGATGACACCCAGACCTCTCCGGCCTTCGCAGGCCGTGATACAATTATCACTCAGTACCGAGCTCCCTTGACTAGGCAGGCTCGCACTGAGATGAGGTCTATTTGCTGGCTTTCCACAGAGTTACACGGTTGCAGTATGCTTCCCTTCCTGCAGGAGAGTTGAGCGCAGACTGTCCCCTCACTCTAAGTATATGCCGCTGCTTCGCCGCATATCACATGCAGTAGATGGAGCTAAGTAGGTAAGCATTCACTGGCCGTGAGGTTTCCCAGAGGTGCCCAGAACGCACCCCACACCCTCTTGGGGCCTTTCCGTCGCCTTCAGAGCCGCGGGACGCTACAATTGAGCCACTGGCCTCAGTCGAGCTAGCATTCCTGTCATCAAGACAGCGCTCCTGACCGCCCTGGCTCCCGTTAAGAGGGCAGGAGACCTACAAGTTTTCTCTGTCAAGTAACGCCTCATACCCTCTGGGACCCCCCCGTCGCCCTTCGGGGCCGCGGGGTGCTCCTCAGGAGCCTCGGGCCTCAGTCGAGCTAGAATTTCTGTCAGTAAGACAGCACTCCTGACTGCCCCGGCTTCCTTTAAGAGGGTAAGTTACCGACAAGCTCAGGTTCCTCAGAGGTGCTTAGCACGCACCTCATACCTCGTGGGCCTCCCCGTCGCCTTTCAGGGCCGCGGGTCGCTCCGTTGGAGCCACGGGCCTCAGTCGAGCTAAAGTTCCTGTCATTAAGATAGCGCTCCTGACTGCCCTGGCTCCCATCAAGAGGGCCTACAAGCTTCTCTGCCAGCAAAGTGTGTCGAGAATTCGGGCCCGGCGTTCTCCACGTTACCGTCGAGACCCCGGCTCGGTGCCCAAGGTCCCCACCACGCCTTTCCGCGACCAGGTGGTAGACCTGCAAGCTCTGCTCTGGAGGAGGCAGACCCAGTCGTGCGATGTAGTGTCGTTAAATATGTGAGACTGAATCACTCGGCACTTCAGCCGCACCAGCAACTTCATCTGCCTCGGGATTCGCAGAAAGGGAATGCTCCCCGAACTGAGGTTGGCTAAATGGTGGTAGATGCCCCTCCCTGTTATACCCAGGGACAGCCGTGATCCTTGGTTCATGGCACCTCACCAGCAGATGTAAAAATCGGAAGCTGCGGGCTGGGCGACACCCTACCTTCGCTTGGTTCTCCAACCTTGCGTAGAGGCCGTTCTCCCGTGTCCTAACTTAGGGACTCTCAGGCGAGCGGGAAGACCGGCTGGTGTCGGCTTGCTGCGCCATTCCCACGTGGATCCGTGCGCTATTTCCCAGTATGTTCCCTCCGGCGAACCCTGGGTCCTCCTGCCCCGCAGTCAGGGCTAGGCGCGGAGTAGTCCTGCACTGTGATCCTGCCTGGGTTTCCTTCGCCCCGCAGGTTGTGGCTTAGTTTTTTATTATTCCAGCGGAGGAGACCGCTGTTTCCCTCGTATATCCCCAAAAAACTTTTTATGGATATATTGAATTATTCTTATTCCACATGTAAAATTTCATGTGCTCCGCCCCCCCAACCCATGCTTCAGTACAACTGGCATCCCTGGAGGGGCCCCCTTATTGGGCCCCAGGGCGTTGGGAAGGTTACGTTACACTTCGCCTGCCGGCACGTATACTTGTCAGCACGTGAAGCTGTTGCGTAACGCGGCGTCAGGGTCGTGGCCTTTTCCATGGGTTTGTTCCCAATGTAACGTCGAAGTGATTCGACTGAAGGGGTAACGTCTAGGTTACGAAGGTAACCCTCGTTCCCCGAAGGAGGGAACGGAGACGTTACATTCCCCTGCCACGCCCCTGGCGTCGCGCTGACGCCGGGCTCTCCCGGCTCTTCAGCAAAAGCCTGACTGAGTGGTGCGCGCAGCCATCTTATATACCCGTATGTACGGGGGCGTGGCCGGCGCGCACGTCCACTCGCCAATTTTCAATTGGCCTTTTTAATAAGGCTCAGAGGTGATCGGTCTCTCAGGCGAGATCCCAATGTAACGTCTCCGTTCCCTCCTTCGGGGAACGAGGGTTACCTTCGTAACCTAGACGATTTTAAAAAAGCTTACATATATAAATGACAAATAAATATGCATTGTATAATTAATAAAAATATTTATTTTTCTTTATTACAAGCTTCATGTAAAGATAAAAAAAGCTTAAAATAAATATGTATACACATAATAAATAAATATGATTGGTTTAATTCATAAAATTATATATACTTCTTTATTACAACCGTCATTTAAAGTAAGATTTTAAAAAAGCTTACATATATAAATAACAAATAAATATGCATTGTATAATTAATAAAAAATATTTATTTTTCTTTATTACAAGCTTCATGTAAAGATAAAAATGCTTAAAATAAATATGTATATAAATAATAAATAAATATGCTTGGTTTAATTCATAAAATTCTTTATTCTTCTTTATTACAACCTTCATGTAAAATAAAGATTTTTTTTAAGTCTATCAGTGTTAAATAACGCAATATTTTAAAAGAAAATTTGATATTGTTTATTACTGTTTTATTTTGTTTGTGGAAGTCATGAGATTAATCATGGTTA
>NC_133384.1:17343052-17378911 GCF_049309525.1 Garra rufa
CTCCTATTGCATTAAACATCTTATAACCCTGTAAATAAACATCCAGACATTGACATGTTTGAAAATTCATTTGAAGTCTTTCCCAGTATAAAGAAGTGGGCTCTTTTGAGGCCTCTAAAAGAGCCAAACACTGGCTGTTTAACAACTTTAACATCATGGGGTCTCCTCAAAAAGGCTGACCTCCTGGGGAAAAGAGCAAACAGACCAGACCCAACTTTTGAGATGCCTTTTGTTCTGACCTGCTCACAGGGAACCGGCATCACAAAGATGAGCCCTGCCATTGCTCTCCAGCCAATCCTTTTCCCCATAATAGAATTCCTTCACTTGCCTCACAGCACGGTGTCTTGTGTGTACTTCTTGGTTTTGGTCTTTTTATGCCCTTTGTCAGTGCCACAGCTGACTTTGCTGAAGGTTTTCTCTGAAAAGATTGGGAGAGCTTCCCAATTTAGCTTGACCCAAGGCCCAAATTCACTGCGGTTTGCATGTACTTGTAGGTTGTTTGTGTTTTTGAGCATTCATGACTTTGATCTGAGGTAAATATGACTTTTCGTGAGGTTTCGGTTGAATGTGGTTTATTCAGAAGCTCGGAAGTTTTTCTTCTTTTCTTGTACATCAACTTACAGGAGATCAGAGGCGAGGGGGTAATATGAATGATTCTGGCAATATGGTGCAATGAGCGAGAAGTCCTGAGACCTGAGAAGGAAATGACCTAGAAAGTGCTGCTTTTATCCTTCATTGATCTCAGAGAATAGAGCTTTCTGTAGCAATGATGCATCAGCAATGGGAAAAATAAACCCGCAGAGTGACCCATCATGTGTCTGCAACACCTCCGCTAGTGTTTAAGAGCACACGTTTGTGAAGCATTAAAAGCCTTTTAATGGCAAGATAAAAGTGGCAGCACTATAGTAGATGTATAGTATGTAATCATTTTATGGACAATATATTTCATGGGTCATTGTACAAAATGAGGGTAATTTGTGTCCCCTACTGTATGTGCTGTTGTGTAAAAATTACTTCAGAATTCAAATAGCTGATGCTATATATATTTCAAAGGTTCAAAAGTTTGGGATCAATAAGATTTTTAGTGCTTTTTAAAGAAATTTCTTCTGCTCATCAAGGATTTTATTTGATCAAAAATACAGAAAAAACAGTAATATTGTGAAATATTGTTGCAATTTAAAATAGCAGTTTTCTATTTTAATATACTGTGAAATATAATTTATAAATGTGATGCAAAGCTGAATTTTTGTTGTCCATTACTCCAGTCTTGTGTCACATGATCCTTCAGAAATCATTCTAATATGCTGATTTATTATCAATGTTGGAATCATGTTTTTGCTGCTTAATATTTTTTGGAACCTGTGATGTTTTTTTCAGGATTCTTTGATGAATAAAAAGTTACAAAGAACAGCATTTATTCAAAATAGAAATATTTTCTAAAAAAGTCTACAGTACCATCACTTTTTATTAATTTAACACATCCTTGCTTAAAAAAATGGATTTTTCTTTCTATTTAAAAAAAAAAAGAAAAAGAAAGAAAAATCTTTATAATCCTAAACGTTTGAACTATACATATTTATTATTTCAAAGTTTCAAAAGTTTGGTATTAGTAAGATTTTTAATGTTTTTTCTTCTGCTCATCAAGGATGCATTCATTTGATCAAAAATACAGTAATATTGTGAAATATTATTGCAATTTAAAATAAGTTTTCTATTTTATTATACTGTGAAATCCATTTCTAAAGTCTTCAATGTCACACAATCCTTCAAAAATCATTTTGATATATTAACAATTTGCTGAGAAACTTTTTTTACTGCTTTATAGAACATGTGATAATTTTTTTTCAGGATTCTTTGATGAAATAGTTAAAAAGAACAGCATTTATTAAAAATATAAATATTTTCTATATATATATATATATATATATATATATATATATATATATATATATATATATATTTTATATATTTCTTTTTTTTAATATATATATTTTTTTTTTTTTGAAAATATTTCTATTTTTAATAAATGCTGTTCTTTTTAACTATTTCATCAAAATATATATATATATATATATATATATATAACATGAAAATCTTTCTGATCCCAAACCTTTGAACTATATATTCTTCAGTGTCACATGATCCTTCAAAAATCATTTAAATTTTTTTAACAATTTGCTGATTTATTATAAATGTTATTATCAACCTGTGATACTTTTTTTAGGATTCTTTGATGAATAAAAAGTTAAAAAAGAACAGAATTTATTCAGAACTGAAATATTTTCTAACAATATAAGTCTTTACCATCACTTTTTATTAATTTAACACATCATTGCTGAAAAAAAGAAAAGAAAAATATTAAATATTAAAATAATATATATTAATATATATATATATATAATAATATATAAATAATATATAATATAGAAATAATATGACCCCAAACATTTGAACAGTCGAGTATATTATTGCAAAAGATTTTTTAAAAATTACCCAAAAATTCAAAAAAATTATTAAGCTGCAAAAACTGTTTCAAATATTGATAACAAATCAGCATATTTGAATGATTTCTGAAGGATCATGTGATACTGAAGACTGGAGAATGATGCTAAAAATTCAGCATTGCATCACAGGAATAAATTATGTTTTAAGATATATTAAAATAGTAAACCATTGTTTTAAATTGCAATAATATTTCATAATATTACAGTTTTTTTCTGTATTTTTGATCAAATAAATTCAACTTTGATGAGCATAAGAGAAATCTTTCTGATCCCAAACTTTTGAACTATGTGTATATATTAATAAAAAAAAATTTAAAAATTAAAATTAATAAAAAAGGTCTCACATTTCATACTATTTTCTCGCAATTCTGACTTTTTTTCTCAGAATTGTAAGATATAAACTTGCAATTATGAGTTATAAAGTCAGAATTGTGGGATATTTACTATATGTGTAGTTTGTTTCTCATAATTCTAACTTTTTTTTCGCAGTTGCGAGTTTACATCTTGCAATTCTGACTTTTTATCTCTCAGAATTGTGTGATATAAACTTGTAATTGCAAGAAATAAAGTCAGAATTGTGAGATATAAACGATATGTATGGTTTGTATCTCGTAATTCTGACTTTGTTTTACAATTGCGAGTTTATATCTCACAATTCTGACTTTTTATATATTTTTATATATATTTAGATTTAAACTCACAATTGCAAGTTATAAAGTCTGAATTGCAAGATCTAAAATCGCAGTTCCGAGTTATAAAGTCAGAATTGCAACATTATCATACATTATATCCCAAAATATAGAAAAATTGTACACAATGCATGAGCTGTTTTTTGAGTGGTATCAGATGGAGCAGTTCTCTGTGAGGGTGACTGTAAATTGAACTGTTTTTTTGGGATAAAGGTTACCGTCTATTGATCCAGAATGAAGTTTGGTATCATAATTTACCATGACTTCAGTTTCCTGCAGGTCCCTCTGCAATAATGAAAAGCAGATTCAGATCTGCAGAGTTTGTTGAAAGAGACCCCTTTGGAAGGTGGGGCAGGTCAGATATACTTTAATGAAAAGTGAATGTCTCAGCCTAGTTTAATTTTCTTCGAAATCTTCATAATAGAAAAAAGAAGGAGGTCACGGTGTGATAGACACGGTGAAATAAAAGAGTGGTTGAAACTGACAGTGCAAAGTCACATACTCACATGCTGAGAGTGTGAGTTTGCTGACAGGTCCAGATGATGTCTCCTAATGCTTGTCCTCTGTGTATCGCTGTTGTTCTGTCAGGCTGTCGTCCACAAGAGAGATGAGAGAGGAAAGCAGGTTTTCAGATGTGATTTCACAATGTAAACCTGCTTGTTGATAGACAAACTTCTGATGGACTACTCTGCACTGGATTTTGTCTCAGGCTGCCTATGAGCTGTCTGACAGGAAGTCAATGAAATCTTTACACATACAAATAATTTAAATACTAGGGCTGACAATTGCTACATTCATTTTATTATTTGCTTACAATATGTTATATAAATCAGTACATCAAATGGAAAGAGTTAAAACGTAGTTCTAATTATAAAGTACATTTTTTTAAATTAATTTATTTAAATAAAACAGCTGTTTAAAATCGTTCTGATTAAAAAAACAGTGTTCAAGAGAGACATGAAACCATGCATAGGTTTCAGGTTTGTTATAGGATATCATTATAAAAGTTTTTTTAAAGAATAGATACTTATTTAATTTAATATACATTAAACATATTGGCTCCTATGTATGGAAGCCTGTTTTGACCACTGAATAAAAAAAAAGTTAATTGTGACGTTTTTTATTTCATGATTCTTCCTTTTTCTTGCAACTCTGACTTTTTTCCGAATTTTGAGATATAAGTTTGCAATTGCTAGTTATAAAGTAATAATTGTGTGATATAAACTTGCATTTGCTAGTTATAAAGTCAGAATTGTGAGATATAAACTTGCAAATTCGAGAAATAAAGTCACAATTGCAAGATATAAAATATATGTCTCCCAATTCTGACTTTTTTCTTTGAACTGTGTGATACAAACTTGCATTTCTGATGTTTTTTCCTCAGAATTGTGTGATATAAACTCGTAATTGCGAGTTATAAAGCCGGAATTGCGAGATATAAACTATTTGTATAGGTTGTATCTTGCAATTCTGACTTTTTTCAGCAATTGTGAGTTTATGTCTCGCAATTGTGACTTTTTTTCTTAGAATTGTACGATACAAACTTGCATTTCTGATGTTTTATCTCAGAATTGCAGGATATAAACTTGCAATTGCAAGAATTCAAATATTTGTATTTGTATCTCGCAATTCTGACAATTGCGAGTTTAGGCTATATCGCCCCAATTCAGATTTTTTTTTTACAATTGCAAGTTTATATCCTGCAATTCTGACTTTGTTTTCGCAACTGCGAGTTTATATCCCACAGTTATGAATTTTTTTCTCAGAATTGTGAGATATAAACTCACATTTATGAGATATGAAGTCAGAAATGCAAGATATAAACTCGCAATTGTGAGAAATAAAGTCAGAATTGTGAGATATATACTATTTGTATAGTTTGTATCTTGCAATTCTGACCTTTTTTTGCAATTGCGAGTTTATATCCCGCAATTCTTACTTTTTTCTCATAATTGCGTTACAAACTAGCAATTATGACTTTTTTTCTCAGAATTTTAGGATATAAACTCGCAATTGCAAGAAATAAAGTCAGAATTGCAAGATATAAACTAGTTTATATCCTGCAATTCTGACTTTTTCTCAGAATTGTGTGATATAAACTCACAACTGTGAGAAATAAACTCAGAATTACAGGATATAAACTCCCAACTGCATAAAATTGCAAGTTTACATCCCGCAATTCTTACTTTTTTGTCATAATTGCGTTACAAACTAGACATTTTGACTTTTTCTCAGAATTTTAGGATATAAACTCGCAATTGCAAGAAATAAAGTCAGAATTGCAAGATTTAAACTATTTGTGTAGTTTATGTCCTGCAAATCTGACTCTTTTTTGCAACTGCAATTGAAATTCTTTGAAATTTCTCATAATTGCATTACAAACTAGCAATTATGACTTTTTTTCTCAGAATTGTAGGATATAAACTAAACTATAAACTAAACTCGCAAAAGTCAGAATTGCAAGATATAAACTATTCATATAGTTTGTGTTTCGCAATTCTGACTCTTTTTTTGCAATTGCAAGTATATATCCTGAAATTATTACTTTTTTTCAGAATTGCGTGATACAAAATCACAATTATGACTTTTTTTCTCAGAATTGAGTCAGAATTGCAGTAAATAAACTTGCAACTGCGAGAAATTAAGTCAGATTTGTGTATAAATAGTATAAACTATTTGCGTAGTTTGTGTCTCGCAATTCTGACTTTTTTTATTCTGGAATTGTGAGATATTAACTTGCACTTGTGAGTTATAATGTCCAATTCTGAGAGGAAAAAAAGGAAGATATTTTCTCAGAATTACAAGTTTATATCTCCCAATTCTCCCAAGTCAGAATTGCGTGATATAAACTCGCAATTGTGAGAAAAAAAAAACCAATTCTGAGTATAAAATGTCGGAATTGCGAGATAAAAAGTTGGAATTACCTTTTTATATTTTTTTATTTAGTGGTAAAAACAGGCTTCTGGGTAATTGGGATTACAAGTTTAAAACTGAAAAATCTGTGAAGAAATGTCCGTATTGTGAAATATAAATTTGCAATTGCGAGAAAAAGTTTATATTTTATAATTCTGAGTTTATATGTTACATATGTGACCCTGGACCACAAAACCAGTCATAAGGATCGAGATACATCTATTTGAAAATCTGGAATATAAGATTGCAAAATATATATATATATTGAGAAAATAGTCTTTAAAGTTGTCCAAATTAAGTTTTTAGTAATCAAAAATTAATTTTTGATATATTTACAGTAGGAAATTTATAAAATATTTTAATGGAACATGATCTTTACTTAATATCCTAATGATTTTTGGCATAAAAGTAAAATCAATAATTTTGACCCATTATGTTTTTTGAGGAAAACATTTCAGGATTTCCCTCCATATAGTGGACTTCTATGGTGCCCCTGAGTTTGAACTTTCAAAATGCAGTTTAAAATTACAATTTACTTAATTACAATATACTTTTTAACCTCAATTGCTCGTCTTGTCTAGCTCCGCATGAACTCTTTATTCTGGTTCATGACAGTTAGGGCATGTCGCAAAACTACCATCTCAATTTCTCCTCTAACATCATCCCGCTGTTTTACATTTTTTTGTAAAGAGCGTTTGAGCTTCATTGCATGTTCACTTTGTAAACACTAAGTTGTTACTTCTGCAGCGATGTAGAGCGATTTTGAAGTATTTGAGGAGAAAATGAGATGGGTGAAAGTGAACTACTTCTTTAAGACTAGTTTTGGTCCAGGGTCACATATGTTTTTTGGTTTGTCTGTTTTTTGTGAGTGTGTGTAAATTCTAGACTGGAAGCAGGCTTTCATACACAGGGTCCTAAACCATGTAAATGTTATATTGGCACTTTTGGTTGTAGTGACCTTTTCATGGCAAGGAAATATTGACACTTTCCTCTTAAATGCATGCAAATGTAGTTTCTTCAATGGGATTTTAAAGTCCAGATGGACTGAACAATACATCTCTTCTCTCATTGGTCAAATGACAGAGGTGTTTGATGAAGAGCAGCTCTATTGTTCCATCTTCATAGTCTCAGTCTACACAGAGTCCACCTTGCTCAGCCGATTTTCCTCTGTCAAGTCTGCTCTCCCTTGAGCATTTTGCATATTGTACAGTAGCAGCACTCCTAGCGCCACTGATTAATTGCCTGAATAAATGCATTGTAGTCACTTCATTGTATTTCAAGCTTGACAAATGAACGCCAGAGCCTGTTTCCCCAGTACGCCTCTATTCAGCCGTTTTGCAGGAGTAAATTTAAATCAGTTGTTAATATGCAACAGAGCAATTGGCGTCTTTATTCCTGATGCATATGTATAAGTTTAACACGGTGTCATTAAATAATTGAATACTTAACTCTAAATGAACTGGATGAGGTCTGGCTGCTCAGGATAGTCTGTTTTCCTTTCGGCAGGCTCTAAGGAAATGAGCGGAGGCACTGTGAGGCGGCGTCTTATCCGAGTGGCTTGTTGACCGATCGCCTCGGGTTAAACCTGAATGCCCTCTGCCCCGCAGCCAGCCTGCTGTGTCAGTTCAGCACACATGCGCTCATAATGTCGTGCCGCTCACTTACTCTCTATTTAATGCAGCAGTATAGCTCCTCAGCTCATAACAGCTGTCTCGTTTCAAACGTACCGGCCCGGACCAGCTATTTACAAACGCTCACGCAGCAAATATGGTTATCAATGTGATTTAAACCGCTGTTTAGCCGTTTGCTCTAAGGGGATATGCCCACGAGCACAATTCAGCTCTGCGCTGTACAGTACTTACACACATGCACCAGTGCGTTCGGTTCAGCAGAAATAGAGCCATTACCGTGATCGATGATTTTATCATGTCAGCTGGTTGCTTGGTGATTTTCTTCAGCCGTGACTCTGGATCTATTGTTCATTTGGTCTCGTTTATGTTTTATTCAGTGGCACCGAATTTGTGAGTGACAATGTGAACTTGTATACCCTAATTAGCACTTAGCCTATTTGACGTTGCTAGGTAATATTCTTAGACCATTTAAGTCACATTATTTGATTAGTGTTTACAAATTAAACCCTCGCTCTTACTATTCGTAAACTGATATTCTGTGTGTATGAATTGTATGGCATTGCAGAATGCTGTTTTCCCCATCCTTTTTTTTTTGTCAAGCCAGTTTTCTGCGTGCTCATATATTATATAACTTGTAAATATTTAATTCTGAAATGGCAAAACTGAAATGTCAACATTAAAAAATCAAGATACAATTATAAATTAGAATGAATGAATGAATGAATGAATGAATGCAATTTTTAAACATGAAGTTGACCTTATAAATAAATAAACGAATAATAAACAAATAAATAAATGTTTGATATTTTATCAGATATTTTATATCAGATATTTGTACATGTACAGCCTTTCAAAGATTATTTAATTTTGAGATGTCAAAACTAAAACCTGAAATTAATCTAATAAATTAATTAATTTTATATCAGATATTTGAACAGCCTTTCAAATATTATTTAATTTTGAGATGACAAAACTAAAACATGACGTTAAGATAATAGATAAATAAATAAATAAACAAGTAATGTTTGATATTTCATCAGATATTTTATATTAGATATTTGTACTGTCTTTCAAAAATTATTTAATTCTGAGATGTCAAAACTAAAAGATGAAGTTAATCTAATAAATGCTATTATATCAGATATTTTATATCAAATATTTGTACAGCCTTTGCACTGCCTTTCAAATATTATTTAATAGTGAGAAGTCAAAACTAAAACATGAAGTTAATCTAATAAATAAATAAATTATATTTGATCAGATATTTTCTATCAAATATTTGTACTTCCTTTTAAATATTATTTAATTCTGACATGTCAAAACTAAAACATGAAGTTATTCTTATAAATAAATAAATAAATAAATGTTTAATATTTTATCAGATATTTTATATCAGATATTTGTACTGCCATTCAAATATGTGACCCTGGACCACAAAACCAGTCATAAGTGTAAATTTGTCGAAATTGAGATTCTTACGTCATCTGAAAGCTGAGGAAATAAGCTTTCCATTGATATATTGTTTGTTAAAATAGGACAATGTTTGTCTGAGATGCAACTATTTGAAAACCTAGAATCTGAGGGTGCAAAAAAATCTAAATATTGAGAAAATCGCCTTAAAAGTTGTCCAAATGAAGCTCTTAGCAATGCATATTACTAATCAAAAATCAAGTTTTGATATATTAATGATAGAAAACGTACAAAATATCTTTATGGAACATGATCTTTACTTAATATGCTAATGATTTTTGGCATAAAAGAAAAATCGATAATTTTGACCCATACAATGTATTTTTGGCTATTGCTACAAATATACCCGTGCTTCTTAAGACTGGTTTTGTGGTCCAGGGTCACATATTATTTAATTCTAAGAAGTCAAAACTAAAACATAAAGTTAATCTAATGAATAAACAAACAAACAAACAAACAAATTAATTAATCTTAAATAAATACATTTGATATTTTATCAGATATTTTATATATGATATTTGTACTTTTCGATTATTATTGAATCTGAGATGTCAAAACTAAAAATTAAAACTATTCTTATAAATAAATAAATTGATGATTTTTTTATCAGATATTTATATCAGATATTTGTACCGCCTTTCAAATATTATTTAATTCTGAGATGTCAAAACTGAAACATGAAGTTAACTTTATAAATAAATAAATGTTCAATACCGTATCTGATATTTTATATCAAATATTTGCACTCCCTCTCAAAGATGTTTAATTCTGAGATGTCAAAACAGAATTGCAAACCATTTAAATTAAGATACATTAAGATTATAAATTCTGTAAAATAAAAATAAACAAAAAAATTACAAATAATTAGAATAGTCATTTCTCAACCATCAAGATAAAATAAATTCAAATGTAAAAAAAAAAAAAAAAAGTAAATTCATTGATCTTTTTTCAACGTAAATGCAAATTCAGACATGACATTGTATCATCATTTCACTCAGTACCGATTTCTGTTTGTAGTTCTGAAAACCTGAAAGAAAGATTAGCCACTTTTTGCTTCATGGATTTCAATGAATATTTCCAGTGGGTTTTAGAATAACATTCTTTGAGTAAAATAGAGACCTTGATTAACATTGCTTGAAGAAACATGTGCAGCCAAATTACATTAATTACACACTTTCATACTTCAAACATGAATTTTTGAAACAGTTGTGTGCTTTAAAGTTGCAGACAAGTTGCCACATAAGAAACCTGCTAGCAAGTTAAAATACAAAGCTGATTCAAAGACACATTTGAGGATAGACTGTGCACAATTAGACTTATAAAGAAGAGCTAGATTTATTTTAAAAGATAAGGAGTTTGTGAAAAGTGTTCCTAACAGCATTTTGTATTTGTAATATCGACTTTGACACGTTATATCATTAACTCGCCATTTATAAGCAATATAAAGCCGAAGTAAAAGAGACAGATTGTCAGTCATGTGTTTCATTAACCTCTCTTACTCACCGTCACTAAAACAATTACATGCACTGATCAACAGAACACTTGTGCTAATTTCTGAGGGTGGCTGTTTCAATTGCTTCCAGTTACTCAGCCGTTTAAATTCATGAAATAATGAACATATGAGCTCCCCTTCAGCGCGGTGCATACTGTAGCTCCATCAGATGTCTGATTAACAAGGGACTAGACTTGGACTGTGGTCTTCTATGCCAATTACAGTCTGATAATGGCTACTTAGCAGCATACTCTAGTAAAAGCTGCTGGGATTTTTTCCCATTTACATATATAATGAGTGGAGATGTATTGGATTTTGGTAAAAGCTCACTTTTGGCTAGGATTTCTGTAATAGATGAGCTTTCAAACTCATTTGCAAGGATGAAATCACCTTAAATCTCCACACTTGAACAATGAAAATGCACAATTCATCCAATTGAGCAAGATGCGATACTTTGTCATCTGTTGACTGTCGCCTGATGTGCCGCTTGTTGAAATGAGCAGAATTCATTGAATACCCAAAGCGTGCCTGTGGTTGCATTCTTTAACTCAGATAATACAAGCATGCACAACATAAATGCTTACGATCATTTATGCATGCTTTGTTTTGTCTTGGCGATGTAAATTCCAGGCAGAGCTCGGAGAGAGCCGTGTGGTGGGCGACTCAACCCACACAGTGCTGACTGGGTCTCTCTGGCCCACCTGTTCCTGACAATGACCGCTTAGTTCTGGGGTTTGCACCGGACCATCTGGAACAATGGAACAAGTCTACCATGCCGGAGCGGTGAAACTGTAAAGATATTAAAGCGTGCAGATGTTGTCTCTTTTGCTGTTTATGTTGAAAGTAACCAATTGTATAGCCTCAATAAAGAACCTCTGATAAGATGAAAGACAAACTGTCTAAACAATGCTACTGAACCGAAATGAAACTTGCATATTTAGCTGATTACTGCTGCTGAAAATGGTCAGTTATTGTTGTTTTGGGCTGTACTAATCGGTCAGACCGGGAAAAACATTTAGAGTACTACAGACTGCCAAAAGTTATAACAAATCAAGGAGAAGAGTGCAAAAAACTGTCTAAGGAACAAAATGTGTTTGAGGTTGGCCAAACTGAACCAGGATTTCCAGTGCAAGAATCTTTGCAACATTCATGTTTGTTCTTATAATTTTCGGTCAGGTAGGTGAAATATTAGGCTAATATCTTAATTAATACTGCTTGTACGTATCTTCACCACCTAATAACTTTAGTTTGTCAAAATATTGTGGCCTTTCCTGCTTACTAAGTCCTTCTCTATATGATTTAGCAGCTTCCACACAAATTTTCTGTAGTTTAGACAGCATAAATTAGCAAAACAACATATTCAGTAGTACATTAGAGGGGTCATCCAATGCCCATTTTCCACAAGTTCATATGATTATTTAGGGTCTTAATAAAAAGTCTATAATATACCCTTTTACCTTGTCAAAATCAGCTCTGCAAAACATCAACTCAACCGGATGGCCCCTTAAATGCAAATGAGCTCTGCTTGCCCCGCCCCTCTCTGCTGTGGGATTATGAGCCGTAATGTTTACTTTAGCCGCATTTAGCTGCGTTTAGCGGTGAAACTTGCCAACAAGCACATTATTAAGAAAGGCCGTTTGCAAAGATGCATTGAAAACCCTTACACTCACTTCAGCTGTGGCTGAAGCTGCATCAGGAAAGATTCGCACAAACATATACGCATATGTAGATCGGGATCGGCGCTTTCCTTTTAAAAACGAAAGTAACATTACCCTCTGCGTCTTCAGCGGCTCAGATGTCAGGAGTAAATGACTACAGCTATGTTCATTATTACATCCAACAACGGAACACCTCAATCGCTCAATCGGAGACATTCTTGTCTTCCCCTGCACCTGCAGTCGACACAATGGCGGGTCTAAGGTAAGGCGCTCATGTCAATCAACCATCATGGGAGCGGCCTCTGTTGGTGTGCCGTCACACCGACAAGAAGCTGAGAATGGCCTGATTTTAAAAAGGGGATGTTACTTTTAAAATAAACCAAATCGTGATGCAAGTGCAAACCCTCTATTGAGCATTGTGTATACCATGTTTTTTATTTTGTTTTCCTCATTATGGTAAGTAAATACCGATTTAGCACATACATTTATTTTCTGTTAATGAAAATAGTCAAAGAAGTCAAAGCATCAAGCAAAACACAGAATTATTATATAAGTGGAGTGGAGCGAAAGTTTCCCCTGTGCTCGGCGCGTTTTGTAATAAGGTTGCTGTAATTCCAGTCCACGTTTTCCGTTTCGCAATGCATGCTTGCTTTACGCTTTCTGGTGAGAGAAATTTGATTCAGTCCTTGCCACGCTACATCTATATACAGTATTAACACTAATATTAACATTAGCATACAAATGTAAAACTTTTAAACCATTACTTTCAAACCAACTTATTCAAGAAGACCGATCGGGGACATCACTATATAGGCTAGAAATAATTTTACAGGGGTTCCTGAAAGTTACGCCATAACGCCAGTAGGTGGCGACAAGTGTCTCTAAGTGAGTGAATCTCTGAATCGGTCAGTCAACCGATTCGTTCAACAATACTGAATCAACCAGAAAGTAAACGCCAGTACTGTATGTTGTTTGGAACTGCTGTGGCTTTGTTTTGGAGTGTTTTCCTTTGTGGAGCCAAAATAGACAATGTAAATGGCAATATTGTGCCTAGTTGATTTTTTTATGTAGGAGTGTGTGTGGTCATTTGTTCCTTTTTTTAGGTCTGGTTTATTTGTTTATTGTTTATTCCTTTTTTTAATTCCCCTTTAGCTTCCACAAAGTGGTTGCTATTCTTCCTCTGGTCCACAGCTCAATCCAAAACAAACAGTCATACAAATAGATTAAAACAAAATAAAAAAAATAAAATTTTATGTCTTAACACTATACATCACAGCAGTATCGGCACTTAAAATATACATCTACATATTTATAAGCATATCTTAACATTTTCTTCGAAATACGGATTCATTTGCATCCAGCTGTTTTTAGCTGTACACTCTTAAAAAGGATGTGTTAAAAACAACACAGCCTGTGTTGTTTCTTAACACACCTTTATGTCTAGTTAAGGACAACACATTTTGTCAGGTCCCAGATGAGTTTGTCACTTTTTGAGGTCCCCCTGAAACATTTCCGTTGTGGACCGTGCTATATGCAGTGCGTTCGTGTGTTTGCAGAGCGTTCCTGTGTTCGCAGCGCGTTTCTGAGTTTGGTTGTGTTGTGAGAATTTGCAGCGCGTTTCCGTATTTGTGTTTGCGTTGCGAGGATTTGCAGCGCCTGTGTTGTCAAACTGATGAAGATGTTTTCTTAATTTGTTGTCGTTTTTTCTGTTTACATGTGTTTTCTTAAGTTTGCAGCGCGTTGGCCTCTCTCAGCCACCATAATATACACACTTTAAAGTCAGTTATAAATACCACTTGACGTAAATGGAGCATAGTTTACTGAAAGAACAATTTTCTGCTGTGCTGGTGTCTACCTGTCTCGTTCCCATTATTTGCTTTTGATAAATGCCTTGTGTAAAAATATCACAGAGTGCAAATAACATTCAAGTTGTTAATGGCCAAGTTCAAGTTGGTTAATGGTTACGTTCAGCATTATTACATCATTAAATAGCTCTACTGATGAATGATGTCAACTACCGAATGACATTGTTTAGACTATCCTGGAAATTCATAACGCAATTTTCCAAAGTGTAATTTAACCTAATTTGTCAAGGTAATGGTTTTGGTAATTACATTTAATTCACGTTTTACGGCATTTTTGCTGAGCTAAACAACACGCAGAGTGGGCGACTACTACCTCTGAGCAATTTGTGCTGGCACACACAAAAAACGCTTTAAGACATCCTAATGCTGTCCTCGCACTCTGAAACATTCTGCTGATGTGCAGTTTGTTTGTATGACTGACTTTCCTCAAAATAGCTGGGATGTAAGAATGAAGTCTGTTCCTGTTCCCTTCACTGTTCAGCTACAAAAGTTCATGAAATGCGCAGTTAAAAATGTAGTGTTGTGCCTCAGCGCCGCTGCCTAGCTATAATTATGGCATATGACAATATGCTTTGAAGCATGAAAGCGCACAGTATTCTTCCCTCAGCCTTCTTTCTGCTCCTTCCTATCATTGCGCTGCTGTTATGTCAGGCTGAAAGTGCTATATCAGTTGCTAATGGTTATTTTGACACATTAAATCATCTTTCATGTCACTCTGGATGGGAAGGAGTTTCCTGTGTCTCCGTCCCTCAGCCTATTTCTCTGCCTTGCGGTTGCGATTTGGCATGAATGGGCCTCGTGGGGAAACTCATTCAGCAGCATGACTGAGCAAGACAACGGATTCTCAGTGCTGCATTTGCACATTCACACCCTGCCGCCTTCTAAGTGTCACTCGTAAGATTCCCTATTGGCTTGAGGGAGCGAAAACCTGGATTTTTGTACTTAATATCAGGCTGTTTCCAAAGGGTCACGAGTGCACTACGTCCTGTTCAGCCTCGGGCCGGTGTGACATAACAATCCCGTCTCATAAAGCCGTGATCGAAGACTCTCCAGACAGAGTAACATCTCAGCCAGCAGCCACAGGGCTTCTGCTGTGCTCTAGATCACTTCAAAATGAGGTTAGCGTCTAGCCGGAGTCGTGCCTCCTTGGGGAATGATAATTTCTTATTAATTTTTCAGTTCTGGAAAGGATAAAAATGGTCGTTGTGCCTTTGCAACGTTCTCCTTGATTGTTTTTTGATAGTTAGTCGCTTGCTTTCACTTGGCAAGCTTCAAGTCTGGATCCAAGCCAGAGATCTCATGGTCAATAAGTGCGAGGAGCTCATTTGATATTAAAATCCATTTGGAGGCAGTTGCAGACATCAAATTTGGCATTACCCAGCAGCTCAGTGCCAGCAGTGACATGTGAATGCAGCCATAGTCTGTGGATGCTGTCATTGTCTCCGGGACCCTCATCTTTCAGTGAAGGACGGCACACAGGCTGCCTCTGAAAAGTCTGTTGTTTTTCCCAGAATGCCGGCGAGCTGAATACGAGTGATTATCATCCAAGATCTGCCTGCTTTCTATAGCCAAGTTCATTTATCCTCTCAGTGACAATCGATAATACCTGGCTAAACACAGAGATTCGATTTTAAAAAGAGTTTCTTTTGCACTATATCCTAGGGCTTAGTAAATTTAAGAATCATTTGAGGCACAGATCAATTGTTTGATGCTGCAGATGTGTGTTTTTTCTCTTATGAATGATGAGCTCACAACAATGCTCTCTTTAATAGCAAAACATGTTGTTTCATTATTTTCCTCTTCATGTGTGTTTGTTTGCAGGAGGCGGAATGGCATTGCGATGAATTTACCAAAGGAGCCTGTTTCAGTCGAGGCAAATCAGAGGTAAGTACCTTTCACTTCAAGAAACAAACATTTGCCATAAGGATAGTACCCTTTCGGGTATTTTAAGGTACTAATATGTACTTTTATGCTCCCTTAAGGCATTTAAATTTGCACCACTGCGGTGACAGCTTTTGTGCCTTTCTTTCATAGAGTGTTAAACTCTCCAAACACTTAATATTTTGGTTAAATTGAACAAAGTGTGAGAATTATAAAAGGATTTTTGGGGGACACATTTTTTTGTTCATTTTGGATAGCTTGGAAATAGTTTTTGAAAAAAAAAAAGGAATGCTTTGATTCAGCAAGGATGCATTAAGTTGATTAAAAGTGAGAGTAAAGATATTTCTAATTTTTCAGATGTCTTCAGTTTTTAAATGAAGGCTGTTCTTTTGACAAACCCTGAAGAAATGTTTCATGGTTTCCACAAAAATATTAAGCAGCATACAGTTGAGGTCAAAAGTTTACATCCCTCTTTCAGAATCTGCAAAATGTTCATTTTAACAAAACTGTACTAAAATAAGAGGATTCATACAAAATGTATGTTATTTTTTTATTTAGTACTGGCCTGAATAAGATGTTTCACATTAAAGATGTTTACATAAATTCCACATTAATACTGTGTTCTTAACTGAATGATTCACAGCTGTGTATTTTTTTTTTCTTTGTTTAGTGATAGTTGTTCATGAGTTTGTCCTGAACAGTTAAACTGCCTGCTGTTCTTCAGAAAAATCCTTCAGGTCCCACAAATTCTTTGGTTTTCCAGCATTTTTGTGTATTTGAACGCTTTCCAACAACGACTGTATGATTTTGAGATCCATCTTTGCACACTGAGGACAACTGAGGAGCTCATATGTAACTATACAGAAGGTGCAAACACTCACTGATGCTTCAGAAGGAAACACGATGCATTAAGAGCCGGGGGTGAAAACTTTTGAAGAGAATTGAGATGTGAACATTTTTCTTATTTTAACTAAATATCAAATTTATTTCATTTAGTTCTGCCCTTCAGATGCTACAGAAGATAGTTACATGTTTCCTAGAAAACAAAATAAGTAAAATTTACCCTGATCTTCAAGTGTTCATTTTGTTAAGCGAAAACTATGATGAAAAATGTTCATTGACAAGCTCTTTTTCTTATCACTTAAAGGAGACCATGACAAGATGACAATAAGGTCAATAAATGATAACTGTGATTATATCAATCATTGCAGACTGCTGTACATGCCTCTACTATGCAACTCAATGCTAGCTTTCATGTGTGCGGTTGCCAGATATCAAGAGCTCAAATCCGCAAATCAGTTAAACTCTGTTAAAAAGATTAATTTTCTGCTCAGTGTTTTGCTTAATTTTTGCAAATAGGTAGCCCAATCTACCCAACCACTGTTACATATTTGCAAAAAAAGTAATTTCTCTAATGACAACAATCATTGGTATTATAATTTTGAGCAAAATAATACTTTTGATCAATTTAACCGTTATACAGCACGACTGTTGACTAAAACTAGACTAAAATGCTTGGATATTTAGTCGACTAAACATGATAATAACTAAAAAGTACATTTGACACAGGACTAAGACTAATTTAAAGACAAAGGCTAAAGGTCATTGCACACTGAGTGACGTTTTTTTTTTTTTTTTTTCGTATTCGTCATCCTTTCCTAATAAAATGCTTGCTACGGATGCAAAAATGCAGAAAATCGAACCTGATCCGAATTTTTTTATGACGTACAAAAGTTTCGGAGGCAGTTTTTGAACAAGAATTTCGGACTCGGTGTGCAAAGACCTTTAATTAATAAATGATTGACAAAATAACACTAGTTTAAAATGTCTTTAAGTTTGAAGGTTACAGACGAGCAAATTTGCCTTTAAAATGCCTTTACCTGCCTGTTCACTTCAATTCAACTTCCTGTAAGGCGTACTCAGTTTAATTCAATTGAAATAATTGCAGCATTGAAAGAAGCCAATTATTTAATTCTGAATTTGCCTAAACCTGTACTATTTTGGCTTTTTAAACAAAACACTTTAAAAAAATCCAATAAAATACTGTCCTAACAGAAACCACTACAGCAGCATCTTGTTGCTATAGTAACCACCTCAGGCGCAATTTCTATTACCATTTAGTGCCACATGGAAATATGAGCTAGTTAACTAGTAATCTGACCTTTGTGGTTACTGATATGTTTCAGACCTACCTTTTGTTTTGACTTCTTTAGCGGGGGAGGAAGGGGGCATGGATTCAAACCCCCAAACCCCACAGTAATTCGCACCCTGAATGAAGGTTGTTTTAAATATTACCTGTACTTAAAAAAAGCAATCGCCCTCCTAAAATAGCTAACCCATTATTTATGACATCGCTCTTGCTCAGGCATTCCCATGTCTCTTCCACTTTGCTATGGAGCCATTTCCATGGCACTTCAGCACTGACTCCCTTGTGTTTTTGAAGGCTGACTGAATCAGATCAGATTTGTGCTACAAAATGTTTCTTAAATCTCTTTAATATTTCACTTACTCCGGCTCTGTCAAACATGAGACGGAGGCTCTCCCCTTTGCTTTATAGTATGCGACACTGAGCTGAGCCATTTTAAGTCATATGGGAGCTGTATAGGGACTGTGTTCGGGATTGCCGACTATTCTTCCAGCCTGGGCCGAACCCCAAGGTGTATTTCTAGTGGCTCCCGTGCGGTTTCAGCCTGTGAGAACGGCCCCACGAGTGTTTTTTTTTTTAATTCGCTTGTGAAGCATGTTCTGAAGGCCATAATAAGATGGATTACTCTGAGCAACATGTGATTGTAATTCAGAATTGCAGGAGGTGGCTGTCGTAACTTGCTTGCAATTGTGGAGTCTTGCTGTACCGACTGCACATGTGGCGGCTCAAAATATCTCTTCATCCCCAAAAAAAAAAAAAAAAATTGGTTCCAGAAATGTCATTTCAGATTTTTTATGTGTGTGGAAACACAGAATGCATTGCTGTCTTATTTCACCAAAAATATCTTAATTTGTGTTCTGAAGATGAATGAAGGTCTTACAGGTTTAGAACAACATGAGGGTGAGCAATTAATGACTGAATTTTTATTTTTGGGTGAACTGTCCTTATAAGACTTTATCACTTAGTGATAATTTGGTTGTTTTACATATCGCAGAGCAATGTGAAAAGTATTTTTACAAAACATTATCTTTAATTGAATTCTGAGTAACCTCTGCGTCTGGTTTCCTTGAATCTGTTGTTTCAAGTACAAAAGAAAGCATTTGATGGAGCGAATGGTTTTCTGTCGTCTTCGTTTTGTTTATAATGCAAACAGTGCGTAGCAGCCACTATATTACACTATGGAGTGTAGCCATCTGTCAGGGATTTTCATAAACATGTCACATCGTGATGTGGTAGGCATATTAAATCTCAGTTTATTTACGCACACAGCAAAGCGCTGCCCCCCAGCCAAATTGCATTAGTACATGTAAATCATCCTTTTCTTTTCAGGATTCCGCTTAGTGCAGGGAAATGAACGAATTCATGAGTTAACAGCCATTCTGATGAGCAAATAAAGTTGACCCCCCTCAAGCACTGCCTTGGAACATCTTTAAATCAACAGAGAGCGAGACGGGGCGACAGGGTTTCAAGTGCTTGAGACAACCATGATTTACCGGCTCCTAAATTCTCAAAAAGCCTTGTAAAAACACACCGAACTGAGGCAGTACGGTTCAGTCCTGCAGCTGGTCTAATATAGCAGAAAATCTGATTAGAAGATAAATGTAACCGAGCTTCTGTACAGTAAAGGCTTCGTATTTCTGGAAGTTGGCCAAAGTTCCTTTAGGGGAGGGCGGTTCACTCAGTGACCATCTTGGAAACACCACACACAACTATTTTTGCTACAGTTGAAGTCAAAAGTTTATATACACCTTGCAGAATCTGCAAAATGGTAACTGTTTTACTAAAACAAGAGGGATCATACAAAATGCTTGTTGGTTATTTTTTATTTAGCACTGACCTGATAAAGATATTTAACATAAAAGACGTTTACATATAGTCCACAGAGAAAATAATAGTTTAATGTATAAAAATGACTTTGTTCAAAAGTTTACATACACTTGATTCTTAATACTGTGTTCTTACACGAATGATCCACAGCTGTGCTTTTTTTTTTTTGTTTAGTGTTAGTTAATGAGTCCCTTGTTTGTCCTAACAGTTAAACTGCCTGCTGTTCTTCAGAAAAATCATTCAGGTCCCACAATTCATTGTTTTTTTCAACCCTTTCCAACAACGACAGTAAGATTTTGAAATCCATTTTTTTTTTTACACTGAGAACAACTGAGGGACTCATTTGCAACTATTACAGAAGGTTCAAATGCTCACGTTAATGCATCATGTTTCATTCTGAAGCATCAGTGAGTGTTTGAACCTTCGGTAAGAGTTGCATACAAGTCCCTCAGTTGTCCTCAGTGTGAAAAAATGTATTTCAAAATCATACAGTCATTGTTGGAAAGGGTTCAAATACACAAAAATGCTGAAAAAACAAAGAATTCGTGGGACCTGAAGGATTTTTCTGAGGAACAGTTGGCGGATTAACTGCTAAGAACATAAAATAACATAAAAATAACATACCATTTTGTACAATCCCTCTTATTTTGGTAAAAATAATTAATAATTTGCAGATTCTGCAAGGTGTATGTAAACTTTTGACTTCAACTGTATATGGCCTCTACCTAATTTACTGAAGAAATATTCAAAACTGTTTGTAAGATGACATTTTGAAACATTTCATGTTAAAAAAATCATTTGAAGGCATAGTTCACCCAAAAATACAAATTCTATCATTAATTGCTCACTTTAATGTTATTCCAAACCCATAAGACCTTTGTTCATCTTCAGAACACAAATTAAGATATTTTTGATCCTTGATTTCTGACCCTGCATAGACAGCAACATAACCAACATGTTTAGGGCACATAAATGTAGTAAGGACATCATTAAAATACTCCATGTGACAAAAGTGGTTCAACCATAATGTTATGAAGCTACGAAAATACTTTTTATGCCTAAATAAAACAACAATAACGACTTTACAATTTCTTCATGCGTGTGGAAAAAAAAAGTCAAAATTAAATGATTTGAAGATTTTTCTGTTTTCAGGCTGGTCCTGTAAGTAATTATTTCCAAACAAACAAACTTTTGATCGGCTTTCAACAAATTGTTGATATTTGTTCATGATATTTTATGTTTTGCCCACACGTTTTTCTTGAGTTGGCTCAATTTTGCACTTGTGATTCCAATAGTCAACACTTTTGCTGCTGCTTACACATCTTCCCTCGTGTCTTTCACAGGAGGAGTGCCAGAACTACATCCGCGTTCTGCTCGTCAACGGCGACAGGCTGTTTACATGTGGAACAAATGCATTTACTCCAATTTGCACCAATCGCACGGTAACGTAAATGCACTTATCAATGCACTTAACATAATGCACTGGCTTCCTGACCTGATGTTATGCTAGCTTTGTCCCAAGTTCTCTCTCCCACATTGACCTCCTTTGACATTTTCATCACTGCGTGGGCTGTGTAGCATAGCATGTGGTATTTCAACCCAAGCCTGTGGTTTATTTGAATAAAAGTTTTGTTCGTGCTTCACCTCAGAACAAGCTTTCTTGAGATCTAGACAAGAGACAACAACAAGGCCTGTTTTTCTAACAAAGTGGGAACTTGTAGTATCTCTAAGTCTCTTTGTGGAAAGTTCACACTTGGTATGCAGGTGCTGTGCAAGTGTTTGCACTTTATCTTTGACGAATTTTTCCAATGCATGGGTTGCCACCTATCGCAATAAATGCCACTCAGTGCGTCTGATTGAAAGATAAGCATCGCCGCCAAGCACATTTACTGACATCCCCCATTATTCCCCCTCACATCTCCTAGTTTTCATTCATGCATGTAAGTCTCTTGTGCTTGAATCCCTGAATTTGAATGACTGGATTACTCCTCTATCCTTTCCTCAAACCTGATAATGATGATGACAGTCGATTCGCGTACGATGGCAATCATCTCCTCGGTGGCTCTTTGAAGGATGGCAGGAATTATTGACTCAATGCTAAATCACCCTAGGGATTTACCATCATAAGTACCTTGTGCCAGCAGGAAAGGACTTAGCGCAGCCAGGAAGGCACGAGCGCAAAGTCTCCGTCGTGTCCTTGTCACGCGGCCAGGAAAGCCACATCTTTAAACAAGCGGCTATCGAGGTTGTAGTGGCGCTCAAACACAGCTGCCGATCTCCTGAAGAGGCGTCTTTCAACCCTCTCCATTAATGTGCATTATGGGTAGCGTGTCCATATCTGCGAAGGCTTCCGAGTGCTATTTGTCAGAAGGTGTTCCATCAATAAACGTCTTTCATCTTTCTTCGCGCCCAAGAAAAGGCACATCCGTTCAGGCGTTGGCTCGGGGAGAAGTATCTCCCTGGCAGCGACGCTTCAAAAGACTGCTTCGCCTTGCCAAACATGCAAATTCGCCTGCGTTTATTGCCAGCTAAATGGGCTCCGGGGTCTTGAAGGAAGCCGAGACACTTCCAGCCATTTGCGAAGGTTTTCTTCAAGCCAACATCAAGGATAATCCCCCTTTACATTGATTACACAGGGCAAGTGTTGTGGCCGTCAGCTGCATGTAAGATAAAAGCATTCAAGAGAGGCCACACAGGATCTAATCCGCCTTCGGGACGGACCGATAGGGTTGAGCACAATGCAGTATGTCAGGTTTCCTGGTACAAAAATAAGCTAGTCACTGAAGGCATGACATTTCGAGCCGCATAGATAAATTTACTGCTGCTTGAGATGTATTGCTCAATTCACTTGCCGTTTTTTGAGTAACAGATACCAGATGCATATGGAAGGTTGGAGCGTTATTATAGCAGAAGCTTTAACTGGATTTTTCAAATGTGGTTTTGATGCCAATTTTTATCACATTTTTAAATATGATGAACAGGATTTGGTTGTGCTCTCAAAGGAAACAATGTTAACGGCTTTTCAAATCCCCTCCCTTGTGAACACTGCCAAAAATTATTTTCTTATTCATTTTCCATTACAAATATAAAAAAATAATAATTATGATACATTTATGTGAGAAGGAAAAGTACTTAGATATAAATATCTTAGATTCTTAGATATCAGTAGAGTCATGCTGCAAAATTGGTGCAAATTGCTGTCCCACAATAAAAAAAACACATTTAAATAGCATTTAAGTATTCAAATCTTAGATGTTTACTAAAATCCTTCTATTATCTATCAAAACCCTCAATAATATTTAAAATATCAGTAAGCTTAATATATTTAAAATCATCGTTTAATTGGGTACTTTCTATTGGGAGATGGCTGTACTGAACCGTAAACCCTAAACTTATGAAAATGAAATTTAAATTTTTTTATTTTTATTTTCATATTTTTTTCATAAATATATTTTCTTTCAAACTAATGAATACTTAACTTTGAAATCAGTATAATCAACTTTTTGCCTTTTACAATGAAAAATTGGATTTAAAATCTCAACAAACAAATCTTTATTTAATGTTAAAAAATGTAATTGTTGTTGATTTACCTCTAAAAATGTTTAATAAAATAGCAATAAATAAATAAATATATATATATTTTTTTCTTTTGCAATGTAGATATAAGCAAAATCTTAATAGGTCAATATAATATATTATATTATTATTACTGTGTTTCAGTTGTGACAAATTTGAGAAGAGGACAAGTATTCCAAAACTTTCTAAAAATACAATATGAGATATTTCTACTAGAGAACAAGACAAAAATACTGAGTAAGAATTTTTTTTTTTTTTTTTTTTTTGCAGCAGTCCTTTTTTTTTTTTTTTTTGCAGCAGTTAAATCAGTGGTTCTCAACCTTTTTGAGTTCAAGGGCCCTATTTTGTCCACAACAATTTTCCAAGGCTCCATGACTTTTCCAGTTGTACGTGATTTACTGGATAAGGATTTACTCACAATTTATACCCAATCAAATATTTTAGAGCTTGGCAAATCCTTGGCAGTCCAAAAAATGTATATATTCAAATTTTATTCATCATAAAAGTTAAGATTTTAACTTTCCAGGTCCACAAATCACAGTTAAAATGAGCCTTTCCTCATATATCCAGGTTTTCTGTAAAGGGGCAATCCTGGTTATTCAAAGACAAAAAAACAGTTTTTAAGGGGGTGGTCAAAAATCTTTTGATTTTTAGGTTTTTTTTTAAGCTTATTTTATGCTTGTTGGTCTTCTTACAAATCATTCTAAAGTCCTCTTAGAAGTTTGTCGAGGTTGAGAACCACTGCTTGAAACCAATGTTGTTCCCTAATAGCTTCTCTAGTAGTCCAAATGAATAATTTTCTGGATGTCTCCGTTCTCCTGTGTAAAGGAACAGAAATCGTTTCAAAAAACTTGGACCAGCGCGAAAAGTCATACTCACTTCCTTTGGTGGCATATCCCTTGTGCTTATTGTATACAAATGGAAATTACCTCCCTGTCATGGTAGCTTCCCATTGCTGGCTAAATGTCACGCTAAGCAAGAATCAAGGCTGTGCCGTACTCTGCACATAAGGACAGAAGGGGTGTGTTGCGAACGATTAGCATTTAGCTATTGCAGCCGCCACTAGGCGTGACAACCAAGTAATGAGATAAACATTTTTGCCGTCTCACAAAATAGCACACGACACGGCTGGAAGTAGGCCGAGCGTTTCCGCAGTAATAAATGATTCGAACGGTGAAATAGTTTTCACTGCCACATCAGCGCCTCGCATAAACAAAATTAGAACATCTTCGAGATTTCCATCCGTGGAAATGTTTGGACGTACTTTCTCTGTTCAGACTCAAACTAATACTGCGTTCAAAATTATTTTAGGTTTGGTTTTTCGTATTAAGTTTGTATTTGCTAAGATATTCACTAGCCTTGAAAGGGTGTCTGAATTCAATCTCTGTTTCTCTACACAGCTGACTAACCTAACCGAGGTCCATGATCAAATCAGTGGGATGGCACGGTGCCCCTATAACCCTCTGCATAATTCCACTGCCCTCATCACTTCCAGCGGGGAGCTGTATGCCGCCACAGCCATGGACTTTTCCGGCAGGGATCCGGCAATCTACCGCAGCCTGGGAGGACTTCCACCTCTGCGTACTGCTCAGTACAACTCCAAATGGCTCAATGGTATTATATGAAAGATATTCAATTCAATGATGACATTATATCACTGTGGTTTAATGTTTTTGGAAAATTTAATTTAATTAAATGTGGTCCAAGTTGTCTTAAAAAGTTCTAAAAAGGAAAGCTCTGTCATCATTTACTCTTCCAACACTTCTATGACTTTCTTTCCATAACACAAATGGATATTTTAGGCACAATGACAGTATCCATCACTGTTGACTTTTATTGTAAGGAAACGTTCTAACATAGGCTTTTGTGTTCCAGATTAGAGGCTTTGAACAACAATAGAGGGAGTAAATGATGACAGATTTTTTTCTCTCTTTTTTTTTGGGTGAGTTGCACATCTCTTTTGAAGAACTCTGCTTGTTTAATTAGTGCCGTTGTTCTCAACTGGTGGTTCACAGCACAAAAATAGGCTGCAGGTCTGTTCTGATAAGGTTTCAAACATCTGCGCTAAATGCGGAAAAACAAAGCGTAACTTAACCAAGCAATTGTGCATGGTTGGGAAAGCAAAATAATCATACTTGTGATCCTTTCAAACATATGAGAAAGCGCTCCTCAGATCTTTTGTTGTTGACTTCAAATAGCACGCGTCTAGTCAAGTTTGACTGTGTTTTGGTGCAACATAAGTCATATCATAAGGAGGCAGAGAAATTAGAATATGCCAAAACGAGTGAGTTGTGGGACATGTCCTCATCTTTAAAAAGCATGCACAAACACTGTACAAATGAATACAATTTTAGTATTTTTAGTCAGTAGGCAGTTGAAAATCACTGGTGTTTTTGTGCAGGAGTATTATATGTGACTCTGGACCACAAAACCAGTCTTAAGTAGCATGGGTATATTTGTAGCAATAGCCAAAAATACACTGTATGGGTCAAAATTATCGATTTTTCTTTTATGCCAAAAATCATTAGGATATTAAGTGAAGATTGTGTTCCATAAAGACATTTTGTACATTTCCTACTCTAAATATATCAAAACGTAATTTTTGATTAGTAATATGCATTGCTAAGAACTTCATTTGGACAGCTTTAAAGGTGATTTTCTCAATATTTAGATTTTTTGCATCTCAGCCAAATATTGTCATATCCTAACATACATACATCAATGGAAAGCTTATTTGTTCAGCTTTCAGGTGATGCATGAATCTCAGTTTTGAAAAAATTGACACTTTTGGCTGGTTTTGTGGTCCAGAGTCACATTTTAGCATTTAAAAGAATTGCAATTACCTGAATGGACCATTTGAAAGGCATAGTCAAACCAAAAATGAAAATTCTGTCGATCTCCGTTATATGATTCCAATCCTGAATGACTTACTTTCTTCTAGGGCTGGACACGAATTTCACGCTTTGATTCGAATCTGATTCACAATTTATTTTGGATATATATCAGGTACAGTACATGCCAAATTTTCTGAAGGAAAAAAAAACTAATGCTGTTAAATATACAGGAGAGTCAGTACTCTTTAGGTTAAGGTTAAAATTAACTGATTTGTATACAAACACTTAAATTACACTCAATGAAGTTTTTATAATATAAGGTAAAATTGGATAATTATATTTCTACTTCAATTCGTTTTTCGAAATATAAACTTCTAATTGGTGGCTGTCATAAAAACTTGACAGATTTATTCAAGCATAAATAAAACATTGAAGAACAGTACAAATTTTAATGAATATGTTATATACTCCTCTTTAGGGTTCACTTTTCTAGCTGACTAATGAGTTTATGGTCACTGAATGTTTTTTTTCTGAGGTAAATGTAACATTATTGTTTACAAGCTGTCATATTAATATCTTTGCATGGTTGAAACACAGATTGAGTGATTACATGAGACAGGATACGGATTTCCGAATGTTTATTCATGTTTATTTTGTGCTTAAACTAGTATTAAAGCATAGGAGATGATCAGTTTACTCCACATTAAACAGCGTCAAAATGGCATTTATTGTTTGAATACGGCAATAAAATGGACAGAATTTGAAATCTGAGACTTTGTTTCACATCAAAAGTAACAAAGCACAAAGCTTATTGCGATTTATTGGATGGGAGGTGCACTACGTTCCACTCAATAACTGAAAACAGGCTAGAATAATTGATTCTTGGGATTTGAGAATCAATATTGTTTCATAAAAATGATAATCAATTAAAATCAAGAAATTAATATTTTACCCAGCCCTACTTTACTCTGTGGAAGAATGTTGGCAGGGTTCGTACAAGGTGCTTAAAGTGCTTGAAGTACTTGAATTTGACTTTTTGAAATGTAAGGCCTGAAAAAACCCTTGAAGAGGTACTTGAAAAGTGCTTTAACTATTAAAAGACAATATATCTATGAAATAAGTGTTCAATTGTTTCAATAAGCACATATCTTTTCATGCAATTCAAAAGACTTCATACCTTTTTTGCTTATTTCAATTAATGTCAGAAAACTATCAAGCTAAGCAAGTAGTAGCACTAGAGGAATAAATTAAGCAAATCAACTGAGTCATTTACGCTGGAACTGCTCTGATTGATTCAAACTCGCGACTTTGATCATTCATTTCAAGTGATTCACTAGCAAAAACTAGATCAAATTAAAAGAGCCATTCATTTTCAAATTTCAAAATCACTTGTAATGATTTCAAAAAGCACATAGTAATGGGTCAAACTGAGCTTTTCAAAACTCCAAATAAGTTAAACCATTGCTTCGCAAAATGATTCTGTGTTTTGGAGCGTTCCAATCGGATTGTGTATCGCAAATCATTTGATTCAGATTGGGACTTCAAATCGCTTATCTTGAATAATTTGATTTAGATCGGAACAGGTTTGTGAATCATTTTGCGAAATCAAATGATTCACGATCTGCAATTTGGTTCGCAAATCGTTTAATTAAGATCAGGACTTCAGAGCAATTCCGTGAATCTTTTTTTCTTAAACAGTAGAAAACATCAAACAATTATTGCAGTGCAATTATAAAGACAAAACAAACAAAAAAAAAAAAGAAAGAAGAGATACACAATTACAAATCCCTTAAGAAAACTAACCATTGTTTTACTGTAGTAAAAGTGTAGTATTCTTTGTAATATTTTCAGCTTCATTTTATTTTTTGTCATTTTTTGATTAGTATATTTTTATTTATCTATTTCTCTTTTTTTATTTGAAATGTTAGACTTTGTTCAATAAGATATTAAAAATCAATAAAGTAGTGCTTGAAAGTCCAGGTGTAACGCAGGACTCAGGGAAGCGTGTAAGATCCAAACGCAAGCTTCAATAAACAGATCGTAGTCAGGCAGGGTCAATATCCAAGCAAACAGTGTAACGGAGGCAAAACAATAGCGTAATCCACAAAAACACAGGCAGAGTCCAAAAACCAGAGAGGGCAGTCTGAAAAGTAACAAATAAACAAGGCAAAAACTATGGCAATGAAACAGAACAAAACAATGGCAAAACTATGACAAGAAACAAAACCGTGGAAAAATATCAAAACAGAGCAATGAAACAGGAGAAACGCTTAGTAAAGTCCGCACAACAAAACAATACTTTGCGGGGCCTGTTTGGTGTAGGCCTCCTTAAATGGCCACCAAACAGGAAGTAACCAAGGAGGCAGCAGAGGGAGCAGCAACAGTCAGTGTAGTTAAGGGCACCCTCTGCTGGCGTGGCGTTACACCAGGAATTTCATTTTACAGCATCTGCACAAACCCTGTGTTGGTAACCAACCTTTTTAGTCACCACTGACTTCCATTGTATGGACAAAAAAACACTTGAGATATTCCTCAAAATATTTAGAAGAAAGAAAGTCAAACAGGTTTTGAACAATATGAGATTGACTAAAGGATGACAGAATTTTCGTTTTTGCATGAGCTGTTTCTTTAACTATCTTTTCTCTAATCTTTTCTCCAAACCTAAACATCAACGTCCAAAGTGAAAAAAGCACCAGAGCTGATGGGTTTAAAAATTATTATCTGAGAATCTTGACAGAGAAGAATTTTTGCCTGATTTACATTTACATTACATTAACTTTTTTCCAATTGATTTTTTCCTCCTTCATGTTGTGCAAATGTGCTAAGCTCCTCACCACAAAAGAAAATGAATTCCCTGTCAATCACAACCACCAACTCACTTTGAATCTTACGAAGTTGGCCATGACGGTTGCTCTTTTCGCCTTTGAGAGGCGCGTGCGCTCATCTATTTTGAATGGAGAGCGATAATTAAACGAGTAAGCTCTCTTTGATCGTTTCTCTTCGTAACCTTTCTCTTCTCCCGTGACAAATGAGTTCGTCCATTACCTAAGCATAAGATTAATAAACGCATCTCGATGGGCCAGCGGTTCTGCTCTGTGTGCAATCTGTTATTAATCACTGTCATCCTGTCCTCCGTTTCTGTCAAACTCAGAACCCAACTTCGTTTCCTCCTATGACATGGGCAACTTCACCTACTTCTTCTTCCGTGAGAACGCCGTGGAGCATGACTGTGGCAGGACGGTGTTCTCTCGCGCCGCCCGCGTCTGCAAGAACGACATCGGGGGTCGTTTTCTTCTGGAGGACACCTGGACCACCTTTATGAAGGCCAGGCTTAATTGCTCACGGCCGGGCGAGATTCCATTCAACTACAACGAGCTGCAAGGAACCTTCTTCCTGCCTGAACTCGAGCTTCTCTACGGGATTTTCACCACTAATGTGTGAGTAAAGCACCTTTTGATCACAACACACTCTTACGTTCAGGGTTTCAAATCACAGAAGTCAGCTTATGACTTATTATTTCGAGGAGAAACTCAATTTTGTGGTCTACATTATCAGCAAAAGCCTGTAATTAATTGCATGTTTTTTTTTTCTATCTATCGTATATTTTACATTTTCTTTGTTTTTTTTTTGCTTACCTACTGTTATCTCTCTGGTTGTGTGTGATCTGTATCACAGTCAGCAATGGACAGATCCATTTTTCACATTCCGATCCACTATGCTTTAATGATTGTCAGTGGAAGAAGTGTTGCGTATAAGTGTGTTTATGTGTGTGTGTGTGTGTGTGTGTGTGTGTGTGTGTGTGTGTGTGTGTGTGTGTGTGTGTGTGTGTGTGCTGACTGCCTCCTTCTGACTCTGTTCTCAGCAACAGCATTGCAGCATCAGCAGTGTGCGCCTTCAATCTGAGCGCTATTACCCAAGTGTTCAGTGGGCCTTTCAAGTACCAGGAGAACTCGCGCTCCGCTTGGCTGCCCTACCCCAATCCCAACCCTGACTTTCAGGTAAGCACCCAGAAAATGACAGCCACTTTTACAGACAGTATGTATTCGCTTCATCTGCTTTAAAAGTTAAGTGGCACTTTCCACAAATAGGGGACAGAATAGGGCCTGAAACTCTCAAATGGTCAGCGAAAGGAGGTTCTTAACCTTCAGAGAATGTTGATCATTGTCCTTCTCATCAAGAAGTCAGTCTGAATATTCTAAGAGTTTTGTTTTCCATTTATTTGATGAGGTTTGGGAAATTTCAAACCGTTAACTGTATTTGTTGTTTGTGTGTTTTTAGTTTTTTTTAATAGTAAACATTGAAGAATTTTGAAGTCAAAAGTTTACATACACCTGCAGAATCTGCTAAATGTTAATTATTTTACCAAAAATAAGAGGGATCGTCCAATTGCATGTTATTTTTTATTTAGTACTGACCTGAATAAGATATTTCACATTAAAGATGTTTACATATAGTCCACAGAGAAAATAAAAGTTGACTTTATTAAAAAAAAAAAAAACTGTTCAAAAGTTTACATACACTTGATTCTTATTACTGTGTTGTTACTTAAATGATCCACAGCTGTTTTTTTTTGTTTTGTTTTGTTTAGTGATAGTTGGTCCTGAACAGTTAAACTGCCTGCTGTTCTTCAGAAAAATCCTTCAGGTCCCACAAATTCTTTGTTTTATTTTAGCATTTTTGTGTATTTGAACCCTTTCCAGCAATGACTGTATGATTTTGAGATCGATCTTTTTACACTGAGGACAACTGAGGGACTCATATGCAACTATCACAGAAGGTTCAAACGCTCACTGATGCAGAAGGAAACACAATGCATAAAGAGCCGGGGGTGTAAACTTTTGAACAGAATGATAATGCATACATTTTTCTTATTTTGCCTAATATATATATATATATATATATATATATATATATATATATATATATAAATAAAAAAAATGTGATATTTAAGCAAAATAAGACAAATGTAAACATTCTTCATTCTGTTCAAAAGTTTTCACCCCCTCGGCTCTTAATGCATCGTGTTTATTTCCTTTCATTCCTTCTGTAATAGTTGCATATTAAGTCCCTCAGTTGTCCTGCTGGAAAGGGTTCAAAAGGGTTGGTTGAGAATAAAAAAATGGGTTGACGTCAGTATTTGACGTTAATTTGACGTGGGCTTGATTTACATAACCTAAAAACAACCACATAACGTCAGCTGACATTGGTCTTGGACATCAAATTAATGTTGACATTAGATGTTGAACTGACATTGAATTTTGCTCAGCTGACATTGCAACCGAAATTTAACTAAATATCAACGTCTTATAATGTCTTAAATTCAGTCAACAACATAATATGTGTAAAAAAAGAGAAAATAATAATAATTGTCTTATCACAATGCTGTAGGAACCACTTGATTATACTTCTATACGGTTATTAAAATTAGTTGTTAATATAAATATTTTTACTTGATTTTGTAAATTAATTGAATTTGTATTTAACAGAATATGTCAAAATGATGGTATGATTTGAATTGTTTATTACAACTGAGGTGAGACAGATCAAAATCAACATAATTTAAAAACCACAAACATTTAATCCTAGGTTAATAACAATACAAAACGTGGGATTTGTGTCTCTGCTGCTCTAATGCCAAATAAAACGGTATTTGTGAAAAGTACCAGGTCTCTTTCTGTTGGCAGCACTCCAGCAGTAAACAACCCAGAAAAAATAATTGACTTTCTCACCTCAACTACCACCTATGTGTGTCCAATTAAAACGAGATGGTGACTGATGTTTTTGGTTGTATTGCCTCATGTGTTTGCCTGATTATTCTCAGAAAAAAAGAAAAAAAAAAAGAAAATGTGAGGTGAATTTTTATTTTTTCTGAGTACTGTCCAATTATCCAAAACCCACAAACACCCAATGATATTGTCGATGATAACAGAGAAGAGACGGATCTGGCCACGGTTCCTCAAGCCTCTCTCATGGTCGTTAATTTGCCTCCATTTCCATGTCGTTCTATTGCTCATGAATTTATTAATAAAGTTGCCAGCTTATAACATTTTTGGCAGGACAATTAAAACGATAAGAGCTAATAAAGCCAGTATTCATCTCCTGTGGAGTATTGCCAGGAACTTCACAATGACTGAGTCTGAAGTGCATTAGTTTTAAGACTCTCTTCAGAAATCTAAACTCTAGTGGTCAGCATGGAAGAATGTATCCGTGTCTAAAGTATTTACCTTAAAGGATACCTATTACAATATGTAGTCTTAGGTGTCCCCAGAATGTGTCTATGAAGTTTCAGCTCAAAATATCCTCATTTATTATATAATTTTGAAAATGCCTATTTTGAGTGAAAGCAGAAACACACTGTTTTCATGCATGACTCTTTAAAAGCAAATGAGCTTCTGCTTCCTGCCCCCTTTTTCAGAATATAGCTATGCCTTTACAGCTTGTACGTCAGATATTCTGCCAAAAGCATCTGTTTGGCTTTGATATTCAATTCTAATGCTTTTCAAACCATATTAAACTTCTGATATATGGTTTCTGGATTTTCACATCCAAAGCACGCGCACACGGCTGTCACACAGAATGTGAATACTAAACTAAGTTCTCTTTCATGTCTTATTGCGCTTAAACTGTCAAATTCACACAAGTTCAGAGAAAGACCTACCCAAAAAATCTTCTGGTTTGTTCTTTCTCACATTTTTTTGGTTGTAGATACACTGGGAATCTGATTAAAGCACTTGAACCTTTAAATTGCTGGTAATTGCTTGATAGTAAAGCAGTTGAATATGTTTTAAAGGAGAAGTTCAGTTCCAAAACAAAAATGTACAGATAATACACTCACCCCCTTGTCATCCAAGATGTTCATGTCTTTCTTTCTTCAGTCGTAAAGAATTTATGATTTTTTTTTAGGAAAATTGTTCAGGAATATTCTCCATATAGTGGATTTCTATGGTGCCTGCGAGTTTGAACTTCTAAAATGCATTTTAAATGCAGCTTCAAAGGGCTCTAAATGATCCCAGCCGAGGAAGAAGGGTCTTATCTAGCAAAACGATCAATTTGTCAAGTTATACTTGTCAAGTTATACTATTTAACCTCAAACGCTTGTCTTGTCTAGCTCTGCGTAAACTCTGTGTATTCAGGTTCATGACAGTTTGTTAGGGTATGTCAAAAAACTCCCATCTCATTTTCTCCTCCAACTTCCAAATCGTTCTACATCACTGTTTTACCTTTTTTTGTAAAGGCTGTTTGACCCTCCTTGTGCGTTAATTCTGTAAACAGGGGTCGGTACTTCTGTGATGTAGGATGAATGAACCGGAATGCACAGAGTTCAAGTACATAATTTGTACATTTTTTTTAGAAATTAACTGGTCATTTCGCTAGAAAAGACCCTTCTTTCTATTTAGAGCCATTTGAAGCTGCATTTAAACTGCATTTTGCAAGTTCAAACTCACGGGCACCATAGAATTCCACTATTTAGAGAACATTCCTAAAAAGTTTTCCTCAAAAAACATGATTTTTTTTTGCGACTGAAGAAAGAAAGAAATGAACATCTTGGATGACAATGGGGCGTTATTATGTACATTATCTGTAAATAAGTAAGTGAACTTCTCTTTTAATTCAGGCTGAGATCCATGACCAGATCCAGATGGATTCTGCAAACTTCTTATTTACATTTTACATGCTTATTTTGGGGTGAAATTCTCCGGAATGAATCTAAACATAGTAAATTGCATTCGATTACATGTTTCACCTCTAATAACAAACATATGAGGGCCAGATGCTCTGAATGACGTGTTCAAATTCTTTGAAAATCTTAGGCACTTTCTGTTGGAATTGGGTGCAGATTCTATGCGGGCCTGGTAATGACCCCATTAAAATGACTTGACTACCATATCTAAACCCTTTAGAAACTGTCTGATCAGCATAGACTTCTTTTCTGGATCAGCTGAATCAGACTCTCTCGTCTGGCTTATTGAAGCCGATCTCTGTGACCTGATAATTAAGTTTCCGAAGTCCACGTGAGAGGAAAAAAGTCTTCTACTTTGAAGCACAAGGATTCATGACGTGCAAGCGCCCCACTTTATCTAGCTCGCTGTGACATCTTCATCAAGCGAATGTCCATGTTGTTGAGGCCAGATTTACGAGTTTTAAATTTATAGCCTCCAGCATTGATGGAAAATGGTTTGCCGTATATTCTGTTCTTGAAAGACTAACATGCACTCCATTTGAGTAGAATTATGCCTGCGCTGATCTCCAGCTGATTGATGTTGGATTATATGTGATCCAAGAGAGAGTGCAGGTTTTGTGAGGCCAGCTAATTTGTTTCTCCATATAAAATCGTATTCAGGGGGAAAACAGTAATTTAGGGAAACAACTGCTAGCCAGATTTCAAAATCCTTTCCTATAGGTGAAATACTCATAATTTCATTCAGCAAGCAACAGTGTTTGTGTACTTCAGACCAACTTTCTAAACATTCACCTGCATCTCTCTGTTTGTGTCTCTTTTGTTCTTTCTCAGTGTGGCACTATCGATTACGGCTCCTATGTGAACTTAACAGAGAGGAACTTGCAGGACGCCCAGAAGTTCATTCTGATGCACGAGGTGGTGCAACCCGTCGTTCCTGTGCCGTACTTCATGGAGGACAATGTGCGCTTCTCCCACGTGGCTGTGGATGTAGTGCAGGGCAAAGACATGCTCTATCACATCATTTATTTAGCAACAGGTATAGTACCACATCACCTCTGCATAAAAATAGAGGTCTGTAAGTAGAGTTAACATTTATATACATTTAATATAGTCTAAAATAAGCACCGCATAGGATATACATTACAGATGAAGGTTAATGGACTTGCATCGTGAGAGGCTCTACTAATAGCACACAACTTTCTGCAGAATTGCAAATGTAGTCCATTAGTTGTGGCAAAAGCTAATAGTGAGTGATTTTATTAGTATAGATTAGTATAGACTCATTACCACCTCAGTCAAAAACAGAAAAGATAATTTTGTAAATAAACAAAATAAGATGTTAATTTAATATATATACAGTTGAAGTCAAAAGTTTACATACACCTTGCAGAATCTGCAAAATGTAAATTATTTTACCAAAATAAGAGAGATCATACAAAATGCATGATGTTTTTTATTTACTACTGACCTGAATAAGGTATTTCACATAAAATACCTTTACATATAGTCCACAAGAGAAAATAACAGTTGAATTTATAAAAATTACCCTGTTCAAAAGTTTACATACACTTGATTTCTAATACTGTGTTGTTACCTGAAAGATCCACAGCTGTTTTTTTTTTTTTTTTGGTTGTTGTTGTTCAGAAAAATCCAACACTCACTGATGGTTCAGAAGGATACACAATGCATTAA
>NC_133384.1:17379411-17406087 GCF_049309525.1 Garra rufa
CCACTGCATGTACTTCTGTGTAAAAGGCTGCGCGACGCACGCATTGCATTTAAATACACAGACGCGCACGTGCATGGATATCTGTGTGCATAGTCTTCGGTTAAACTGCGTTGCTTTTAGAAGTGTCAATTCAGTTGTTGCATATAGTTTAATGTCTTTATTTCGGGATTATCAAAGTAAATTATAACTCAAATTTGAGATTTTACTGGGGCACAGCAGATTTTCACTGGGGCACGTGCCCCAGTAAAAAGGGTCTAGCAAAGCCCCTGCCCTGAAGCAATCCCGGCGGCTTCATAGCTGCATCCATGTTAGCACGTCTCGTTTGATGTGGTAATTTCACAGTAGGCATACACACTAGAGGATGGATACCCGAGCCGAGCCCGACGGTACCCGACGGAACCCGACGGGTCGGGCCGGGTTCGGACAGATATTTAGAAAGGATGCTCAGGTTCGGGTCGGGCTCGGTCACCTCAGCGCGATAGTGCGCCGTGTTATAACGGCGCTTTTTGCCCAGTGTGTACTGATGCTCTCATCTGTTGACATTTCCGTACGCTTTTTTTTTACAGCTGCTTAATAAAAGCGGGCTTTTCACACAAAAAAAGTGCATGTGTCATTAGTATGAGTGAAAAAAGAGATTTTAACTGTGTCGGGCTGGGATCGGGCTCGGACATAAATATCTTAATGCTTGTCGGGCTCGGGTCGGGTTCGGTTACTGCTCTGTCGGACTCGGGCCGTGCTCGGACAGAAAAATGCGGCCCGATCCGCACTCTAATACACACAGGTTCGAAGACTCGTTCTCGCCCCCTACAGTGCAATTCGGCTAGGTATACATCCGCGCTAAAATATCAAGGTGAAAGTCATCATAGCTTGCGTAGTATAGACCCAGCTCCCAAACCAACTTTGAGAATAGATTAACGGCGATATTTTTATTTATTTATATATATATATATATATATATATATATATATATATATATATATTAGTGGTGGGCCGTTATCGGCGTTAACGTGCTGCGTTAACGTGAGACTCTTATCGGGCGTTAAAAAAAATATCGCCGTTAATCTATTCTCAAAGTTGGGTTGGGAGCTGGGTCTAAACTACGTAAGCTATGATGACTTTCACCTTGATATTTTAGCGCGGATGACGTATACCTATACGAATTGCACTGTAGGAGATGAGAACGAGTCTTCAACTTCTGTGAAATTACCACATCAAATGAGACGTGCAAACATGAAGTTATGAAGCCGCTTCAGGGCAGGTGCGTGCGTTGTTAGACCCTTTTTACTGGGGCACGTGCCCCAGTGAAAATCTGCTGTGCCCCAGTAAAATCTCAAGTTTGAGTTATAATTTACTTTGATAATCCCGAAATAAAGACATTAAACTATATGCAACAACTGAATTGACGCTTCTAAAAGCAACGCAGTTTAATCGAAGCACGGAGAAATCCATGCCCGTGCGCGTCTGTGTATTTATCGGCAACGCGCACGTCGCGCAGCCTTTTGCGCAGAAGTACTTGGTTACACAAGTTTGTATAGGTAATTATGTTGTAAATGCAATTGTCAAGCAGTTTGTGATGCATTTTGGAAACAGGAGATGAACGCCTGGTCTAATGCACCACCTGGCCCGTTCTCGAAGACTTACTTTTAGTCATTATTTGGGTAGAACACATATTCTGAAAATGCCTTCAGCAGAATTCAAATTAGCCATTTTAATCTAGATTAATCTAGATTAAAAAAATTTATCTATGCCCACCCCTAATATATATATATATATATATATATATATATATATATATATGCTATTATTTTAACTTTTTACTGATCAAATCCTAAATTCTAAATTAAAAGTAAAGAATTATTTCTGACGGATCATGTGACACTACAGACTAAAAGTAGCTTTGTTATGGCAGGAATAAATTACATTTGAAAATATATTAACACAGAAAGCGGTTATTTTAAATTTTAATAATATTTCACTCTTTTTGCTTATTTTTTTATCACATAAATGCAGCCTTGAGGGTTCTTTCAACAGCAACATTTTAATGACCTCAAACTTTTGAACATAATGCAAGTACACACACACACACACACATATATATAAGTCTGACAGTCGATTCACAGTAAAGACATATATAGGTCAATAACAAACAAGAATATAAATAGAGGATAGTTAAAAGAACCGATCTGAGCGAAAAAACAACAAATCTGAAATGAACATTAAAGCCTGTAATATGAAAATCCCAGGTGGCCGAATTCTCATTAAACCCACAGCTTATTAGACTGTTACTTTTACCATCAAAACTTTGTCGAGTGAAGACTTCTGCTTTGCCATAAGGGGGGCACAGGGGAAAACTGACTCTAGTAATTGGTGGTCCACTTGAATCATTGGTCTTTGAAGCAAGCAACAGTTGGTCGCCAGGCTGAATAAAGGCATTAGACACATAGCAGCGATGAAACATCAAAGGCAGCATGTGCTTACATAGGGAAAAAATGTACTGTAAGCTGTCATTTGCTATCCAGATGCACACCAGAGCGCTGGAAATCTCCAAGTCTGTCTGCTCTATCCTGTTCACTGCTGAAAAACACCAAACATCTAGTTACCTGTCAACGGAAATTAAATTACGGGGAGACACTTGTTGTTAAAGAACTGTGTAAAATAAACACTTGTTAAAGGGAATGAGATACTTGTTAAATTGTATAACATAAACACAAAGGACAGTCAGGGTTTAAAAGCTGTTTGCTAATGGGCGAGCAGCATGGCTGTGAATTTATTTCTGGAATACACCAACTGTTTTCGATTATTGGCAGAAGTGGAAGCCTCATGCTGATTTAACAGCATTCACAATGTCTGTCTATTCTGACAGTGAGGGAATAAAGGAATGGAATGGCAAAAAAAGAAAAAAGGTATTGTTCGGCCAAAAAAATGTCATTGTCAAAATGTCATGTCATATCAAACCGGTATGACTTTATTTCTTTGTGGAACAGAAAAAGGAGAATTTTAATGGCCGCTTAAAAGCGGTCTATTCTTCATATTCCAAATCTTTTAGAACTAAAAAACTTTTGAGTTTTTAAAAAAATTGGACTCAAAAGAAAGATTTATTTACAGATTAGACATCACTACTCCTCTCGTGAAAACAGCAGTTTGACATAAATATTTTTAGACAGTAATAGTAATATCTTTAATTTCAGGGTTTTTTTATTTTAGTATTAGTATTTGGTAATTTTATATTTATTAATTATTTCTGTTTTAATGATTTGAATACGTTAAACTTTCATAATTTTTTTCACTATTTTCAGTTTTCATCTAATATTTGTATCTTATTTTATTGCAGTTTTAATTTCAATTGCTGAAAACAATTTTGAATAGTTTTAAAGGGATAGATCACCCAAAAATGAAAATTACCCCATGATTTACCCATCCTCAAGCCATACAAGGTGAATATGGCTTTCTACTTTCAGGTGAATACAATCGGAGTTATATTAAAAAATGTCCTGGCTCTTTCAAGCTTTATAATGACAGTGAATGGGTGTTGAAATATTTCCATCATAAAAAGTACTCCACATGGCTCCCGAGGGTTAATAAAGGCCTTCGGAAATGAATCAATATGTTTGTTTAAGCTTTATAAACTGTAATTATAAACCTAATAACTGTAAGTTTTATACCATAATTTGGTTAGCAGAAGCTAGAGATTGCGGTTTATAAAGTTTCAAATATGGATATTTTTCTTACACAAACGGATCGATTAATTTCAGAGGGCCTTTATTAACCCCATGGAGCCATGTAGAGCACTTTTTATGATGGATGGATGGATGCATTTTTTTACTTTAAAATCTTGACTGCCATTATAAAGCTTGGAGCCAGGACATTTTTTAATTTTTTAATATAACTCACCTAAGATGCCTTGAGGGTAAGTAAATCATGGGATAATTTATAGCGCTTTCACGTTTTTTAAATCATTCTTTGATGTTCCAAAATAAAAAGCAAGTCATATGCATTTGGAACAACATGAGGATGAGTAAATGATGAAGCAATCATGTAATGCTCAAAATCGCAGGCACTTGCCATGCACTCAAGATTAAAATATTTGCGAGGTGCTATAAGATAAATCCTCTGCTATGGCAAACGGTCCTTTATGCACCATGTTTATAAAGTTAGCCTCAATTCAATTCATGCCAGACAATAATAGCTTGAAGTGTGACGAACGTAGCTGGAATTTCACAGTCGAATGGAATGAAATAGAGCACTGAAGCCTGTTTTGACAAGGGCAGGGACCTAATCAGTGGCTCTTGTAGTATCTAAAAGTTCATTGCCCCACATGTTGTATGGCTCCAATAAAACACCTGACAGGCCACTTTGGAGCGAACAGAAGACTAACAGCAAATACTGAGAGGATAAAATAGATATTATATAGCTTATCAAACCAATCCAGTTCACTCTTTGTGACATTATGAGACCAATGAATGCCCTCCATGGAGGGATGTGTAACTTGCGAAAGGTGATTCAGCCGATAATTCTGCCCTCCTTTCAACTGCACAAAAGCCACCCTTTGGAGAAGATAATGAATCTTCTCTGGAGAGTAGTCAGTCCGCCCTCTTTGCCCTTTCTGATCCAAATAGCACATCCATATTTAAGTTGACAGCCCAGGTGGCAGACGAGCACTTTATAGAATTTTCATGTGATAGAAGAGATCTGAGGTCACTCTCCACTGCTGCTTCTCTGACATCATTTCCTTCCAATCTCACCAGGTCATCAGAGATGCCCCACTTGATCACCTAAACTGATTCCTCAATCTATTTTTCTCTCCTCTCTTACCTTCTTCCTAATATCTAACACGTTTGTTCTCAAATTTCTCTTTCTGCTTCCTAGATTACGGCACTGTCAAGAAGGTGCTCTCTCCACTGAACCAAACCATGGGCAGCTGTTTGCTGGATGAGATTGAGCTTTTCCCCCCAAAGAAGAGACAGCCAATCCGCAGCCTGCTCATACTTCACAGCCGCAGTGAGCTATTTGTGGGAGTCAGAGACCAGGTCATCAAAATCCCCCTGATGCGCTGCAACTTCCACAAGTCTAGAGAGTGAGTACTGCTTCTTAGCAGATAGATGTACCGTTGAGGTCAAAAGTTTACACCCCCCTTTCAGAATCTGCAAAATGTTATTTATTTTGCCAAAATGCATGTTATTACTTATTTAATACTGACCTGAATAAGATATTTCACATAAATTAGTCCACAAGAGAAAATATTAGTTGAATTTATAAAAAATGACCTGGTTCAAACGTTTGCATCCCCATAATTCTTACGTAAATGATCCACAGCTATGTTTTTTTGTTTAGTGATAGTTGTTTCTGAGTACCTTGTTTGTTAAAGTACAGTAAAACAGTAAAACTGCCCGTTGTTCTTTAGAAAAATCCTTCAGGTCCCACAAATTCTTTAGTTTTCCAGCATTTTTGTGTATTTGAACCATGTATGATTTTGAGATCCATCTTTTCACACTCAGGACAACTAAGGGACTCATATGCAACTATTACAGAAGGTTCAAATGCTCACTGATGCTTCAGAAGGAAAAACAATGCATGAAAACTTTTTGAATTTGAAGATCAGGGTAAATTAAACTTATTTTGTCTTCTGTGAAACATGTAACTATATTCTGTAGCCTCTGAAGGGCAGTACTACTGTAAATGAAAAAAATATGATAGGCAAAATAAGAGAAATGTACACATTTTCATTCTGTTCAAAAGTTTTCACCCCCGGCTGTTAGTGCATTGTTTTTTTTTTTCGAACAGGGTCATTTTTATAAATCTAACTATTATTTTCTCTTGTGGACTATATGTAAACTTCTTTTATGTGAAATATCTTATCAGGTTAGTACTAAATAACAATAACCTTCACATTTTATGTGTCAAGCTAAATTGAAGTGACATTTTTATGATTACTTTTAATAATCCCGATGTTTTGATTCCCGGCAAGATAGATGATACTACTAATCTTACGAGTGCATACATGCCTGCAACTTAATTTTTTTCACTCCACCAGAATGAGCGTAATGTCACAAAGATCCCCTGCCAGAGGGCAACAAAGAACAATCATCATGTTTGACATTGTGCCTCCAGGCCTTCATATCAAGAGCACTTCTCTAATCTCTGCTCATAAGGAGAGATGGCAGCCTGTTCATCATCTCTCTCTCCATTTGCATTCCAATGAAAAGTGCTGAGTTATGTGAATATGAGCTGAGTTTTGCCTGATGAGCTTTTTCTATCCTCTCAAGTAGTTAAAGATTAGGAGAGGTCAATTACTCACACCTCCATACTTCCTGACACCAAAAAGTGGAACTGATGCAAATTTAGTTTGAATAAACAGCCATGTGCCATAACAGGGCTGTTTTAAAGTGCCTAGTTTACCCTGCTGACATCAGAGTTGCCATGTCTGGAAATTGGGATACTTATACACCATTGTTTTTTAGGTTGTTTTTAGCGATTTTTGCCACAACTGAGGGTAAAAGCTAGCCTGGAAAAAATCCAGACCCTAATCTATTAAGATTAAGGGTCTGGCATCGAGCAATGAAAAGGACCTAACTCGAGGGGCGGCACCAAGCATGCATTTGAAACTCCCACTGCACGCAATTGGATAACGCCACGACCAATCACAACAATACACGGTGCGAACTGATAGATTAAACTCTTGCCGTATCCAGTTGGCAAAACAGCAAAAACATCCTTCTTGCAAAGGAACGTTTCGAGCGCGGTTTCCTGTTCCTCTTTTATATGAAAAGCCAAGTCTAACTCATTCATTGGAGCGGCCAAAGCCGTTTCAAACAACTGGTGTTCATCTGTAGCCATCTTTCAATGTTTACTAAATGATTCCGGACGTCGCAGCGCTGTCGTCATCAGCTTAGCTCGCCTCTGGCCCGCCTACATCAGATACACAGATTTGATTGGTTCCCAGAACTGCTTATGTAATGCAGTAATGTGCATCATTGCTCGATGCCAGAGTGTCTTGCAGAGACAATTCAAATTGTGCTCTCGCGAGACCTCTGGATTTCCAGGGTAGGTAAAACCATGAAACAAAATGCAGTTGGGCTAGTTTCGAATAGCAGCCAGGCAGGTTTTGTTTTGCAGACCTGGGAACCCTGGCTGACATTCACATTGCCGTGTCACTGTACTCCAAACTTTACGGCACTGAACGCTTGGCTTCATCTTTCTATTCGTGCTAAAGAGTGCTGTGATAGTCCTCAATGAGTTTGGAAAGCTATTTGCTGTGTCTCAGGGCTGTTCTCTGTTTCTGATGAAAGTTATTACCAGCACACATGGGAAATATTCCCCGATTAAGTTATGCCAAAGCAAGCAATATTTATAACAAGAAGCATGTGTGCTCTTTAAGGTGTTTAAGCTTTTAAAGAGCTCATATCATGTTTTTATCATTCTATTTATTTCCCAAAGGTACATTTATACAGTTACTCAACTTTTTTGTTATACTTAGTGTCAGAATTTCATTTATATGACAATTTCTCAACCCTTCTTTGTCTCAGAAGGGTGTACCTTTAAAAGGATAGTTCACCCAAAAAATGAAAATTATGTCTTTAATTACTCACCCTCATGTCGTTCCTAACCCGTAAGACCTTTGTTCATTTTTTAAACACAAATAAAAAAATGTCGATGAAATCCAAAAGCTTGAAGCAGATGAAAACGAGGCGATATTGAACTAAAACTTGTTTTGCATGACAAAAACTATGACAAAAATCTATTGACATTGAATGAAAACGAGACAAAAATGTTAAGGAGGGACGATTTGGGAAGAGAAGCATTCAGAATGAATCTGCTGTGTGGTTAGGAGGTCAGATATAGGCCTATTGATCAATCCAGTGGGACATAAGCTAACATACACTTGCTAACATAAAACATTCAAAAATGTCAATATCTGGGGTAAGAGAAGATCAGACATAAGGATCATTTTGATGATGCAAAAGAGAACTTAATTCGGTCTGGTTTTCTGAGTGCAGACACCGAAGCAGCGCCTCTCACACAGCGCATGAGTACTCTTTTACGTCGCATGAATTGAGAAATACACACAAAATGATGTGGAATTGTCCATTTTGAAGAGTATTCATGTAAACACACTCGGTTACGTCTTAGATAAATGTAAACAGTTAGGAGAATATAAGACATGTATCATTGCTTCTGTGCAATCGGTTTTAAAGGGACAGCAGCCTAATTTAGTTGCTATTGTCAGAGTGTCACAGTATTAGCAGGATGAGGAGGGTAGATGAAGGAGCAGGGAACCGGATTAAATAATAACACTGATATTTATTAAGAAAACAAACATGGAACATGGAGTAGAACCAAACAGAAATAACAATTATCAACGGACACTGGGGTGTGATCAGACACAGACTTAAATACACAGAAACAGGGGTGTGGTAACAAACAAGATAACAAGGATAACGAGGGGGAAGTACAAATATGGGCACGACTGAACCAACTAATACAAAACCAAAATGGGGAAACACAGGACTAAACCATTTGTACTGGAAACAGAGGGGGGAAAACACAAGGAAAACAGAACAGACAAGACTCAAATCCTGACACAGAGTCAATTATGTTAATTAAGCAACAAATAAAAAAAGACAGAAAATCACTCACTGCCCTTGACTGAGTCACTTTAGTAGCCCTAATATTAATAGAAATAAATATGTCTGCTTGAAAGAATGAAGAATATGGTAAACAAGTTGTTATAAAGAATGCACAATTAGCCTATATAACCATTGGTGTTTCATTGAAAAGAATGAAGTTAAATCGGTGTTGATCATGATAAAACCATAAAGGAGTAGTTTACTTCCAGAACAGAAATGTACAGATAATGTACTCACCCCCTTGTCATCCAAGATGTTCATGTCTTTCTTTCTTCAGTCATAAAGAAATTGTGTTTTTTGAGGAAAACATTTCAGGATTTCTCTCCATATAGTGGACCTCTATGGTGCCAGTGATTTTTAACTTCCAAAATGCAGTTTAAGTGCAGCTTCAAGGGGCTCTAAAGGATCCCAGCCGAGGAAGAAGGTGAAACGATTATTTTCTAAAAAAAAAAAAAACTCAAATGCTCGTCTTGTCTAGCTCTGCGTTTACTCATTGTGAGTTTACTCGGTTCATGACAGTTAGGGTATGTCAAAAAACTCCCATCTCATTTTCTCCTCTAACTTCAAAATCGTACTACATGGCTGCAGAAGTACCGACCCAGTTTTTACAAAGTGAACATGCAAAGAAAATCAAACGCTCTTTACAAAAAAAGGTAAAACAGCGATGTAAGATGATTTAGAAGGTGGAGGAGAAAATTAGGTGGGAGTTTTTCGACATACCCTAACTGTCTTGAACTGGAATACACAGAATTCACGCAGAGCTAGACAAGACAAGCTTTTGGGGTTAAAAAGTATATCAGTTGTAATTTTTTAAAGAAAATAACCAATCGTTTCATGAGATAAGACCCTTCTTCCTCGGCTGAGATCGTTTAGAGCCACATTTAAACTGCATTATGGAAGTTCAAACTCGGGGGCACCATAGAAGTCCACTATATGGAGAGAAATCCTAAAATGTTTTCCTCCAAAAAAAATTTTTTTTACGACTGAAGAAAGAAAGACATGAACATCTTGGATGACAAGGGGGTGAATACATTATCTGTAAATATTTGTTCTGAAAGTAAACTACTTGTTTAAAACCAAACTGATATAATGAAAATGTTATTTTGGATTTCTGTGTCACATGGACTATTTTAACAACGTCCTTTCTACCTTTGTAGGCCTTAAACATGGTAGTTGCAGGGTCAGAAAGCTCTCAGATTTCATAAAAATATCTTCATTTGTGTTTTCCAAAGATGAACAAAGACGGGTTTGGAACGACATAAGGGTGAATAATTAATAACAGAATGTTCATTTTAAGGTGAACTATCCCTTTAACTCATATTATGCTTGCTCATGGCCTTCTTTAAAAAAAAAATTTTTTTATTTTATTTTAAGTTCTGTTGGTGTTCATGAACAATGGGATCTGTCGTATTTGTTCTTGTTTCAGGTTTCTGATAGTTAAATCTTCAAGTTTGATGTCAGAGAGAATTTCATTATCCATATTTGTGGTTTAATGTCAATACTGTAGACATTAGCAATACAACTACCATGTTCAAGTACCAGAAACATAGTAAGGAATTCCATAGAATGTGCGCTGAAAACTGGAACGGAAGATAAGACATTGCTGAAAAAAATCTATTTTTGTTTTCCTTGCAAAATACAAGTATTCTTGCAGCTTCAAATTCAAAAAAATTACGGTTGAACCACTGTTGCTACAGAGTCAGAAAGCTCTGGGATTTCATCAGAAATACCTACATTTGTGTTCCGGAGTCTTAGTTTCAAGATTCTGATGGTTAAAATATTCAAGTTTCTAATGTCGGAAAGAATTTCATAAGCCGTATTTGCGTTTTAATGTCAATATATCATATTTCTGGACTGGGAAGAAAGATGTCGATTGTAAAACTTGTGAACAGTATGCTTTCATAAGGAAGATTGGATTTCTCGTTACACGACTTCTTCACTTCTGCTCGTTTTTGTCTCCTTTCTGTTGATTAATGTTGCCATAAACTTTTGTATCACGATGAGCATCTGTTCTTTCTCTCTCGCTCTATCAGCGCCTGTGTGGGGGCCAGGGATCCGTACTGCGGCTGGGATCTGGTGCTCAAGAAATGCACCACCCTGGAAGAAAGCGTCAGCATGAGCCAATGGGAGCAGAGCATCACACGGTGTCCTGTGAGTATCCAGAATGCACTTCAATCATTCATGCAGTGCCTCAGCCCTCAAAGCCAAATGTTTTTTTTCATATGAAGACTCTTGATGCTGATCCAGTCTGTCGGTGGAGAACAGTGACAAATGCGTCCGCTTGCAGGATTAACTTTTTTCTCATAACAACAGAGAAGAAGTGTTTTATAACATTGCAGGTGATGGACAGACAGTGCTGAGATCTGATGTATTGCTGCTTTTGCTTTTGCAGCAAAACAAACTTTTCCTCCTGTACTCAAAACGAGAATATAAGGCTGATTATGTGCAAGGAAACAAAGCGCAGCAGAATTTCTTAATGGCCGTCAGCCATCTTTTCATTGAATGGTTATCTCTGGTAACATGGCTTCATATTCCCACACTCCTTTGTCCTGACATGTGCCCCTGCCTGAGGCCTCCCAGCCTGTAGATCACTCCCAGAATCCTTTGTCCAATCCGTCACGTCGCTCCCGTGTCTCTGAAAATATTTAGACACTTGCTCTTCACATGGTTTCGCCTTCTAAAGGTTACATGCAGTGTTCTATGAGATACCACAGCTCTGAAAGCACAATCCACACACATACATGTCTTCACACACACAGATACTATAAACTGTATCAGGCATTGTGGCAGTCTCACATGGTCTTTAGGTAAAAGACCTTGTAGCTGTAGCTGAGAAATGACATTTTGTGTAATAGCAAGTTGCCTCCCACGCTGCCTGAAGAAAGCTGCGAGGAATTGTTGAACACAAACAGGAAAGTGTGAAAGAGTGGGAGGCTTCGGTCTCAGAGTCACTAGAATGCAAGATTTATATTGATTTTGTTTCACACGTGTTGTTTACACATATTGGTTACACATTGTGAGGTCCAGATGTCCTTTGTTGTTGGAAGCAGCTAGAAATGTGCACCAAACACGTTAAGCCGAGGTGCTTACGTGGAAGACGTCCGCCTGCAAAATGTTCAGATTTCATTCACCTTCTGAATCAATGATGTGATGCCTGTTTTTTTTTTTGTGACCAAACCTTTTTTTTGGGGGGGGGAGGGGGGGGTCTGTTTGTTTGTTTATTTGTTTGTTTGTTTGTGTGTTTGTTTTTCTAATTTAATTCATCTTCTCTTACAAGGTCAATGACATGATGCCTCTGTTTTGCGTCCAGACCTTTTGTTTCCCAAGACATGCAATGTTTTATTTATTTTTGTTTTGTTTGTTTTTTCGCTTTGTTTGGGGTGGGGGGGTTCTGTTTGTTTGTTTGTTTGATTTATTTTTTTCATTTACCTCCTCTTACAAGGTCAGTGACATGATGATTCTTTTTTGTGATTTTTTTATTTCCCAAAACATGCAATGACTGTTTTGTTTGGTTTTTTGTTGATTTTTGTTTGTTTTTTTGGGGAGATTCTGTTTGTTTGATTGTTGATTTTTTTCCCTCAAATTCATTCACCTCCTCTTACAAGGTCAATTACTTGATTCCTCTTTTTGTGTCCAGATTTTTTTTACCCAAAACATGCAATGACTATTTTGTTTTATTTTTTGTTTTGTTTTGTTTTGTTTGGGGGGTGGGGGGTTCTGTTTGTTTGTTTGTTTGTTTTTTGTTGATTTTTTTTTTCATTTACCTCCTTTTAAAAGGTCAGTGACATGATGCCTCTTTTTTGTGACCTTTTATTTCCCAAAATATGCAATGACTGTTTTGTTTGGGGTTTTTTTGTTAGTGTTTTTTTTTTTTTTTTTTTTTTGGTGATTTTTGTTTGTTTTTTGGGGAGTTTCTGTTTTTTTGGGGGGGATTTTTTTCCCTCAAATTCATTCACCTCCTCTTACAAGGTCAATGACTTGATACCACTTTTTTGTGTCTGAACTCTTTTATTTCCCAAATCATGCAATGGCAGTTTTGTTTTGTTAGGGTTTTTTCTGTTTTTTGTTTGTTTCTTTGTTTTTTCCAATTGTATTCATCTTCTTTTACAGGGTCAATGACATGATGCCTCTTTTTTGTTACCTTTATTTCCCAAAATATGCAATGACTTTTTTTTTTCATTTCGTTTCGTTTTGTTTGGAGGGTGGGGCGTTCTGTTTGTTGATTTTTTTTTTTCATTTACCTCCTCTTAAAAGGTCAGTGACATGATGCCTCTTTTTTGTTACCTTTTATTTCCCAAAACATGCAATGACTATTTTGTTTTTTTGTTTTTGTTTTTGTTTTTTTTAGTGCTTTTTGGGGGGTTTTTGGTGATTTTTGTTTGTTTTTTGGGGAGTTTCTGTTTGTTTGATTGTTGATTTTTTTTCCCTCAAATTCATTCACCTCCTCTTACAAGGTCAATTACTTGATTCCTCTTTTTGTGTCCAGATTTTTTTTACCCAAAACATGCAATGACTATTTTGTTTTATTTTTTGTTTTGTTTTGTTTTGTTTGGGGGGTGGGGGGTTCTGTTTGTTTGTTTGTTTTTTTTGTTGATTTTTTTTTCATTTACCTCCTTTTAAAAGGTCAGTGACATGATGCCTCTTTTTGTGACCTTTTATTTCCCAAAATATGCAATGACTGTTTTGTTTGGGGTTTTTTTGTTAGTGTTTTTTTTTTTTTTTTTTTTTTTTTTGGTGATTTTTGTTTGTTTTTTGGGGAGTTTCTGTTTTTTTGGGGGGGATTTTTTTCCCTCAAATTCATTCACCTCCTCTTACAAGGTCAATGACTTGATACCACTTTTTTGTGTCTGAACTCTTTTATTTCCCAAATCATGCAATGGCAGTTTTGTTTTGTTAGGGTTTTTTCTGTTTTTTGTTTGTTTCTTTGTTTTTTCCAATTGTATTCATCTTCTTTTACAGGGTCAATGACATGATGCCTCTTTTTTGTTACCTTTATTTCCCAAAATATGCAATGACTTTTTTTTTCATTTCGTTTCGTTTTGTTTGGAGGGTGGGGCGTTCTGTTTGTTGATTTTTTTTTTTTCATTTACCTCCTCTTAAAAGGTCAGTGACATGATGCCTCTTTTTTGTTACCTTTTATTTCCCAAAACATGCAATGACTATTTTGTTTTTTTGTTTTTGTTTTTGTTTTTTTTAGTGCTTTTTGGGGTTTTTTTGGTGATTTTTGTTTGTTTTTTTGGTGAGTTTCTGTTTGTTTGTTTAATTTTTTCCCTCAAATTCATTCACCTCCTCTAACAAGGTCAATGACTTGATACCACTTTTTTGTGTCTGAACTCTTTTACTCTTTTATTTCCCAAAACATGGAATGACAGTTTTGTTTTGTTAGGGTTTTTTCTGTTTGTTTGTTTGTGGTTTTAGTTTGTTTTTGGGGAGCTTTCTGTTTGATTGTTTGTTTGTTTGTAGTTTTTTTTTCCAATTTCATTTACCTTGTCTTACAAGGTCAGTGACCTGATGTGTCTTTTTTGTGTCCAGACCTTTTATTTCCCAGTGACCATCCCCATGCAATGACCTTTTTTGTCCTTTTATTATTATATTATATTGTTGTTTTTTTATTAGAGTTCTGTTCAGATTTCATTCACCTTCTCTAACAAGGTAAACTTTTTTGTTTGTTTTGTTGTTTTTATTGTTTGTTTGTTTGTTTGTTTCTTTTTGCTATTTTGTTTTGTTTTTGTATGTTTTTGTTTGTATGTTTTTTTTTTTCTAATTTCATTCATCTTCTCTTACAAGGTCAATGACATGATGCCTCTTTTTTGTATCCAGACCTTATATTTCTCAAAACATGCAAGGACCATTTTGTTTTATTTGTTTTATTTTGTTTTGCTTTGTTGGGGTTTTGTGTTCTGTTCTGTTCTGTTTTTTTTTTTTTCTGTTTTTTTTTTTGGAGGGGGGGGGTAGGTTTCTGTTTGTTTGTTTTTTTCCAATTGAATTCATCATCTCTTACAAGGTCAATGATGTGATACCTTTTATTTCCCAAAACATGCAATGACTGTTTTTTTGTCTGCTTTGTTATGGTGTTTTTGTTCTGTTCTGTACTGCTTTTGTGTGTGTGTGATTTTGGTTCGTTTTTTGGGGGGAGTTTCAGTTTGTTTGGTTGTTTTTTTGTTTTGTTTTTTAGTTTCATACACCTTCTCTTACAAGTTTTATTCACCTTCTCTTCAAAGACTTGATACTTCTTTGTTTTGTTGATTTTTTTTTCTTTTCTTTTTTTTCTGGGTTTTCTGTTTGTTGATTTGTTTTTTCCAATTCCATTCATCTTCCAATGACATGATTCCTCTTTTTGTGTCTAAATCTTTTATTTCCCAAAACATGCAATGACTGTTTTGTTAGGGTTTTTATTCAGTTTTTTGTTTTGTGATTTTGGTTTGTTTTCCGATATTATTCACCTTCACCGTCACCTAAGGTTACTTACAGGCAACAAAACGTGTTAAAGGGACCATAAAATAAAGTGAAACAGATCATTTAAACTTCTTTTGACATACCAAGATTAGTTCAGGTTGTCAGATGTGATCTTCAGTGTGAAATTTTATAACATTCATGTTTCCAAAAGATAAAATGACTGCATATATTATCTTTTAAACAAATTTTGCCATTGACGATGTCCTTTGGCCCATCTGTTCTTTAACCTGTTACTAACAGCAACCATGAAAACCATTTTAATCATCCTTTTATAAAAAAAATACAGTTCAACAACACACACACACAAAACTTTTTTCTGTACCTATACCACATACACTACCACATTCTGGTCACTTGACATAGTCCTTTTAAATAATACATACACCGATTTTTTGCCTATTTGTCTGGAGGATAAGATTGTGTCCAGGTGTCTAAGGTTGAGTGACAGATCTAAAATGACTTCAGTAGTGGAGCTGAGTAAGAGTAGGCGAAGACACACTTCATTCACAAGCCCCATCTGGAGGCTGACACAGTATGGAAATAAACAAAGAACCACATTTGTTTTCTCTGGAAAAAAACGCCAACTTACTGTATCACCCCTGTCTTAAAATTGGCAGAAACCCCATCTATATTTAAACGAAAAGCGAGGGCTTTGAAAATGAGGTTTGTTTTTACTTTTCCACCATCCTGGAAATGTGACTCTCTTATGCGTTCGGTACACAAAGAGCACAAACAATTTCTCTCCACATAGAGGGTCATTTATTCTTCTCTATTCATAATGCATTGACAATCTTTTCCACAGAACTCATCACGTTTTATGTGCTAGACGACATTACCTTCTCCTTTTGTTCGCAAAATATGTTGTCCTGTATCTGATACCTCAGATGTTAATAACCAGCGTGCAATAACACAATTACATTAGCTATTCATTACTACATTCTCATATAATGCCTCCAATGAAAATATTTGCTCATTGTAAAGCGTGTTCATTTTCTAAAGAGGAGCCTGTGCTATTTTCAGCTATCGCAAATCTAATATGCTGAAAGCTATATTTTAGTTTGGATTCATCTAATAACTGGCAAATGTGACCTTATCTGCAGAAGTAATTTATTTGCATTCATATTTTGTTTACTTGTTTCTGTGCCCATTTACTATTTATGTGCTGTCTGTGTTTTGTGTGTGGTTATGTGTGTGTAGGTGAGGAATGTGACTGTGGATGGTCATTTTGGAGCCTGGTCAGGATGGAAAGCTTGCAGTCATAGTGATGGCGGCAGCGTTGGTTCATGCCAGTGTCGAACTCGAGCGTGTGACAACCCGAGCCCTCAGTGTGGAGGACAGCCGTGCCAAGGAATCAGTGTTGAGGTGGCAAACTGCTCCAGGTATACAAACATCCCACAAATGTTTATATTTGTAATTTCATGTCTCCAAATATAATGTTATATTTCACAATTGTAACTTGGTTACTTTCAGAATAAAAATGTACTCACCCTCATGCAGTGGTGTAGTGTAATGAAGTAATAATACTTTGTTACAGTACTTAAAGTATTTTTTGGGAGTATCTGTACTTTATTTGGGTTTTTATTTTTCAGCCTACTTTTACTCCACTACATTTCCTAATTAAAATGTACACTTTTACTCCGATACATTTCCTCGAAGCATATTCGTTACTTAATACAAAATAGTCAGAAGTCAAGATCTCAGTCAGAATTGTGAGATGTAAACAATATAATTGTTTTTTCTCGCAAATGTGTGTTTGTATCTTGCAATTCTGACTTCTTTTCAGGAAATTCTGGCTTTTTTTTTTTTACCAGAATTGCATGATACAAACTCAATTCTTATTTTTTTTTTCTCCAAATTGGGTGATATAAACTTGCAATTGAGAAAAAAATAATATAATTGTGAAATATAAACTCAGAATTCTGACTTTTTAAAAGAAATTAATGATATAAACTCAATTGTAAGAAGTCAGAATTGCAATATAAACTCATAATTTTTATAATATAAACTTTTTTTTCTCAGAAAAGGATGATAAAAACAAAAAAAAATTGCATTTACTTGTATATTTACTTACTGTACTTTTAACTAGATTCAAGATAAAATACAAATATTTTTTATACATAAGTACAATAAATATCAAAGACTTTTACTCAAGTAATATTCTAATAAATTGGCAATTATTTTAGAAAATAAACGGTGACTTCTACCAAAGTCGTTTTCTGGTAAGATATCTGTACTTTTACTTAAGTATGGCTTTCAGGTACTTTATACACCACTGCCCTCATGTCATCCAAGATGTTCATGTCTCTCTTTCTTCAGTTGAAAAGAAATTAAGTTCAATGGGGAACAGCCCAGGGTCTTATCTAGCCAAACGATCAGTTAATTTAAAAAAAAAATATCACAATTTATATACTTTTTAACCTCAAATGCTCAACTTATCTAGCTCTGCGTGAACTCTGTTTATTCTGGTTCATGACAGTTAGGGTATGTTAAAAATCTCATTTTCTCCTATAAAACTTCAAAATCATCCTACATCGCTGTTTTACCTTTTTGTAAAGGGTGTTTGACCCTCTTCACTTTGTAAAGACTGGGTTGGCAGTTCTGTAGTGTTGTAGGGCGATTTTGAAGTTGGAGAAAATGAAATGGGAGTTTTTCAACATACCTGTATAACATAACTGTATTGACCCATAATGCACAGAGTACACGCAGAGCTAGACAAGATGAGCATTTGAGGTTAAAAAGTATATAAATTGGTTATTTTCTAAAAAAAATTGACAATCTTTTCACTAGATAAGACCCTTGTTACTTGACTGGGATTGCTTAGAGCCCTTTAAAGCTGCATTTAAACTGCATTTTGGAAGTTTAAACTCGCGGGCACCATTAAACTCTACTATATGGAGAAAAATCCTGAAATGTTTGCCTCAAAAAAACATAATTTCTTTACGACTGAAAAAAAATAAAAACATGAACATCCTGGATGACAAAGGGGTGAGTAAATTATCTGTACATTTTGGCAATTCATTATTAAATATTCCGGTCTTTAGCGACCCGTACCTATATATCCAGCCCGGATGGATCTCTAACTTTTGCAATATCAAAAATCTCTCTTGATATTTTAAGAACAATTACAGAAATATAAAATAAAGCATATTTTGTTACCTTTTGAAACTTTGAGCAGATGATTTTACCATAGCCATCATCCTCAGAGCCCACTTCCACGGTACATTCAGCATCTGGCTCATATTCACGATCTCAGCCATATTATCAAAACTATCATTTTCGATGACTTCAAAGTCAATATTTTGAATGCTGACAGTTTATTCAACACATCCACCATCAAATAACAGTGACATTTTTATTTTATTGCATACAGTAATAGCTCTGCAGTAAAGCCATTCAAACAAGTTCAATTTATGCTAATGATATTCTTTTGTTTTATGCCTGCGATAATTATGAGTGTAACATCACATCATTATTGTCTATCAAACGATTGCACGTATTAAGTCATCAGATATTTACATATTTTTGCACACAAAAAAATATACTTACACTATTGCACACTTTGGGTCTCTAGCGACCCTATACACTTTTTACAAAAAATTAATCTAAATACAGACGCATTTATCTTCCTAAATCGCAAGTTTATCGTAATATGATTTTTTTTCTCACAATGTGACTTATTTTATTTGTAATTTTTTTCTTGTTTTAGTCCTTACTCTATAGTGGAAACAAGCTTTAATGCCATGAAAAAGCAATTTCTCAGAAACAGAAGTTGCTGTGTGATCCTGAACTGAAAGTTTCAAGGCTAAATCATTTCAAATAATTGTTATATTGTAAACAGGCTTAGAACAGTCTTAACTAAGATCCTCAGTTAACAAACTGAAGGTCAGATTATACCAGCCAGCTGTTCCAGCGTTTGATTAGTGATTACTGCTGTAACATATCCATCCTCAGAAACGGGGCATGGACGCCATGGACGGCATGGGCTCCTTGCAGCACCAGCTGCGGGATCGGATTCCAGGTCCGACAGCGTTCCTGCAGCAACCCCACTCCCCGCCACGGAGGACGCGTTTGCGTGGGCCAAAACCGTGAAGAGAGGTAACACGAGACGGCTCATTATATATGCAGATTTATTCATTTTTTGGAATTTACACTCAAAATCCTGTTTGAAAGGGCATGATGCTTCTTTTGTCTGTTCGTTTCACTCTCACCTGCTGCATGTGTGATTGCTGTTGTGATTGCATGGCAGTTGACAATAATGAATGAATATAAGCAGCTCATTTTATTACTTTTTTATTGCTCATCCTATTATGCAATGTTCATCTTTAGAAAGCTTGTTAGTACATAACTAGCAGCACACAAACCAAATGCTTGAATGGAGGAGTGAGAGAGGTTCTTCTTTATCTGCCCCATAATTTGTGTGACTGACATCCAATTAAAAAATAAACATGCTAAGGCTTGTTAATTACAGAGACTGCAGCCGCCGACTCCGCACACACACTCAAAGACCGTAGGTATGATAGTGCGCCATCTAATCATGGCAGAATTATGTTTAAACTGTGCTGCCCTGAGAATGTGTGAGGTTTCTAAGCAACAGTGCATTGCAGCTGAAAAATTAGACCTGGAGTGGTGGATGATGAGAAGAGAGAGATGCATCTGTTGGAGACAGTTGTGGTCCCTCTGTTGAAGGTGCCAACTTTTCCCAACTTGCCCTTAAGACATTTTAATACATATTCTCACTTATGTTAAAGACAATATTGTTTATACCTGAAACTTAATGGTTCCTTTTACAGGGCAGAAAAAGATAAGAAAATGATCTCTTTATTATCTTAATAGTTTCTGCTAGACCAGAGGTAAATAATTGGTTTTGCTTCAGGACCCAAGTGGCGCCCAAGAAGATGAAACAAAATGGTGAACGAAAAAGGGCATTTTTTTGTACTTTTGTACAATAAACCATTTAGTTTGATCCTTACAAATATTTGACATGAGTTACATTGACAATGGAGATCAAAGAGAACAACCTATAATTTTTTCAATTTCAAGGTCACTTCTTATGGTGCGTTCACACCGCACACTTTGTCTGCGTCAGGCAACGCTCCCAACGCATCTAGTTTGACGGATGTACGTTGAAGCTCGCAACGCTTGCTTTTTGGTGCGTTCACACCGCACACGTCAGGCAACGCATCTAGTTTGCACACTTCCCCTGAATAAACAATGGCAAACTAGTAGGGAGTGGACATTTTGAAATCTTCTCATGACCATGTTTCGCTAGCTAACAAAATGGGAAATAATTACGTTGAGAAAAGATTTGATAACTTAGCCGAAATCCCGATCTCTTCAGCGATCTTCATCCAAGCAAGTTCCTTTACATTCCTGTCTTTATACAACAACGAGGACGGATCATACAATTCTCTGCGATTGCAGACAGCTACAATGAGCAATATATGTAATATAATATAATTAAATTGAAAATAATTTTTTCTCTGCTCCCGCTTCATTCAAGATACGTGTGGTGACGTCGCTACAGTGAGACGCTCTGATTGGTTGACGCACTGCGTCAAGTGCGTTAAGTCCGTCAAAAGTTCAACTAGCTGAACTTCTGCGTTGCTTGCGTTGGCTGCGTTGACGCTTGAAACGCAGGTAACGCTTGAAAAGTTGACGGGTCCAATGGACACAACGCAACGCAGAGCCTCTGACGGACCTCTGACGGACTCAACCATTGACTTTACATGTAATCTTGCCGCAACTGACGCATGATGGTTGGGGCGGTGTGAACGCACCATAAGACCTGTTTGAAGTTATCCGAACAAGAGTAGAATTGCAGTATTTTAAGCATATTTCATAAACTAATTGTATTCTGAAGCACAGTATAAAAAACCTAAATTAGATATTTGAAAAAGAACTCTGATCAAAATTAGAGAACACTTACAGATACCTCCAAGTTATTGGTGTTAATCTGGCAATTGATGCTAATTTTCTTAATTATATGACAAACCCTATTTAAATTGCAGTACTCTTCCGATTTTTACTGAGATTGCAAGATGGCGGGCTGCTTTAAGGTGAAATCCTGCAACAGGAGGTTGTCCAGATAAAGGTCAAAGGGATGACCTTTTCAGCCACTGCAAGAGAAGTTGGTCATTCCAAATCTGTGATTTCTCGAATATTGTAGGTTTGCAATGACATTAATTGATTCAAGTCCCCCAAAAAGGCAGGTCGTCCACATAAGACAAATGCACAAGAAGACAGGATAATGCAGAGACTCTCAATGGAGAATGGGTTCAGCACTGCAGCTGGAATTTCTTGCCAGTTCAGTGCTGAACAGGGTAAGGATCTGTTTTGGCAGGTTTAAGAGAAGTCAAAGCAGGTAAAGTAATTTCTTGAAGCTGAAAACTTTGGAACAATGAAATGGTCAGGCCAGAGGCCTGATCTAAACCCGATCTGATCTGGACATCCACTACAGTCACCAAACTATTACAAACTGGAATAAAAGTAGACCAAGATCACACCAGCGCAGTGTTGGAAACTTACATTTATAGATTGTTCTCTTATTTTGATCTCCACTGTGTATTAGAAACATTAGATGGTTAGTTCACCCAAAAATAAAAATTAGCCCATTATTTACTCACCCTCCTGGCATCTTAGGTACACTGCCATCCAAAAGTTTAGAAACACCCTAGAAAAATAGGGTTTTGGACAATAATGTAATGAATCCTTTTTAATTTGTGATAATTTTGCACTGATAAGGGACAACACAAACTACGAAAACATATTAAAACAGTTTATACATAGAAAATTTTTTTTTGATTCATCCAAATATTAACCATTACCAGCTGTTACAGCTCTGCATAATCTGGGCATCCGAGCTGTCAGTTTATTCAAACATTGACTTAATATATCACTCCAAGCTTCCTGAAGGATTGCACACAGATGATTCACACTATGCTGATATCGTCCAAAACCACACGTTGCCAGGGGTGTTTCCAAACTTTTTGAGGGCAGTGTATATATGACTTCCTTCCTTCAGAGTTATATTAAAAATTATCCTGGCATTTCAAAGCTTTAGAATTGCATGGGCTGGTGTTTCTCTTCATTAGTCCAAAACGAGTCCAATAAAGTACATCCATCCATAATAAAAAGTGCTTCACAAAGGCCTCCTGTAGCAAATCGATACATTTTTGTAAGAAAAATGTCTATATTTAAAATAGAATAATCACTTTAATCTAGATTGCACCAACTGGTTGTACATGGAAGCAGCTCCAGGCTGCATTCGCCGCTCAGAAGTGATGAACATGAACGTGCCGTGGAGAGATCAAAACAAAATATAAGCCAAGAGGAGACAGTTTTTCATTTGCTCCTGTAAATAAACGTTGGTTTGTGCAAGCCTCACCAGTGTATGTAGTTGGTGCAAGCTAGATTAAAATGATTATTACGGAGCCATGTGGGGTACATTCAATGATGGATGGATGCACTTTTTTGGACTTCTCAACATCTCAACAGCCATTCAGTGTCATTATAAAGCTTGGAAGAGCCAAGACATTTTTTATTATAACTCTGATTGTATTCATCTACAAAAATAAAGTCATACACACCTAGGATGGCTTGAGGGTGAGTAAATCATGGGGTAATTGACATTTTTGGGTGACCTATCCTTTTAACAGAAATGTTCATGAAATGAATTGATAATGTCTTGGCAGATAAATAATATAAACAAAAATAACAGACTAGACTAAATTGAAAAATTGACAATTTTATAAATGTAACTTACTATAACCATAACTACTACTGATATAACAAATTATTTTAATATTAATCTTTCTAATTTTAGAAGATGACATTTTGACAGCATAACAAACTGAGCTCAGCTTTGCCAAGATAACATTGTCTGTCATGATATGAGCCATGTTATCTGCATACATTTTATAGTTTTATACTTCTACTGTATAAAAAAAATGCCTATCTTTACCCATTTTTTTATGTCTCCTAAGCAATTTTAGAATAAACATCTGAGACAAAGTTAATACCTGCTACGGTTCTTGAAATGTGTTTCATCTAACTGTCATGGCCTATGAAGGAGCAACTGCTGAGCAATAAATTTTTCCTGTGAGATGGGACAGAGCAAGTATGCCACGGTTTTTGAGTCACCATAGAAACACATACATGGGTCTTAAGACATGAAGAACGCTGCAGATTGGTAGCTTTTCTTTCTTTTTTTGCAGGTGACTGTAAAGCAGACGTTTTCTGCTACCTCGTGCATTTTCTATCTTCTGCCCCCCACTTACACTCTTTCTCCAAGGCGCCGGGGCACTTGATGCCCTTAGGTGTCTGCGCATAAAGGCTGTGAATAATCAGCAGAAAAGTTCTGGTGCAAGCTTTGAGTTTGGCTCCAGTCTAGCTAGTCTACAAGCCCCTGCGAGTTTTTCACACCACCCATCCACTTTAATACAACACCTCGACCAACCCAGCGGTGCATAATGGCTGTGAAAACATATCCGGGCAGTGCGTCAGAGCCCACAGTTTTCATTTAAGGTTGAAGGGAGCCGAGTTAATGGCTCAAATGTGCTTTGTCAGTTCCCCCTAGCAGGACGCTGCTTTGGACCAATAGAAGAAAGCAACATTCCTGATTTTGTTCTACTCTGGCTACTGCAAATTCTCTATAGTTTGGGGTCTTTTGTCTGATATTGAAAGAAGTTTGGATTCACTTGTTAGTGCTGCGGGGAACTTTTTCTTCTGTGAGTCCCGTTCAGCCATTGGGCATCTGTTCAGAGCTATTCAGCTCATATGTACAGTCACACTTTATTCCCTGTTCGGCACACTGCTGCCAGATGGTAAAGTCCTCAGCACGCAACTCTGCTGTGGGTCGGTCACCATGAGATGTCCTCAATGAGGCAAAGAGAAAGAAAGACAGAATGAGAGAGTCAGCTAAAGTGATACTTCAGTCAAAAATGAATAATCTGTCCTCATTTACTCACCCTCTTCTGAAGAGAGATTTATAAATCTGATCTCACACCTTCTCTAATGAACTCATAATCATTTGGGTAACACTTTAGAATAGGAAACACATATTTTGAGTATTGAGTTTTCCCTTAATGAACTCATAATTTGCTGCTTATAGTTAGTAAGGTTTTGGTGCAGCAATAAAGTGCAGAAAAAGGCATCAACATGTGTCTAATAAGTACTAATAAACAGCCAATATACTAGTATTATGCATGCTAATAAGCAACTAGTTAATACTGACAATTTTACATAAAAAAATACAATGTGTTACCATTGTTTGCAACCTGATCTCATGACGAAAATGTACCTGTGAAAACTTTTTCACAAGACGCGAAATACATAGCGCCATGTTTTGTGGCATATTCAATGTCAAATGTTCAGCTTTTTCATCATGAGTCATGTTTTTCACGGGATTTGTACCCAAGCATTCCACATCCTAAGTCCAGTTTTGTGCCAGCTGACATCTGGAAAGTGAAACATATGGAGCTGTAATCATAGCTGTGTATGAAAACGGTTACAAGTGCTTGCTGTTTTACTGCCTCTAGTGTTCATTTCTGTTGGAAACTGCAGTGATGTATTTATTGGTATGTATTTCGTGTCTTGCGAAAAAGTTCCCACAGGTAGATAGGTTGTATGCTACAATTAAATAATTTGAATTAAGTAATGAAATTATTATTATTATTATTATTATTATTATTATTATTATTTTGTAGTTCTATGTTAAAGTATATATATATATATATATATATATATATACAGTGCCTTGCGAAATTATTCATACCCCTTAATTTTTTTCACATTTTGTTATGTTGCTGCCTTATGTTAAACTACTTTAAATTACTTTTTTCCCACATCAATCTACACTCCCTACTCCATAATGGCAAAGCAAAAAATAGGTTTTTAACATTTGTGCAAATTTATTAAAAATAAAAAACTGAAAAGATCCTGTTGCATAAGTATTCATACCCTTTTCTGGGACACTCGAAATTTAGCTCAGGAGCATTCATATTGCTTCTAGGTGTTACTACACTTCGAGTGGAGTTAAACTGTGGCAAATTCATTTGAATGAGTATGATTTAGAAAGGCACATACCTCTAAGAAAAGGTCTAACAGCTGAAAATGCATATCAGAACAAAGACCAAGTCCTGAGGTCAAGATAACTGCCTGTAGAGCTCAGAGACAGACTTGCGTTAAGGCATGTATATAATATACACTAAATTTCAAAAGTTTGGGTTCTGTGATTTTTTTTAAACACTTTTTATTTATTTTTTAACATTAATATTTTATTCAGGAAGGATTCAGTAGATGACTGTAAAGACATTTATAATACTACAAACAAATGAGTTCTAATTTAAATAAATGGTGTTATTTTCTTTGACGTTTCTATTCGTCAAAGAATTTTAGAAAAAAAAGTATCATGATTTCACAAAAATATTGAGCAGCACTTTTTTTAACATTGTTAATATGAAGAAATGTTTCTTGAGCAGCAAATCTGACACTGAAGAATGATGACTGCTGAAAATTCAGCTTAGCATCACAGGACTAAATTACAGTTTAAAATATATTTAAAAAAGAAAACACTTATTTTGAATTGTAATAATATTTCACAATTGTACTGTTTTTATTGTATTTTTGAGCAAATAAGACATTAAAAGACATCTTACCCCAAACTTTGAATAGTAGTGTACATATTTCATATAATATAATATATATATATATATATATATATATATATATATATATATATATATATATATATATATATATATATGTATATGTGGACAGAATTATGGAATCCAGACATAAAAACAGAATTTCGGATGAATAAATCAAAAGTAGGTCAGTACACTTAAATCAAAACACGATATGGACTAGTGTTGGTGAATATTAAGCTATACAAAATATTGCTTAAATATGAATCCAGCATGTTCTGTGTGTCTGTGTCAATAAATGGCACAGACAATATTTACCAGAAAAATGAATCACCAGAATAATAAAATATAATAAAAAAAAGAAAGAAAGTAAATTATAATACATTATTTATTTAAATGAAATAAATTCATGGAAAACACAGAATTTTCTGAAAAAAAAAAGCTATTTCATAGAACCCTAAAATGTCATTTTTGTTCAACTTTTAATGAATTGCTGTGAAATTGTGTAAGTTTGATGAGTTAAATTAATTAGACATGCTTTTTGATTAATACAGTTTAATTTAAGCATTAAAACAAAGTTTAGAAAATTTAAATGGAAAATATAATCCAGAAAAATGAAATGAAAACTGAAAAATATATATTTTTCCTGCAAGAGCGGGTGTCGCCATTTGCCAATTTTATGGGTCTGACTTCCGGGTCTTATCCACATCCAGCTGTTTTTAGCTGTACAAAACAGCTCGTTTTGCTGCTTGATATCGCAAAATGGTGTGTCAGTTTTACTGTTTACTGCATATTTGTTATTCTTCCTATTATATCCCTATTGCGGCTAAGGAACCGGAAGTCTCGCCCATAGGCTTACTTCTGTGTTGAAGAATAAAGATATAAATAAAATTAACATGTTCCATGTCTGCATTGGCTCTGGCACAGCACCCTTTTGTTGGACAAGGGACTTC
>NC_133384.1:17406587-17435131 GCF_049309525.1 Garra rufa
GAAAATAAAAATGCATCTTGTGTAATTTCCCTCAAGTGTTCTACAGTTCCACAGATAAATATCACCCATATGGAAGGCAAGACCACGATTTCCTTTCCTTATACAAACATTTTTTTTTCAAAGGCGTTTGGCAGCCAAATAAAAATGTTGTTAATAAATTGCAAACTATAATGAGCCTCATTTACATAGAAAAGATGTCTGCAGTGCAAAGAATGACAATGGCTTCATTTAAATACTCTAGCTAAAGCATTGCCACCTGCTTAAAATCAATCGTGAATGGTTAAGATGACACTTTTTGCCTGGAAATGTTTCACAGAGAGGTGTCGCAACTGTTTAGTTGATGGTTTGTGAACCACTGTGAATATAACACCTATTTTGTGTGAGGTCATATGGGGTCAGTAGCTTCCTGAAGTTTCAAAGACTGCATGTTGAATAAAACCATTTGATGTGTTTTAGTATTTAAAATCAGTAAGAATTAGTTCAGATTTCCCTGCTTTATTTGTACATCTGTCCTCGTTTTTTCTGGTTCGGGGTCATCACAGGCTCAGGAAGGCTGAGGTTATTTTTTGATTCATTTTCCGAGCCTTTGTTCTGGTTATGAGCGTATCTTCAAAAGGAAGCTGACTTCATTTATTATTCGCTTCCTTTCAAAGATCTACTGATTGCAGTGAGACCACATGAGAGCTGCAGTGATTGACTGTGTGTGTCCAATCATCATGCTTTATACCAATTACCTTTTATACCAACTACCTTTCAATTACAGCTACTTGTGCAACCCACACGTCTGGCTTTGCAAGTGGACAGACGGGCCCAGAAAAACCCCTCTCCCTCAGCCTGCAGACCTCATTTAGATAAGACACAGCTCCATCAGTGCTCATTACACTTAGGTCAACCTAGGCATTTCCTGTCCTTGGAGACCTACACAACTGCAAGCCAGTCATTATCACTTGTTTGCAGTTCCTACCTGGTGAATTAAATATATATTTCCTTGTTCAAAGCTAAAACCTGGCAACATGGCTCGATGCAAAGTACTTCTGAAGACAATTATTTTAATGTACAACCATTTCAAGGAGAGAAAGCCATTGAAACTTATTATATTCTTATTTTGAATATTTTCCCTTGCGATTTAATAATTTGTGCTTCAGAGGATTCGTATTCAATTATTGAGGCCATTGTTTTTATTGCATAATCAGGATGGGTTGAGTGAATAGCTAGGAGATGAGTTTGTGAATAGATGTTTATTTGCATGCTGAATTGTTTGTTTCAATCTATTTCAGATACTGCAACGAGCACCTGCCCTGCCCCCCGCATGTCTATTGGTCAGCATGGTCTCCATGGGAGCGCTGCACAGTTCCGTGCGGTGGTGGGATCCAGTCGCGAAGGCGAACGTGCGAGAATGGAAACGAATGCCCTGGATGCAGCGTTGTATGTCACTTTCATATTATTACTCTATTTGTTTATGAGACCTTTTCTGATTTTAGCAACTTAGGACGTGGAATGGTGTTCAGTGTTGATACAGTTGAGGTCAAAAGTTTACATACACCTCAGAGAATCTGCAAAATGTTAATTATTTTAGCAAAATAAGAGGGTTAATACAAAATGCATGTTATTTTTTAGTTAGTACTGACCTGAGTGAGATATTTCACATTAAAGGTGTTTACATATAGTCCACAAGAGAAAATAATAGTTGAATTTATAAAAATGACCCCATTCTTAATACTGTGTTGTTACCTGAATGATCCACAGCTGTGTTTTTTTGTTTAGCGATAGTTGTTCATGAGTCCCTTGTTTGCCCTGAACAGTTAAACTGGCTGCTGTTCTTCAGAAAAATCCTCACAAATTCTTTGGTTTTTCAGCCTTTTTGTGCATTTGGACCCTTTCCAACAATGACTGTATGATTTTGAGATCCATTTTTCACACTGAGGACAACTGAGGGACTCATATGCAACTATTACAGAAGGTTCAAATGCTCACTGATGCTCCAGAAGGAGAAACCATGCGTTAGGAGCCAGGGGGTTAAAACTTTTTGAACCCTGAAAGATCAGGGTAAATTGAACTTATTTTGTCTTCTGGGAAACATATAAGACTCTTCTGTAGCTTTTGAAGGGCAGTACTAAATGAAACAAATATGATATTTAGGCAAAATAAGAAAAATGTACACATCTTCATTCCATTCAAAAGTTTTCACCCCCCACTCTTAATGCATCATTTTTCCTTCTGGAGCATCAGTGAGCGTTTGAAACTTCTGCAATAGTTGCATATGAGCCCCTCAGTTGTCTTCAGTGTAAAAAGATGGATCTCAAAATCAAACAGTCATTACACAAAAATGTCATACACAAAAATGCTAAAAAAACAAATAATTTGAGGGACCCGAAGAACAGCAGGAAGTTCAACTGTTCAGGACAAACTAAGGGACTCATGAACAACTATAAATATACAAAAAAAAAGCTGTGGATCATTCAGGTAAGAATCAAGTGTATATAAACTTTAAAACACAACAATTCAACTATTATTTTTTTCTTGTGGACTATATGGGAAAGGTTTTATGTGAAATATCTTATTCAGGTCAGTATTAAATAAAAAATAACATACATTTTGTATGATTCCCTTTTATTTTGGTAAAATAATTAACATTTTGCAAATTCTGCAAGGTGTATGTAAACTTTTGACTTAAATTGTATATAGGTTGTATTGCTAAAATATTACTAAAACTAAGAGCAGAAACATGTGCTTCCCTATATTTATATCTTATATTTAAAGGGACAGTTCACCCAAAAATGAAAATTCTGTCATTAATTACTCATTCTAAAACCTGTTCATCTTGCAAGCATACATAAAGATATTTGTATGAAATCTGAGAGCTTTCTGACCCTGCATAGACAGCAAAGCAACTAACACATTCAAGGCCCCAAAAAGGTAGTTTGTTAAGGACATTGTTAAAATAGTCCATATAACATCAGTGGTTCAATCTTAATTTTATGACGCTACAAGAATACTTCCCACTTTCCCACAAAGACAACAAAACTGATGACTTTGTTCAACAACGTCTTCTCTTCTGCATTCATTGCAAGAATAGCATTGCAAGAGTAAGCTGGGTTTTTCCAGGCATGAGTTGGCTGTGATATTCTTACTCTACTTTTAAAACCAGTCACCCACTCGCTGCTAGTTTAGAATAAGTCCAGCTCACATGACCACGGTTCACTTTTCATGCCATTCGTGGAAGTGGTGAGGCAGCTTTGAATAGTTCATTTGCTGTTTAAACTCTTTTGTAAGAAATAATCACATCTGTCCAGTTTAGAAATCAAGGCTGTCAACCGTTTCGATCTTTGCCGCTTGATCAATGGCACCTAGGAGACACAATGGCTTAAGAGAAAGTTCAGACGTTCCTGTGAGTCCTAATGGTAATGCTCTGTCAAATTGTGTGCGTGTATAGCCTCAGGGCCAGCTGCCTCAGATCCATCACAATGTAGACGACACCAAAAACACCAACACACTGAAGCATCCTAGGAATGCCACAAAGGCTGCGAGGGCAGCAACATCACGTCAATATATATATATATATATATATATATATATATATATATATATATATATATATATTATATATGTTTGTGGGTACCAGGGTGGTGCGTTGCCTGATTTGGATTTTAGCTTTATTTTCGCATCATGTGAGCATGAAGTTATGTATCTGAAGAGCTGTTGATGTATTCAAAGAGGTGATATTTAGAACAGATGCTTTATTAAATAAGCTTCATATTATTTTCTGTTACTGATGATTGCCAGATTCTGACATGGCTCATGCATGCAACCAGCTGTTACTGGTTTATAAAAAAAATCCCTTTGAAATACTAGTTGGTGGTTGTTTTGTCAGACACAATAAAAACACACTGCATCAGTCAGCTAGTAATTTTACACAGGGTTCGTTTGTCACAGTGCTTGTAACTGCTATGTAATAATAGTGATAAAGCCCACATGAATGTAGCCAGGTGTCAGAGTAGAAAGAAAATTATAATGAGTACCTGGCAACCCTTAATAGGTTGTCTGTTGGTGAGATCCTTCAAATGTTCGGCATAATGATGCTTTGTTAATCAGACTCAAACATTACCGTCATTTTGTCTTAGGGCAAGTGTATTTTCAGAATCAGCACGGCTGAAATCTGTGAATATGTGAAGTGCAGTGTTAAGTGTAAGAATTGAAGACTTGATCCTCTTTTCTCAGTGTTAATTAGATATGTGTAATGGCATAAATACCAGGTGTCTTATACCAAAAATAAGCTTTTTTTTTGCACATGCACATGATGTCAGCCAACACATTGCAAGTGTAAATAATACTGCACTTTTTATGAAATGTATAACTTCAGATTGTCAGAATTTGCCAGTTCAAGAGAATTGCAAGTTGCACATTTTTAAATGACTGCTCATCACAGATAGTGTGCTCTCACTGAATTTCAATTGCTTTTAAGTGTGATAATATTGTATGTATTTTAAATAACAATGCATTACAGTATAAAAGAAAAAGTATACTTTTTTACAATATTAAATCTGTATATTACAAATTTCTGTATGATATTATATATGTGACCCTGGACCACAAAACCAGTCATAAGGTTAAATTTGACAAAACTGAATTTTATACATCATATGAAAGCTCAATAAATAAGCTTTCTATTGATGTATGGTTTGTTAGGATAGGACAATATTTGGCTGAGATACATCTATTTGAAATCAGAAATCTGAGGATGCAAAAATATCAAAAAGACTGAGAAAATCACCTTTAAAGTTGTCCAAATTAGGTTCTTAACAATGCATATTACAAATCAAAAGTTACATTTTGATATGTTTACAGTTGTAATTTTACAAAAAATCTTCATGGAACATGATCTTTACTTAATTTCTTAATGATTTTTGGCATAAAAGAAAAATCAAAAATTTTGACCCATGCAATGTATTTTTGGCTATTGCTACAAATATACCCCAGCGACTTAAGACTGGTTTTGTGGTCCAGGGTCACATATTTAAAAATAAAACTAAAAACTATAATATGTGGTTCCTAAAGGGATAGTTCAGCGAAAAATGAAAATTATGTCACTAATTTCATAAATTATGAAAATTTGTATTAAATCCAAGAGCTTTCTGACCCTGCATAGACAGCAATGCAACTGACACATTCAAGGCTCAGAAAGGTAGTAAGGACATTGTTAAAATAGTCCATGTGACATCAGTGGTTCAACCCTAATTTTATAAAGCTACAATAATACTTTTTGTGTGCAAAGAAAACAAAAATAGCGACTTTGTTCAGTCATTTCTTCTCTTTCTTGTCAGTCTTGATGTGTGCTCACATTCTCCTTTTTGGGTGAACTATCCTTTTAACCTTTTAAACCACAATTTATTTAGTGTTTACTGAAGTGAGTTGAATAAAGTTGCGCTTCGGGCGTCCCAAGTATGAATCCCATCTCATGGACTTTTCCCAATCCCATCTCCTTCTCTCTCTCCCTCTCTCCTACTTTCTTTCTGTCAAATCTCAACTGTCTAATCACAAAAAATGCAAAAACGCCCAAAAAAAAAACATTAGTCATCAATCTACGACAACGTTTTAGTGCCATGTAAAAAAAAAAAAAAAAGAGAGATTAAAGTTGTAATATTTCAAGAATAAAGTCAAAACTACGAAAATAAAGTCAAAATATTATAAGAATAAAGTGGAAATATTTTGATGATAAAGTCAAATTGTTTCGAGAATAAAGTCAAAACTACCAGAATAAAGTAAGTGTTTTTAGAGTAAAGAATAAAGTCAAAATATTTTGAGACTAAAGTCAAAATTACGAGAATTAATCTGTAGCAATTACGAGATTAAAGTTATAATATTTTGATAGTGTATTCTATCCTATTGCACATGCAAATGGCCTGGATTGGGAGCACCGGGAGATATTCTGGGAGATAAATCTCAGCTTTCAAAATCTGTCAGTTTTATAGTGAAATACAAACAATATGTCTATTAAAATAATGTGTTTTTCATGATTTTTATTGTGGCATTACAGATCGCTGTATTTGCCTGTTTAACAGCATGTGAATCAGTCATCTTTCCGATACAGTGAGACATTTGTTTCGTTAAATTAGACTATACTGCTTTTTTTTATTCTTTCTGATGTTCCTTCATGTTTATATAATCTCGAAATAAAGAGAAAAAACACATTTATGATTTGTATTTCGTGATAAAACTGACAGAATTTGAAAGCTGAGCTGTGTTATATTAAAAGTAGTCGTAGCCAGACCTTCAGAAGGACGCCTGAAGGTCTGGAATCCATGGCAGCTTTCATTGGCCAAGGCCCGCCCATAAGGCTGTTTGACCAACATGTCAAACAACCAATCACAGTTTCGTTCAGCATCACGTTTCGGGGCATGGAAATGCCCCCACAACAACAGACTGGTGTGCAACAAGTTAACAAAGTTAACAAAGTTAACAAAGAAGAGGGAGAACAAGCAGTAAGTATAACAACAATGACGTCTGCATAAGCATCTTTTAGCAAAACGCCGAGGAAATCAGTCTGAGCTTTGTTTCCCGGCGGACCGAAAATAAACACGACACTCGCATCTCCCGGAAATCCGATCAAAATCAACGAATCAGATGACGACTTCGACATTCCTGAAGTGTTTCCAGTTAAGTGTACCATATGCATCAGACGTTTAGCCAACGTTCCGTGGGCGTGACGTCTGAGACTGAGACTATATTAAAAGCAACAAAGCACAAAATTATTGTGATTACTGGGTGTCTGCCGCACTACAAATACAATTAAATATTAAAGACATTAAATATTCTTTCCAATCATTTACTGTATTATACCATGCATAAAACAGCTTGTGAATAGTCACTTATATACCTCAGAAAAGACAATAATATAACTTGTGTTATTGAGTTGGAGTCCACTTCAACCTTTAGAACATTTGTTGTTTTTAATTAAATACATGTGAGGAGTGAAAGACTGGACGCCACAGATATTTTCACGAAGAAGGCAGGATAATTTAATGCAACGAATCTCTCATTGTAATCTAAAAGACAATTGATTCACATGCATACAGCGATCTCTCCCGCCACATTAAGGAGCATGAAAAACACATTATTTTAAGAGACATATTGTTTGTATTTCGTTATAAAACTGACCGATTTTGAAAGCTGAGACTGAATGTTTTATATTAAAGGTACCAAAAGCACAAAGCATATTGCTATTATTGGGTGGCTGGTGCACTACAAATAGGCCTAATGACTGCAATCGAAGATGTGAAATATTATTTCCAAGCATACTGTCCTTGCAAGTATAACACATGGTATGATTTCTGCTAATAATCCCACATATATTCAAATAAAGTCCGGTGGCCTGGCAGTTTCTCCTGCTGCTCCCAATCTGGCCCATTTGCATGCACAGACTATACTCTTAAAATATTATAACTTTAATTGCTGACTTTATTCTTGTAATTTCCACTTTATTCTTGAAATATTTTGACTTTATTCTTATAATTTCACCTTTATTCTAAAAACATTTCAACTTTATTCTCAAAAAATTTTGACTTTATTCTCAAAACATTTCGACTTTATTCTCATAACATTTTGACTTCATTCTCAACATATATAGACATTATTCTCATAATTTCGACTTTATTCTCGAAACATTTTGACTTTATCCTCTTAACATTTTGACTTTATCTTCTAAACATTTTGACTTTATTCTCGATTTTTTTAGACTTTATTCTCGTAATTGCGACTTTATTCTCGAAAGTTTTGACTTCATTCTCAAAATGTTGACTTTAATCTCGTAATTTTAGATTTTTTTTTTTTTTTAACATGACACTACGTGCCATCGTATTGAACAGTTATTGAGAGGGGAATAAAATTAAACAAATATTTCATTTTTAATATTTCAGGTGTTGCAAATATGGCCGCAGAGTGAACAGACCTTCCTTGAAAGTATCTTTGGTGGCATGACTAATATTTAGTTAAACTACCACATACAAAGGCCTCCTTTTAAATGATTTTTCCAAATAGCTTGGTTATTTGCACCAAAATAAGGCACCCAAAATACACACACAAATAACTTTTATATCATAGTAAATCAAGGCGTATGTGTACCTCGTGTGCAATTCAGAGCCTCGCAAGTTTTATCTCTTATGGCGGCTTTTGAAGGATCTTCTGAGAGTTCTTGAGTTTCTTTATTAATTTCTTCCGAATATATTTCAAACTACTACATAAAAACATCCGCAGCCCATAAAAAACCCTGCATCCCATTTCTCTGCGACGACTGTGCAGTGTGGGTATTAATTTCCCCGACGCTGTGGTCACATAGAGACAAGTTTTCTCCAGGGAATTTGAACATTCCCAAATGACAGCATTTTTCATTAGGCCCCCTGACGGAGTGTATCGCACTCCATAGTCTTGCCTGACTGATTGTGCGCTTTTCTGTACTAATAATTGAGACTATTTGTCTTGGTGGTCCATTGTGGAACGGCCAGCCGGCGTGTCTCAGGTGAACCGCCGTAATGAATGCAATCAGCGACACCTGCGTAATGGATTGGAGTTTGTTGTTTTCTGTAAAACATACTGGTCGGGGGCATATAGTGTCAAAGATGTGAGCCGTAGAATGGCCAATTACGACCAACACACACGTACTTGCTGATACGCCGTATTTTGTTGTGGACACAAAGGATTGAGGGTTGTGTGTGTGTGCAGAATGGATGTAATGATGTTTGAAAGCTCCAGAGAGCCCGGGTGGGATTACTCATTAGTCAGCAGATGCCTGGAGACTGAAGGGGGACCAGCAGAGTTTCGTAGAGGGCATCCCCTAATCCCTGCCTTCTCTACCCATAATGCATTAGTGACGGACGAGAACTTTAGGTAATACAGTAATTCTGAGGATGAAAAACATACTTGGGGAGTGCGAAGTCTGAAAGATGGAGCGAGTGGGGGATAATGAATAGACTGTCGGCGGGAAAACAAGAATGGAACAATGGAGAATTAGGGAAAGGAAGAGGCAGATAAAGTGAGATGGATGGAGAATTATAGAAATGAAAAACGTGAGCGGGATGAGTAATGATAGAGGAGTTGGAAACAGCGCAAACAATCCGAGAGGGTGTATTATCCACGCATAACATCATTATCGACCAAAAAAAACATGATTGATTTTGCTCGCTTTGGGTCATGTCAGGTTTTCAAATTTCAGACATCATGGGAGGGCTGGTTCACAAGTATCAGGCTGCGTGCATCAACACATCAGTAACCGTTTTGATGTGCTGCCCATATGTAGGCGTTCGCCCAGCTGGTAAGAACATCTACCTCATTGAATCCAGTGTAGCATCAGCATCACAGCTCATGTGTTTGAGTGCATTCTGCTGCATTATCACTTTCAGCTAATACACTCGAAGAGAGATTTTTGTAGCGGATGAAACTTTACGGATTTTCTGATGGCTTCTTGGCTGGTGTTTTATTGGAAACTAGAAAGACTATCGAAGTGTTTGTTTTTTCACCCAGTCCCACACTATTTGTGCTAGATACCTCAAATCCTGCGGGTTATTGAGAAGAGGTGTGATATTACTTTTCTAAGTGATCAAACATTTCAGATCAGACAATTTCCTCTCATATGATAACACTCCGTATCTCATGACGAAAACGTACCTGTGGGAACTTTTTCGCAAGACGCGAAATACATACCAATAATCCAATCCATGTGTTTACATTACAGCTCCCTGCTAAATTACTACCCCCCTAGGTAGGTTTTAGGGTTAGGTATGGGGTTAGAATTAGGCAATCATCTAGCGATTTCAACGAGAGCGGCTAATAATTTGGCAGGGGGTCGAAAATTGTCACAACATCAGATGTAACAAGCTTGCTTAGGTAGCTCAGCCAGCACGGTATTGGACTTGCAGAATCAATTCCCGTCAAAAACATGACTCATGATGAATGAGCTGAAAGATTAGAAAAAGGAACATGCCACTATTTTTGCAAATAGGCTCATTTTCCAACTCCCCTAGAGTTAAACAGTTGAGTTTTACCGTTTTTGAATCCATTCAGCCGTTCTCCGGGTCTGGTGGTAGCACTTTTAGCATAGCTTAGCATAGATCATTGAATCTGATTAGACCGTTAGCATCTTGCTCAAAAATTACCAAAGAGTTTTGATATTTTCCTATTTAAAACTTGACTCTTCTGTAGTTACATCATGTACTAAGACTGACGGAAAATGAAAAGGTGTGATTTTCGAAATCATTGCGCCTGCTGCACACATGGTACGGCAGCAAAGTTCCTTGATTATTACGCCGGAATGAGAGTATAGTTCACAGCTCTATCGGCCTAGAAAATCGCAACTTTTCATTTTCTGTCATTCTTAGTACACAAGGTAACCACAGAAGAGTCAAGTTTTAAATAGGAAAAATATCAAGACTCTTTGGTCATTTTTGAGGGAGATGCTAATGTTCTGTTCAGATTCAATGAAGTATGCTAAGCTATGCTAAAAGTGTTACCGCCAGACCCGGAGATCGACTGAATGGATTTGAAAACGGTAAAACTCAACTGTTTAACTCTAGGCGAGTTGGGAAATGACCCTATTTCCAAAAATAGTGGCATGTTCCTTTAAGCCTTGTCCGAGATTAAAATGTAAATCTGAGCTGTTTCAACTGAAAGAGACTTGCACTGACTGATCTTAAAATATATTAGTACTTTTGTTTTGTGTCAAATTGCACACCAGTAATGTTTTTTTTCTAAGGCATGTATTTAAAAATTACTGTAATGTCTTAATTGAACTATGGCCTAATCCTGGCTTTGTCTAAGCCCTGTCTGTGAGGCTAAAATGTGTAAACGTATGTACAGCTATTCTTTTTAATAGTTAACTTTTAACTGTTTTTTTAATTTTTTGGATCATCAGTCATCAATGCTCTATAAATATTGGTTACAGACACGGTTACAGATTTACTTAAAATTTCACCAAGCTGATTGCTCACAAAAAACTCCCATCATGTTTTCATGCCATTTTTAGTCTTATTTTGACTTAACAACATGGTATCTAACTGTGCTAGTTGTTTACTTACATTTTTAAATTAGTCTTCCCATTAATGTCATTATATTGTTCTTTCAGAACTGATAAAAATGACCGTGTTCAAAAGTTTACATTCACTTGATTCTTAAAGCTATGTTGTTACCTGAATGATCCACAGCTGTTTTTCGTTGTTGTTGTTGTTGTTGTTGTTGTTTACTGATAGTTGTTCATGAGTCCCTTGTTTGTCTGGAGCAGTTAAATTGCCCAATGCCCACTGTCAGAAAAATCCTTCAGGTCCCACAAATTCTTTGGTTTTTCAGCATTTTTGTGTATTTGAACCCTTTCCAACAATGACTGTATGATTTTGGGATCCATCTTTTCACACTGAGGATAACTGAGGGATTCATATACAACTATTACAGAAGATTCAAATGCTCACTAAAGCTTCAAAAGGAAACACAGTGCAACAACTATCAGTAAACATCCCACTTATTTTGGTAAAATAATTAACATTTTGCAGATTCTGCAAGGTGTATGTAAACATTGGACTATATTTTTTTCTAATAAATGTAGCGTGGTAAAAACCCGTTGAACAGCATGCTTTTTTCCGTCATATTTGTCTTTCACGTTGATGAAAAGCTGATATTAGAGAACCTGCTTCTTTAATATTTTAATTGCATGTTTACATAACTCTATAGACTTAATACAGCTTGTAGTTGTAGTTTGTTCATTTGTGGAGGCATCCAGACGTTGAGTGTTTAATGGAACCGTGTAATTATTGGGTAACTCGTTTTGCTTTTGTGCTCTGAGAGAGTGCAGCCGTCCATGAACATTTCACTATGCGAAGTCACACAAGTACAACACCCACCACCCTCCTTTGTCTCTGAGAAAACATACTGCAAAAAATCTGTGGTAGAGCCTTTTCTAGCTGAGGTGTTGATGCTCAGTGAGGTAAAAAGCGCTGAGTCAGCTGATTTGATTTCATCATATTTATAAACCGTTATTAAATATTAACAAAGAGTGTGAAAACAAAAACAGGTGGTAAACAATGCCTGAACTTTTCCATATCTTTAACCTCGGCTGCTCCCTGTCCTTGGGAGAAATGAGTGTAGAAAGGGATGGTGAAGTAGACAGCCGTCTGAGCGGCTCACATCAGCTCTCCCTCCGTTTGACAGATTGACGGATGAACAAAAAGGACTTTTATCTTATTTTGCCAAGGTCTGGCAGTCATTCAAGGTCTATTAAGCATAAATAAATGCAGCGAGAATGGACACAGCTCCCCACTCCACCAAATGAACACATATGATTTACAGGAAATCTATAGCTCCTTGTTTCAGGCGAATTTATTAAGGTGTCAGGACATGAATCTGACTGCCTCAAGTGCTAGACATTGGTATCAGAAGACGCTTCACATTATCATAAATCGAAGGATTGAAAGCTCATAACTGCTGGTACAGATCAAGGATACAGGCAGTGTGGATGTCATATCAATAATAGAAATGCAATAAAACAATCAAGAATTTAAGAGGTTAGATTTGCCGCAAGTCCCCGCTGAACTGTTAGAACAGACAGCGCTTATGTGAACTGTCCCATGCCAGGGACAGTTTTTGTCTTTTTGTCAGTCCTTTGAGCTTCCATTCAAATCGAAATGTCATTTTAGCTTGTGTAAAATATGCTTCTTATTTATTCCCTCATATTTCAGAGCCTTTTTCTCCTCACGGGCTATAAATTAAACTTGATCAATGACCTTTTCTGCTTGACTTGTTTGCGACTTGCCACGTTCAGCAAAGAGCGCAATGGAAATATTTCATATGCGCCTGCGAAATGGCAGCAAATCACCAAGGAACATTCTCAGCATAAATGTTTTCCAAAAAAAGGTGTATATACATATAACATATATACATATATATTAATGTTGAAAACAGTTTATTCATGTTATTGTAGGAAGTGCAATACACTATTGTGTGTGTAATTTATTTTAGTGGTGTTCATATGCATCATAATTTCCAAAAATGTGATATTATGTATAATTGACAACCAATATTAATTGCTATAATAATCGACATATTTCTGAAGGATTTCTGAAGGATCATGTGACACCGAAGTCTGGAGTAATGGCATTTATTTTAAATTATAATATTAATTCACAATATTTACTCTGTTTTTAATCTAATTAATGCTTACATATTCTTTATAAAGAATAGCATTTATAATTATATATTTTATATACATTCAGAAATAAATACTATAATAAATTCTGTAATAAATTCTTTATTTTATGATTCATAAATATAGAGAATATGAAATGCTGTTGAAATATAATCTATTGATTGATGATATAAAGTATATAAAGTTATATAAAGAAAAAAATGTATATTTATTATGTTATATAGAGCAAATAAATGTAAATAAAATAAAGAGATTATATATACACTGCTGTTCAAAAGTTAGCGATCAGTAAGATTAAAAAAAAGTCTTTTCTGCTTATCAAGGCTGCGTTTATTTGATTAAAAATACAGGAAAAACTGTAATATTGTGAAATATTATTGCAATTTAAAATTGTGGTTTTCCATTTTAATATACTTGACTGAGTTTATTTCTGTGATGCAAAGCAAAAATTTTTTGCATCATTACTCCATTCTTCAGTGTCACATGATCCTTCAGAAATCATTCTAATATGCTGATTTATTATCAATGTTAGAAAAAGTTGTGCCGCTTATATATATATTTTTTAAACCTGTGATTTTTTGCAAGATTCTTTAATGAATAAAACGTTAAAAAGAACAACATTTATATAAAATAGAAATATTTTGTAACAATATACACTACCGTTCAAAGAAAGAAATTAACACTTTTATTCAGCAAGAATGTGTTAAATTGAAAAAAAGGTGATAGTAAAGGCTTATATTGCTAGAAAAGATTGCTATTTTAAATAAATGCTGTTCTTTTAAACTTTTTTATTAATCAAAGAATCCTGAAAAAAGTATCACAGGTGGCAAAAAATACTAAGCAGCTCAACTACTTTCCAACATTGATAATAAATCAGCATATTAGAATGATTTCTGAAGAATCGTGTGACACTGACAAGTATATACTATACTTTATAAATATATAAAATACACTATATATGCATTATATCATATTCTTGCTGTTTATACAGGAATTCCAGTCCTGTAATACCCTCCCTTGCCCGGATTTAAAGAAGACCACTCCGTGGACCCCATGGACGCCGGTGAACATCTCAGACAATGGCGGCCACTACGAGCAGCGGTTCAGGTACACCTGTAAAGCGAGAGTACCTGAGCCCAGCCTGCTGGAAGTTGGGAGACAGCGGATTGAGATGAGATATTGCTCCAGTGACGGATCCACGGGGTGCTCCACAGACGGTGAGATCTCATTCTGTCTCTCTTCCCTGCGATTCTTCATTTGTCACTCAGCCTTTTCCTTTTCTCTGCTCTCATCTTGCTTTTTCTCCGTGTGTCTTTGATGGAGTGAGCCCAGAGTGACTTTGAGGCAAGCCACTTGATCTATTTGTCCATCAGTGGAAAGACAACATGATGTGCTCTAGTGCTTCTCTCCTTCTTTCCCTCACTCTCTCTCTCTTTCTCTCATCTATGTGGGTTCACTACATCAGTTTTTGGAGTGTCGTCTCACCCAACGCAAGTGCTCTTGGCTGCATTCTGCCTCAGTGAGACACGAGGAACATGCTAATGAAGTCAAATCAGCGAATGTTATTTCTTTCAGTGGTCGGGGGTCTTCCTGTCTGGCAAAGTGCAACACTTGCCCGTAATTTTATTTATTTGCCTCCCTGCATTAGGTTTCACATCTGTGAACTAGCTGCGGTTTGTGAACAAGCTGTTAACTGACGAGTTATGAGAGTCAAAGTGGCGCCGATACAGAACTGTATATTAGACTGATACGCAGTGAAAACCTTGTAACAGTAAAGTTTGTTTTGAGTGATGTTTATAGACATTTATATTCAATAGTCAAGCTCTGATCTTTCATTGAGATGCCACACACAAAGCTAATGGCAAGAGCTCTTTTTAGGCTATTTTTTTCTTTTTCATCTCACTAATTTCCATTTCGTTTTACGAGCGAGTGAGCTAAAATGACAACAACAACAACAACAAAAACATTCAGAGCCATATAAAGAACAGCACAGAAATATTTAATTTGCCAGTTTGTGGAAGTCTATTGTTGCTTTTAAATGAAGCTTTTCCATTTGAAAGCTGAAATACAGGAAATCAATGAGGATTTACTTTTTTCTGTAAAAACCTGATGTTAATTGTGTGCTGAGGTGTGTGGGTGTGATTTTCTATATACATAAGTTTAGAAACTGATTTTTTAAAAGAAATTAAATTGATCAAAAGTGCTCTTGGATGCATTTAATTAAGAACATATAGTTGTAAGTAAAGAAGTAATAAAAAACATCAGAATATATAGATACAAATCTGAATATTTAAATGTAACTCAGAATATTCTAAGTCTAAGATTGAATATAAAAATAAAAACCTTAATATATAAATGTAAATCATGAATATATATCATGATCATGATATTAATGTTTTGTATCTATATATTCAGATTTGTATCTATATATTTCAATTGACATTTATATATTCAGACTTGTAACTATATATTTAGATTTACTTGCATATATTCATGTTTTACGTTTATATATTAAGATTTTTATATTTATATTCCCATTTACATTTATATTAGATTAGATTAGATTAGATTAGATTCAACTTTATTGTCATTACACATGTACAAATACAAGGACACAAAATGCAGTTTAGGTCTAACCAGGAGTGCAATAAGCAGCAAGTGCAGGATATAGGTATAATTTATAAGTTATAAGTGCACTTATGGGAGATATGTACAGGGAGAAACTATGGAAATTATTTACAGATGAAAGTATTGTGGACATAATTTACAGGCGCTATTAACAAGTAGAATGTACAAATAGAGGAGCATAGAATGCAGGTTGTTGTTAACTATAATCAGGAATTGCAGATTGATACGAACATAATATACAGGTAGCTGATTACTAAAGCAGGAATTAACAAATAATAATTTACAAATGTATAGATACATATATCAAAAATTTACAAAATGTATATGTGCAATGGAAATGTGCATTTACAAACATACAGTGTAGTGCAACAGATTAAAGGGGTCCTATTATGCTCCTTTACAAAGTCTTTAATTTGTTTTTGAGGTGTACTTGAACATGCTCACATGCTTAGTTGTTCAAAAAACGCATTATTTTTCGCATAATTTACATTATTACAATAGCTTTCTCCCCAGGCTGGCACAAACGGCTCGATTAGTTCCGGGTCCCGCCTTCCGAAAAGTCAAAAGTATTGTGATTGGTCAGAAGTCCCAGTGCGTTGTGATTGGCAAACTGCGTAGACCGTGTTCCGCCCTGCTGCGCCCCTTCCCAAAGCAGCAAACTAGATTAAAGTGATTCTTACGTTTTAAATATATATATATATATATATATATATATATATATATATATATTTTTTTTTTTTTTTTTTTTTTTTTTTTTACACAAACACATCTGATCGCTAAAGGAGGCTTTTACTGACCGCCCCGGAGCCATGTGAGGCATTTTTTTTTATTATGGATCGACTTATTTTCAATCTATGCTGTTCTATGAGTACCAGAATTGATTTAATATAACTCTGATTGCATTCGTCTGAAAGAAGTCAGTCATATACACCTAGGATGCATAAAGGGTGAGTAAATAATACGCTATTGTTGTTCCTATCGTCAGCATACGAGATCGTGGATACGTGACATTATCATTATTGTGCTAATGTATTTAATTATTTGCATGCCTGAAACCATAAGGCTAGTGAAGCTATCTACACTGTATGATAAATAAATCTCTTACCACATACTGCACATATCTACGGCGTGGCGTAGACATGTGCTAGTTCGTGTTTACATGAGCCGTGGATCTGCGTGTCTTTGGACCCTCTGTTCAACACACGTGAATGGCGCTGCTTCAGCACGGCTACCAGAGCAGTTCGCGAACCTTTAGTTAAAGCTGCGTTTAAACGAGCCGACCTACGGCTCGCTGTAGCATCCCAAAAGCGGCTGTCCATATTACATGGGTAAAGTTAGGCGAATCCCCCACCCGCCAACGAATTGAATTTCAGTAGGCGGGATACCGCGTTGTGACATCATTGCATCCGTAAAACAAATGCTGTAGTCCAAACGAGTCGTTCGCTGTAGTTCTTGAAAAGTGATTTTTTTTTTAAACGAAATATCTCCGTTTGGAGTGGACTTTGAGATTTGTAACTTTGTAGATGTTTTTTATGCCAAAACATACACACCACACACTGGCTAAAGTTCAAAAAGTGAAAAAGCATAATAGCACCCCTTTAAGTAGTGCAATGGTAATGGGGAGACTGTAGGGGTGTGTGGGGTGGGGGGGCAAGGGTGTCAGTGGGGGGCAGAGTTCAATAAGGAGACAGCTCTGGGAAAGAAGCTGTTCCTCAGTCTGCTGGTTCTAATCTTTGGGCATCTGAAGCACCTGCCGGAAGGCAGGAGAGAAAACTGTTTGTGGGCGGGGTGAGAGGAATCCTTAAGAATACTGCGTGCTCGACGCAAACAGTGATTCTTCTGGATGTCCTCAATGGTTGGAAGTGGACTCCCTATGATGCGTTGGGCAGTTTTCACCACCCGCTGCAGTGCCTTACGCTCCGCAACAGAGCAGCTTCCGTACCAGACTGTGACACAGTTCGTAAGGATGCTTTCTATCATGCAGCGATAAAAGTTCACCAGGATGGCTGAGGACAGCTGGTTCTTCTTAAGTGTTCTCAAGAAGAAGAGGCGCTGGTGAGCCTTCTTGACCAGGCTGGAGGTGTTGGTAGTCCAGGATAGTTCCTCTGAAATGTGGGTCCCCAGAAACTTAAAGGATGAAACAGCCATCCCATTGATGTGGATGGGATCATGTGAGCCTCTTCTTCCCTTCCTGAAGTCCACAATGAGCTCCTTGGTTTTGGTGGTGTTAAGAAGCAGATTATTGTCTGTGCACCATGTGGCCAGGTGCTGAATCTCCTCCTTGTAGGCAGTCTCATCGTTGTTGCTGATGAGACCGATCACCGTAGTGTCGTCTGCAAACTTGATGATGGTGTTAGATCCATACACAGGCCTGCAGTCGTGGGTGAAGAGGGAGTAGAGAAAGGGGCTCAGCACACAGCCCTGTGGTACACCAGTGTTCAGTGTGACCTGATCTAACATGCTGAGGTCTGTCAGTCAGAAAATCCATAACCCAGTTGCAAAGTGAGGTGTTAACGTCCAGGTCTCTAAGTTTAGTGATTAACTTAGATGGTCTGACAGTGTTGAATGCTGAGCTGAAATCAACAAACAGCATTCGTGCATAAGTGTTTGTATTGTCCAGGTGTGTGAGTACAGAGTGCAGCGCTATAGAGACTGCATCATCTGTTCTCCTATTGCCACGGTAGGCAAACTGGTGTGGGTCCAGTGTGGATTGGAGGGAGCCCTTGAGGTGTGAGAGGACCAGCTGCTCGAAGCACTTCATAATGATGGGTGTGAGTGCTACAGGGCGGTAGTCGTTCAGGCATGTTGGGTTGGAGTGTTTCGGCACTGGCACAATGGAGGTGGATTTAAAACATGCTGGTACAGCTGCTTGGGCAAGGGACATGTTAAAAATGTCTGTGAATACCCCAGCGAGTTGCTCTGCACATGCCCTCAGTACGCGGCCAGGGATACCGTCTGGTCCAGCAGCCTTGCGCGCGTTGATCCGACTCAGTGCGGTGTAGACGTCTGAAGAGGCAAGTGTGATGGGTGAGTGGTCAGTTGAGGGAGTGATTTTGGTGGCAGTGTCTATATTGTCTCTCTCAAAGCGAGCATAAAAGTCATTAAGCTCGTTCAGGAAGAAGACATCGGTGGCTGTGGGGGTGGAGTGGCTGGGTTTGTAGTCGCTGATGGCCTGAATGCCCTGCCACATGCGTCGAGGGTCAGAATTCGAAAAGTGCTCCTCTAGCTTAAGTTTGTAGTAGTGCTTGGCCTTTTTGATGCCCCTCTTCAGATTTGCCCTGGAAGTGCTGTAGGCCTGTGCATCACCTGATCTAAAGGCAGTGTTGTGTGCTTTCAGCAGGAGACGCACTCCCTTGTTCATCTATGGTTTCTGATTTGGGTATGTGGTGATCTGTTTCTGGGTTGTAACACTGTCTATGGTAGTATTAACGTAATCCAGAACAGAGGAAGTGTAGCTGTCAATGTCCGTGTGAGAGCCACAGGTGGCCTGAGAAGCAAACATACTCCAGTCTGTGTGTAGAAACCTGTCCTGGAGTGTGAAGTCTACCCCCGCTGGCCACACTTTGATGGTCTTCACTGATGGCTTCACACGGTTGATGAGGGGTGAGTATTTGGGGGTGAGGAACAAAGAAAGGTGGTCTGATTGTCCCAAGTGGGGAAGGGGGGTCACGATATAAGCTTCAGCCATGTTTGTGTATACATGGTCTAAAGTTTTATTTCCTCTGGTGTGGCAGAAAACGTTTTGATGAAATTTGGGGAGTACTGTCTTTAAGTTTGAGTGATTAAAATCCCCCGCAACAATAAATGCAGCCTCCAGGTAAGCAGTTTGTTGTTTGCTGATGGCCGCATGAAGTTCATTCATAGCAAGCTTGGCATCAGCATCGGGAGGAATGTAAGCAGCTGTTATTATGGTGGAGGTGAACTCCCGCGGCAGATAAAACGGTCTACACTTAACCATGAGAAACTCTAGGTTAGCTGAGCAGTGTCTCCCAATAGTAACAGAGTTCGTGCACCAAGCTTTGTTAACATAAATGCACAATCCTCCGCCTCTGGTCTTACCGGAGTCATCCGCCGTTCTGTCTGCCCGGAATGTGTGAAGCTCAGCTAGAGCAATAGCACTGTCCGATACATCGCTGTTTAGCCATGTTTCAGTGAAGATCATGACATTGCAGTTCAAAAGTCTCTTGGTGTGTTTGATGCGGAGTCGAATCTTGTCCATTTTGTTCACCAGCGACCGTACATTAGCGAGGAAAATGCTGAGTAAAGAGAGCCGGTGTGGTGTTAGCTTTAGCTTAGCTCTAAGTCCTCCATGCTCCCCCCGTCTTTGTATATGGTCACGTCGCCGATTTTTATCTTTATTTTCTGATTTACATTTAAATATTCAGATTTTGCAAAAGTATATTCTGATTTACTTCTATATATTTACAATTGTCATTTATATATTCAAATTTTATATAATTATTTTCTGTTTAGCACTTCATACATATACACACAACAAATACATTCATAAACACACGTTTATAATGTTTAATAATGTATAAAAGTTTTCTGTTTCAAATAAATGCTGTTCTTTTCAACTTTCTATTCATTAAAGAATCCTGGATCTACATGGATATTAATAAGAATTTCAACATTGAAATTAATATAAAATGTTTCTTGAGTAGGAAATTAAGCATATTCTAAGACTTTCTGAAGGACCATGTGCCACTGAAAACTAGACTAATTGCTATTAAAGCTATGTTATGGCTGCATTATTTTAAATTGCTATAAATTTCACAGCATTTATGATCAATTAAATGCAGTCTTGGTGAGCGTAAAAGAATTCTTTACATTCACATATGCATATACAGGCACACAGCCATTTTTTAGAGGTGCTAGCATCATCTGCAAAGTTAGTTTTAATATTTCTCTTTAGTATTGCAGACGATCTGTATTTCTCTGACACGTTAGACTCTCATGATTCATCAGTGCTGCATCAGTATAATTCATAAATATTAAGTGCCCAACACACACATGAATAATTTCTGCATTTTAACCATTATTTAGATTGAAGCACCCAGCTATACAGCTGCATGCCCCGTCATGAAAGATGTTTCTTCTAAGGGCTTTTGGACAGTTGTTAACATACTGCATATCGTACAGAGGAGGCCTAGTCCCATAATCACCTCCACACTAAAGATGTGTGTTGATGTCAGTGAAGCCACAAGGGAAGATGAGTTCTGAAATGAATGGGCTGCCACTTGGCCAAGATTTAGCCTCACGTCTCGGCTGGCCCATATCGATTTGAATCCGTAAGCCATGCCTGTGCGAAAGAGAGGGTGATAAAGCACAGCGTCTCAATGCATAGTGTTCATGTGAAACAATCCAGAGTGGAGAAATGATTCTAAACTAGAATATTGTCAAGCATTACACAATTAAACTCATAGAATTACTGCAAGATGATGATTTGGGTTGAAAATTTGATACATATTTGTGTTTATGGATTGTATTTGTGTTATTAAGACATTAAATCCTTGATGTTTACTTAGCTTAGTTAGTTAGCTAATACCGATGTTTTTACATACTTTGTATTATATTAAAATTGTCTCTTTTCTTTTTTGTAAAGCATGCTTATACAAGTACAAGGACACTCAGCTGTCTGTAGATGAGTTAGCAGGTCCTTGGAAGTCACCTTGGCTTTGTCAAGTCACGTGTTTGTTGCTATTTTGTCAAGCCTTTGAGGTCTGAGCCTCTTTCTCTGTCTAATATCAACGTTATGAAAGAAACAAGATCAGTAGAATCAGCCCTGGCTGACATTTTCAGATTGGAAATGCATTTGATGTCAGTTTTTTTGTTAGGCAAATGTAAATCGGCTTTGTGCAGATAAGGTTCCTTGATTTCGCCGCTGTCTTTTTTAGGAGCAAATTTAAGAAATTATCAGTGTCCGCAGCAGCTGGTCATTATTTACACACAGATTCAAGAGCTTTGCTTAGTGAGCTGCAGTCAGTTTGCTTAATTATAATAAGTAGATTAAGCTGAATAAAAATATTAAACGTTGTCAGATAACAACGTCACTTTCTTTGATAAACTGCTGCCCATATTTGTACAAACCTTGATGGTCATCAGTTAATTTACCAGTGTTTATACAGATCTGGCCATTAAAAATGCGTCTTTTTTCACGCGGCAGCCTGCAATTCAGCACGCGTCGCCACGCGGCGGCCTGCAGGGGCTTTTTTAGGTTTTTTTAAAACGTTGTTGCGCTTCATATAATATCCACCAGGTGGCGCAAGGAACAACATTCTGTGGCCAAGCCCTGCACAAAGAGGGCTATTTGGACAGTATTTATGTCTGTTGTTTCAATATCTGGCGCCATAATCGGTAATTCATTCTGTATGTAACGGCAAAGTATTTATAATTTCGTTTCCTTTTTATTAAGTTAATTTAGAAAAAAAAATTGGAGCATTTTTGTTCGTTAAACGTAAGCTTTTTGTTTCTTAAAGACCAAGCGGCAGACAGTGAGTTGACCTACTCTTTCAATTTGCCTTCTCAAATCACGAATTGGCTAAACTAAAATCCATAGATGTAAAATAAAAGAAATAAATAATAATAGATATAAATATGCGCTATTAGGTGCATATCCAATCGTTTGTGCGGAGAGAGCAAAACACATTTTTAGGACATGAAGGCTCAAGCTCGATCAGTTACATTTTTTTTTCAGTGGAAAATATTTAACCGTTATTTTTTTGTCAGACATGATAAATAAATATGTAGAAAGACTTAAATTACTACTTAACGAAAAAAACAAATAGAAAACAAAAACTGTTTTTATTATGTAGCTAGTCCATAGAGATGCATTTCTCTCTAAAGGCGCGCGTCCAACGAGGATATGAGGACTGTTAACTGCATCATCACTGACTCAGAAAACAGTAGTTTCTAAATAAATAATTAAAATATCTCCTTACTATTAGACAGTCATGGTATTTACTTTTGCCAGTGTTTTGTGGTAAGCTTTAAACAAGGAACCCTTCCAAGCTGTGCTGAACGTGCGCTCAATGCTGCTAACAGGACCGTCATGGTAGCCTGGTCTCGTGGTTCCTCCAGCGCTGCAATTTTTTTTTAAATCACCACTGAATGTCTAAAATATAATTTTAGCCCGCATTTGATCTTTGACGGACTAAAATGCAGGGCTGTAATACGTCTTAAAAGTGGAACATGGAAATATAATGGATGTACTGCGAAAAAAGTTTTATACTCGACATTGTTTCCAAATGGTTAAATGTGAGATTCTGGAAATGAGAATTAAATTTAGCGTGTCGGGTCGGGAAGAAAATTATTCTAAGTGGGTATATATAGGCTATATATTCTAAGGGTATATATATAGTTAGTATCATAGGCGGAGCGTGTGTAAGGCTGGGGAAGGCTTGACCTGGGGCCAAAAAATGCCACTAAATTGGACATATTCCCCTGCCCAAACAAAATCAATATATTACGTCTGTTGACAATAAAATGAAAATGAATAGAAAATGTAAATTGCGGCATTACATTAAGATCAGATAATCTGCACCGTAATTCTTTTTAGGCGTTTTTACAGTGTTATAACGAACCACACACGATTCTGTTGGGTTAGGAATGCAATGTCTATCAGAAGCGTTCAAATGAGTCTTGTCAGTTTTGTTGAGTGCGCGCAACTCTTGATTTTTAAAAAAATCATAAACAACAAAGCTCAGACGCACCTAAAATGTAGCTATAAGTAAGAGATTCGTTACACAGGGAATACAACGAAATCATGGTTTACATTTAAGATACAAGTTCATTTAAGATATAAGATAACATGTATATTGAAAAGTTCTTTAAAAGCATCTGGATGCAAAAATAGTATTTTTTAAAGGTGTTTTTAAAGCATTTGCTTTATGGATTAAAATACTAATAGGCTAATAAATAATTTGCATATCGGACAAAATTGCGTTGCAGCAAATCCTCTAAATTTTAAGATATATAGAACAGAGAAACATAAAATCTGAAAATATAAGCAGCTACAATTATTAAAGTTTTACATATACTCTATGCCAGTATAATTTGTAATTATAATTATTTTATAGTATATTCTATAACATTATAATTTTAATAGAATTATAAAATAAATATAATCAGCCCTGTTTTAGGCTTTTCCTTACTTTTATATTTTAGACATTCATCAATAATGGAGATAAATAGAAAAATTTCTCGCCATTTCTAAATTGGACGTGCCTTTATATAGAAATATCTTTAAATCTTTAGGCCTACAGATTACATAATGAACGTTTCTATTTTCGATTTGAATTATTTCGTTTTAAAGTGGTAATTTAAAGCTTTTGTTCATTGTGAAGCGATGTTCAAGAACAGACGGCAGAAAGCGCATCTTCTGTTTTCCTTTATTTTATAAACGCATGAGTTGTTTATAGGCTATTGTGAGTGCACTAAAATAAAAATGGACCCGTTACAGGTCAGAATGATGTATTACTCCTATACCTTTATAAGCAAAAATGAAGAAATTATTTATTTATTTTCACACAAAAAAAGTGATTGCACTGGTGCCTCCATTTTTTTCACAACCTTTCAAACATCTAACCTCACAATTGTTAATGAGGGTCGTTCGTGTCACTTTTAAACTTGCCATTTCACCTTTCACCTTCCCCCCAACCTATGAATAAAGGTGAGAAGAGCTGGCTTGGCTCCGGGGGGGGGTGAAGTGCTAGGGGTGTCTCATTTCTCGTTAGGTTGGAAGGGTAGGGGGAAGGGGAAGGGCCAGATAGGCCTCCAAACAAAGAATTTTCGGGACCTCATTTCAAACGAAGGGCTAAGAGAAATTTCCATTTTCCAACATGCCTGCTCACTCGAGCAAGCAGACTTATAAATATAGGTAATTTTTGCCATTAATAAGGATATTTATGACAATTTTTCATTATATGTATATTACCTTTAATCTTGTGTTTGTGTTTATGGTGTTGTTCTGTAAATAAACGTTTGCAAAAAATCGCTAAAGTTTGCTAGCAGATAGCACTGTTTGCACTGATTGATATTACAAAATATATTTTTATGTCATATACACTTGACTGCAAGTTAGAAACATGGAAGGCCATGTGGCGAGGGAATTTCCCACACCCCAGTCATTTAAATCAGTACATAATAATGAAAAAAAAAAAAATACCTTACAATTAAAAAGAAGCAGATTTTTACCATCTGAAATTTCTTAAACCAGTGAACCCCTGTAAACATTTCAGTCCAAGGATCCAGTAAACCAATGCGCTCAAATTGAAAGTTCAAAAGGAAATTCAATGGAGTAGAATTTAACACTTTCTCAGAGTTAGATTTTAACACTTTCTGGAGTTAAAATATTAATCATTTGGAGAGTAATTTTAACTCTAAAATTTAGTTAATTATAATTTAAACTCTTTAACCAGTGTTAAAAACACTTCTTAGGGTAAACACAATATGTTTTATGTGGAAATGACTACACTGAAAGCCATACTCTCAACTAGCTGCTTTTATTTCAGGAAATACATAGATTGGATTTTGAAATTCCATGCATGTAAACACTTTGAAATTAACTGCTGTCATAAAATACTGTAAAATCTAACAGCAAAACATTTACATTTAATACATGTCTGCAGTGCCAACAAGAAATGTTTAGTAAAATTGTATACAGCATAGTCAAAAACACATCATTGCATTATATAAAATCAAACCTGAATAATTATAAAATAGTGCAGTAGTATTGTGTAACCAGAGGTAGATATACATCAGATGAAGTAACAAGAAACAACTCCACAGTGATACCAGGATACATTCCATGAATTAGTTTGAGGCGCCTGAATAAAAACAAAACTGAAAGCTGAAGGATGGAGCACAGAGGACAGAACTTAACATTTTGCTTAAATAAGAATACTGCTTGTTCAACTGCCTTGCTCTCAGTTCTTTGACTTCAGTTCTACCTATATCATTATTATATACATTTGTCTTTAAAAAAAAATATGTACAGGCTGGACAGAGCATCATGATACTTTACTTTACTTGAACAGCTCTTCAACAATACCCAAGGTTTCACATGACTGACAAGGCGAAACTTCTCAGTCCAAGACGATGTAAAAGGTGGAAACCTGTGCTTTTGATGTCCCTGAGGAAAGATGATATGGCTGAGGGTTTTCTTTAGTGGCCAGATGATGGTCATCAATACTTTGGCATGACCGAAACACAAGATAAACATCCCTTTATAAACAATAGGCATTAAAGGAAGAGTCCACTTCCAGAACAAAAAAATACAGATAATTTACTCACCCGCTTGTCATCCAAGAGGTTCATGTCTTTCTTTTCTTTCTTCAGTCACAAAGAAATTGTTTTTTTTTTTTAAGAAAAGATAATCGTTCAGACAAATGTAAAAATATATATTTTTTTCAATAACATTTTGAAGTATTATTTAATACTTACCAGTCCTTTGACATCCAAAAAGCAAGAAAACATGTAGTACATCAGCTGAGCCCTGGTCATCTTTTTTCAGTGTTGTTTTATCTCAAAAACTTCTGCTGGACTACACAATAACATCAACAACATGTTATTTACAAAATAAATCATAAAATTACAGTCACTTACTCTTTATTAACTGATTACTAAACACATAACTCACCTGAATTGAGAAAATCTGAGAAACAAATTTCGTCCAGTTTTACTACTACTTCCCTCCATCCAGCACTTCTGTCAACATCCTGACAATGAAGAGAAAACATGTAATTTAAAACAACCTGTTAGTGTGATTGAAAATGCAAAATGTTTAATATGAAAGCCACGAACTCTCATAGGTCACGAGTCACTACTAAAACATTTGTAACGTTAGCCGTTACGACTCAAAACATTGCAGGCATTACTTTACACGTTCATGGCTAAACTATGATCGTTTTTAGCCAGGGTAAAGTTAGACTTAGACACTTCAGTTTACTGACATTGCTAGATATTACCTCGTCTCGTCGGCATGACATTATGGAAGCTTAACAGAATGTTTCTTGAGCGAGTCGCAACTTAAATTTGACAGCAAAACACTCGTTTACAAAAAAATAAGGTGAACAGAAAGACGTAAGCTAATATTAGCTTGTTCACATCGAAAAAAAGTCCGCTCAAAACAGCCATGTTTTGCATCGGAGATTCATTCAACACAAAGTTCGCCGCGGTTATTGGCGTCAGTACACTAACGTAACAGCTATAATCAGCTGTCTGTCAGAAGATAAAGAACATTTTGGAGTTAGTTTTTTACCTACCTCATGACGAAGTAGACAACTTCATCAGTCGATCGTGTGGCAGAACCAGGCTCGTGTCATGGCGCGCTCCTGATGTAACGTTATTGTTAAAACGTGCCCCTGAACACCAATGAATGAACTCCGAAATACAACACAGCCAGGGAGTATCCCGTAACACAAACTGTTGTGAAAGTTAAAGAATAAACTCCAAAAATTTAACTCTTTCACACTTTTTTGCCTAACTCCTGATTTTCGAACTCCAGCAATTTGCTGTACACAAATGAAGCATTTACCCACTTCTCAAGGCACCACTACACCACAGATTTGCAATTTGCCGTGCATGTGATAACGCATTGTTTGTTTTGCTTACGGCCATATGTGTACATGTGAATGAACGGTGCGTACACCGTACATTTGTACTTTTTGCAACGCTACAACATTTTTTTCAACATCTTGAAATGTGTGATAAACATCGGCGCATGTCCTCTGATGTAACATTAAGAACTAGCGACAACGTATGATGACGTATAACAGTGTTGTAGTGGTTTCCCATTCCTTAGCTAAGCTAAGCTACAGCAGCAACACGGCAAAAGTAGTTTACTACATCTAAGCTATTTTTCAAAATGTAATTTTTCTACATGGTATGAACCATCATCTTACCAAATCAATGCTTTCTCAGTGGTCAATAAAATTGTCAGTCATACAGGCATAAAAGTTCAGTTTAACGTTACTTGTTTATTCAACAACGCTTCCAAACCAATTTGGCAACAAAAATCAGCATCATTTACAGGGCTGGATTTATCTCATATTGTGACATAGGCAAACAAAATTTTGGAGGGTTGAATTCTTTCTTTTAAAAAATGTTTTGAAAAAAAAAAGGCACTTGTTTCTGAATATTAAACGAATAAAACAGGGGAAACACAACAATACTGAATAACTGAATAAACTAGCCATACAAAGATTGATTTCAAAGATTTCATGAGAGCCTGATTTTTTTAATTCTCAAAATTTATAGAACAGAACATGGAAGTTTGAAGTATCAAGAATATTATATCCGCTCCTCGAGTACAATACCTTTTTGGACGCCTTGAGAGAGAAATTTATCTTTACGGATTACATAAACGAGTTTTTGTTTTCAATTTGTTTTATTTCGTTAAGTAATAATTTAAAGCTTCCTATAGATATGATTATCATCTCTGTAGAAATTAATACAATATTAAATAATTATATAGGCGATGCTGTATATGCTAATGATGTCTGTGCGCAATGTAGACAGCATTCACAAGTTTATCATGAATAAACATTACATAAAGTACTTAAAATTTAATAGCCTCACAAGAAACATTTTATGCATCCCAGAGTCTTGTCCATTAACTGACCTTCTTTTTTTCCATAATATTTGTATTATTCGTTTATATTCGTTATTTTCACCTTTATTTTGATCTCTTTACAAAACATTCTGAATGTTTTTATTTATTGTGAATCGCTTAATC